>NC_090925.1:222449126-222758894 GCF_040938575.1 Ambystoma mexicanum
GGGGATGTGTCGCTTTTCCAAAATGTAAGAATGTGTTTCTTAGCAAGAAGAAGGGCTCTATATATCCAAAACATTTCGCTGTTAGACAATACAATATGTGAGGGGAAAAGGCCAACACACCCAGAAGAGGGTCTCTTGAAAGAGATTGACCCAAAACCAAATCTATTCTCTGAAAAAAAGAATCCCAGAATAATTGAAGCTTTCTACACAACCACAACATATGGAACGTGGTAACCACATCTCTTTTACAGTTCCAGCAAACGTCTTCATTACACAGTTTACATGAGCTCATCTTGCAGGGGGACCAGTTCAGGTAATTATTAATTCTCTGTTGTGTGTACCTTAGATCTAAGTCAACATTATATGTATTTGACCCAAGCCTTCTCTGTTCCATTCAGAGTCTGATAATATGGAACCCAAATCTGATTCCCAATTTTCTCTACAATATTGTGCTGCTAATTGGGATGTTGGATGAGTAACTAATTTGTATAAAGTAGATGCAGACACAGGCATGTTTTTTGAGAGGCGCAAAATTGTTGGCGGATCATGTAGTGAAGCAATCACAGGGGGAAAATGTACAGCAAAGATTTCTTTCAGAACATTATAATGACCAATTTAATTTGCTTTCAGCTTGTACTTAAAGTGCAAAAGCTCAACGTCCAACCTATTTTGACAATCATGGACTTCACCAATTCTTCAAATATTTGCTTTTTGCCATGTAATCCACGATAGCACATAGTTACCCTGCTTTACAGCTGGGTTTTTCCGTAGACTGTTGTCTGTGTATAGAAGGTATTTCTCGTCTCGAATCTCACTACTCCTACACCATTACTTCACAACGTGCATTATATAAGGTAGAGTCTTACCAACCGGCAATCTTTTGTCTGCAAACAGAATAACATCCAGAGGTGTGGACGAAACAGATTCCTTCTCTATTTTAGACCAGTCTGCACTACTAGTTTGGTAGGCCAACAACCAATGATGTAGAGTCTGCAATGTAAAGGCTGTGTCATACCATCTTATGTCTGGATAACCAAAACCACCCAGATGCACCGGTCTCAGAAGGACCTCTTTCGGGATTCTGGCACAACTTTCTTCCCCCCCAAACAAATCTATACAAGGACCTGTTAAAATTCCATAATCGTGTATTTGAGAGTGGCAATGGGAGCATACTAAATGCATGTAGTAGTTTTGGGAGAAGGGACATTTTTACTACATTAACTTTGCCCCATATGATCAATTTTAATTTCTCCAATTTACAGCACCTTCTATTTATTTCCTCAATTTTCAGGCGCATATTATTTACAAGCAGAGACTCCATATCTCTGTTGACATGAATGCCCAAATACTTAGTCTTAAGTCCCACACCCCTTGGCCCACATCAAACAATCCCCTATGACATGAAAAGGATTCGGGGAAGATGAGACTTTGTGACATTTATTTTATAATTGGAGAAGTGTCCAAATTCCTGTAACGTCAATAGAGGTTCAGGGGTAAGAGTGTTCTGGATCCGAGATTAAGACTAAAAGATCATCTGCGTACAAAAGGACTTTTGAGACATAATCCCCGAATGGAAGACTCAATATACCTGGGTGATTTCTAAGCCTGATGGCAAGAGGTTCAATAAATAAATAAAACATCAGTGGAGATAGGGGCAGCCCTGTCGAGTCCTTTTCAGAATCCGGAAGCAATCTGAGTGAAAACCATTAACAGACACAGCCGCTTTCGCACCTTCATATTGAGCACTAAAGAGTTTAAGGAAATGTGGTCCACAGTTTACTTAAAGCAAAAACTGATGCAAAGAAGCCCAACTTACTCTATCAAAAGCCTTTTCCACACCTATACTGACAGCTGCGTATGCTTCTGCAGAATGTTTCTTCAGGTACATAACATCTAGTAATTCTCAAAGGTTATCATTACTATTTCTTCCACTTATAAAACCCGTCTGATTTTTATTAACTAGTTTTGGAAGCTAGCCATTTAATCTTCTAGCAAAAAATGTTTTGCTAAAAGCTTCACATCTACATTGAAGAGCGAAATCGGCCGATAGTTTTCGCATAATGATGGGTTTTTACCTGGTTTTGGGATTAGTTATTAATGCGGTTTGCATTTAATCAGCAACCTTTTCATTGTCCAAAATCTCTGTATATAATTGTGCTAGATAAGGTGACAGAACTTGACTAAAAGTTTTAGTAAATTCTAATGGAAATCCATCAAGACCAGGACATTTGCCATTTGACAATGTATTTATTGCACGTTCAGTTTTCTCCACTGATATAGGTGCATCAAGAGCTAATCTTTCATGTTCATTTAGACGGGGCATATCAAAAGAACAAAGAACAAAGATAATTGTTAATTTCTGAGTCGGAAGCAGTTTCATCGTCCATGTATAAGGAGGCATAGTATTGTCTAAATTCTTCACAAATTTCCTCATTCTTCCTCTTTATTATTCCCCCCTTATCCACAACAAAAAGGTACCTGTCTGTTATCCTCTCTCTGCTGTATATGGTTCGCCAACAAAGCTACCGACTTCTCACCCTATTCCCAAAAAGCAGGAATAAAATAGATGCATCTCTGCCCTATGATGGATTTCATAATCCGCAGCAGCGCATTTCACTTGCCTTATATTCATCCTCTAGCTTGACCAGGATCTTCTTCCTCGCACTTCTTGTAAGAGGCAAAACTATTAATTTTACCACGCAATATTGCCTTCAACTCATCACAAATTATAGACATAGTGCCAACTGAATTCAAATTGTCCTCCATAAACAGTGATCTCTCTGTTTCTATATGTTTGACAAATTCTAGATCAGAAAGTAGTTGTACATTCAAACGCCATTGTTTCCTAGATCTTGACCCACTTGTAGAGTCATCCAGCGCCAACATAATAGGAGCATGGTCTGAAATTACTAAATCACCAATCACAGCATTACAAATATCTTCACACAAACCTCAACTGACAAGGAAGAAGTCAATACGTGAAGATGAATCATGAGCCATTGAATGAAAAGTATATTTTCTACTCTTCTCATTAAGATCTTGCCAAATGTCATGTAACTCCGATTTATCTGCAAATCTTAAGAGACCTTTTCTTGCTTTAGCCTCAGCATAAGAATTAGCCTGAGTGTTTTTGTCCATCTTCATATCAATTGTGGTATTAAAGTCTCCCCCAACAATAATTTCTGTACAACTTAGTTCCAAGACACCATCTAGTGTTTCAAAGAAAGCTGCTTGGTTCACATTAGGCGCACACATATTCAGAATTGTTCTTTTTATTGTATTTCAGCCCTTGTTTGCTTTTGATCCTCTCTTGAGGTGAATCTTTGGTGCTGGTATTATACTTTAGTACCCGGATCTGCACTCCAAGTGCCTCTATTGTGGCTGGAACAATAATAAAACCTGTATTTTTCTTAAATTGGTACTTATATCGTGTGCGATCCCAGCTCATCAAAGCCAGCTGGTAGTCAAGTGAATAATAAACTGGTTTATTAATGTACTTTGTGTTGATGCATTTTTCATGTAGTAATTCCATACATATCCATTGTTCACATTTGTCATATGCTTACTCGTTATGATCTCCCATGCATTTTTCATGTATTGATGCCATACATTTCCATTAAACACATTTGTCATATGCTTATTATAGTATCCGTTATAATCTCCTAATACGTGTTTCCCCACAGTATTGGCCGTGGTTCTTCAGGAGAGATTCCTTTGCTTCAATTATTTTCTTAAAGGTGGTTTGTTTATTGCATTCCAGTCTCTTTGTGTCAAGCTAGTGTCTGGTTTTCAAAATTGATGAATCTTTTTCAGTTGTTTTCAACAGCAAGGTCCGATTGCCTTGTTGTTTTCGCCAGTATCCGCGATCAGAATTGTTATGCATCTATTTTCAACCTGTAATTTTAAGGCAACATATCTCCCCTCAGGATCAATGCACACACGTTCAGTTCTATATCTCAAGCCTTTCCTGAAAAGAATAGATGCACCACGAGAATTGCTTGCAAAATAACTTGAGAATTCTTTTACTTGCAAACCATTTAAAATATACCCTACTTGATCCCCTGTCAGATGGGTTTCATGGAGGAATACTATATCTGGTTTTCGTCTGCTCAGCTGCAATAATATTTACCTCCTCTTAATAGGGTTATTCACGCCTTTAACATTCCAGCTTATAAATGTTAGACCTGCTGGCATTTTTCAAATCTAACAAGATATAAGTGTCAAATAGCCTGCATCCATTGAGACTTTTCTTTAATATTAAGCATGTCTTAATCATTTTAATCCTCACCTCCTTCCTACTTTCCCTCTCTATTCCCCCACTTCTCCTCCCTTCTTCCTGATAAAGACATGCAAGCAAAATAAACAAAGACATCATTATTTTAAAATGAAAGAAAAAACAGAATAAATGAGAGAGAAAAAAGAGCAGAATAACAAGACGAACGTGGAAGTGAGCATATACAACAGTATAGTAGCTAAAAACAAACTTGTGAATTTGCTCTGTACATTTTACAACTAAAACCTGCATTACGCATACAGCAGCGAAACAGCCACAAATGCTCAATAGCAAAATATGAATGACAAACCCAGTCACCATTATCAGAATAGAAAAAGGTAAATAAGTCTATACTGTTATACTCAACAGGAAACAAAACAGGAGCTGTGTCGAAACACTCATCTACACATATAACTTAACACACATGCTTACAATACACATGTATTCTCATATCACTACCCTTACCTGCATTCTTACACCTACACCTTAATAAATATAAGATATAGGTGTATCTAAACACATATAGGTCTTATCTAATAATCAAGAACTATTCTAAAATATTCATATATTCAAATTAGATCATTAGTTATGCTATAAGTGCACCCATTCTAGGAGACGCCTAACGGAGACACAATAAACATGCAACCCTTCTAGATTTGCAAGGCCTTCCATTATATAGGATATTATCAAGACAATTAAAAGCTTATACAAAATAGTACTTCCCTTTTAATGGCATTGTTGTACTGATTATCTTAGCTACAATATTAATATGAATATCATCACTTTATGGAAATCACCATAACATGCTCTACTTAATAAAATCACACTACTCCAATCCAAAATTGAAGCGAAAATTACTAGCGTGTTGACCACCACCAAAACTAGCAATCCAAACATCATACAAACAATCTGCCTCCCCCTACTAGTCAAAACATAGCTTTAAAATTCACCCCTGTCACCTCACTAGAGGTGGAATCCATCATCAGAAGTCATAAAACATCCAGGTATCAAAGAGACATATGCCCAGCCTCCATCATAAAAAGAAGGTGCTAAAGAATTTTCCGCTTTTATCACCTTCTTTAAACACCTCCTTTGCCTCCTGTACAGGTCCTAAATATCTTAAAGATGCTTGGGTGATGCCCCTCATCAAAAAGGCAAACCTAGATCCTAATATCCCAACCAATTTCAGACCAATCGCCACCGTGCCTTTCCTCCTAAAAATCTTAGACAAGGGTGCAAATATCCAGATTCAGAACCACCTCGAAATGAACAACTTCCTAGGCCTCAATCGGGCTTCAGACCAACACATGGGACAGAAACAGCCCTCTTGGATCTGAAAATCCAAATGGATGAGGCAAGGGATAATGGTAAGCCTGCTCTACTCCTCCTACTGGATTTATCAGCAGCGTTCGATTTAGTCGACCATAACATCTAACTAACCATCTAACTACAGCTGCCTCTTTCTCCAGCCATGCTGCAGCTTGGGTCAACTCCTTCCTAACGGACAGATCCATGAGGTTCTTCTCCCCCCATCGCGTCAGCCAACCCATCCCCCATCACATGCGCAGTTCCCCAAGGCTCTTGTGTATCACCTACCCTCTACAATATATTCAATAAGCTCCTGTTTGACCATCTAGATGACTTAGGCGTGTCATACATGAATTATGCAAATGATACGCAAATACTCATCACTCTATCGGGCGACTACCAATCTGACTCCACACTTCTAAACGAAATCTACAGCAAAATACAGGCATGGAAGGCCAATCATGGCCTTTGTCTCAACAACGACAAAACTGAGATCCTCCGCATCGGCACTAAATTAAGACTCATCAAGCTAAGCCCTAAATATTCCTCCTTCAATACTGATGGCAACCCCATCAAAGTGGACAAGGTAGCAAAAACCCTAGGATTCTAACTAGACTCTGCCTTAACCCTCCAAATACAAATCCATGCCACTGCTTCCTCAACGGCATATACTTCAAAATTGATAAATGCCTGCCGACCATTCTTGAACACGAACAGTTGTCTCACTCTTGCAAGAGCCCTTATACTGTCCAAACTGGACTATTGCAATACTTTCTACTTGGGCACCAGTCAAAGGAATCTGCACAAGCTATATGTATTGCAAAACAATGCCCCCAGAGCTGCTGTTAACATCCTTCGCTCCAACCACATTACACAAATTAGGCAAAACTCTAACTGGATCCCTACCCAAGAAAGGGTCACCTTCAGAACGCTCATGATCACTCACAAGTGCCTCAACAACTCAGCACCTAAGTATTTGATGACAAATGTTCCAGGAAAGAGTCCACTAGGCCTTCTGGAACAAACTATGCTCATTGCCTAAACATTCCGACATTCAAACTCAACAAAGCGGGAGGTTCCATCTTCCCGGAGTGAGCGGCCAAGACTTGGAACAAGCTTCCACCTACACTAAGAACCAACCCTGTGTTCCTCTCATTTTGAAATAAAACAAATGGCTACTCTTGCAATCTAACTAAATAACCACAATACTCTATTGTGACTTCTAGACTCGGCAACCCTCATGACCATGCCCAGAGCCTTGGTATGTTATGCTCTCAGGCCACCTTTGGCCAGCTGAATTCCTACCCTAAGCTCTATTATGAACCTGTTCTTGTACATTTTGTAAAACAACATAATAATTTATATACATCTAAATATGTTTTATCCACCACTGTATATTTTACTGTATCTTGTATTGTATTGCATTTAATTATTGTAACCATGTACCTTAAGAAAAGCGGCCAGATACCCTTGGGTTTGGTGCGCTATATAAGCAGATAAAACAAACATCTATATTTAACCAAATGTAACCTAGAAGCTTAACAGCACAAAACCTGGGTGCAGTTTTGCCATCACATAGAATTTGTGATTCCCACTATATTCCTACCTATGCACTCTACATAGGAATGAATAGTGAAGGGCTAGCATATTGTGTCTTGTCCCACGTTTGGATGTATTACGCAGTTTCACGCAAATCCCATGGCCCTGCAGTCCAACAGTGTGAGTTGTGACCCCAGCAAACATCCCACGCTCACACTACAGCAACTCGCCCTAAAGTCCCACCCAATTAAGTCTACAGTGGATGTCATATAATACATTTTATTCCATGAATTACTCTTGTTTAATATTTTGATTTGGCCCAGAAAAAGAGTTATAAATGCTCTTTTACATGAACTCCTGGTTTACAGTTACTCTTACGTCTCTACTAGACTCCTGCACCCTGGCCCCCTTCTCTCCACACAACTTCTGCGAACAATTATGCTCCTAAGCATTTCATAACTAACCTCTATGACAGTATTCAGGAATTGCCTCCAAGCTTATAGGCCAGTGCTAAACACCACGTATATTTATTTATTTATATTTATATAGCCCGCAAGCAGCCCAGGGGTTACTTGCAATAACTTAGGTACATGGTACAGGCATGATGGCGATTGTTGACACATTATGAATACTACACGACATCATACTGTTGTTACAGATATTGCATTTTGGTCGTATATTACAACATATATGATAAGTATTCATGCTGATGTGTCAGGCCTTATGGGAAGAGGGTATTTTTCAGAGTTTTTGCGGAAAGAGGTGAGGGAGGCCTCACCTCGGATAGTGGGAGGTGGGGCATTCCAGTGAGTGGGTGCGAGATAGGAGAAGCTGGATCCGCCCGCTTTTACTCTTTTTACTAGTGGCACAGAGAGCATGTTGGTGTACGGTGATCTGGTTGGCCTGGTAGTGGAGACGGGGTGGATGCTTTGTGAGAGGTTTGCAGGAGCAGTGAGGTGAATGCACTTGTGGGTCAGTGTCAGGGCTTTGAATACAATCCTTTCCTTTATTTGGAGCCAGTGGGCTAGTTTTCTGGCTTCAGAGATGTGTTCTCTTTTAGCAATGCCTTGGGCTGCCCGGAGAGCATTCTTCTGTATTACTTGTAGTCTCTCTAAGTTTTTGTTGGAGGTTCCTAGAAAGAGTACGTTGCAGTAGTCTAGCCTGGAGCCGGTGATGGCTATATAATGCATCTAGTTTACATGTCAATCCTCCTTGCATATATAAAATTGTATCTATACATTGTAAAAATGGCAATGAACGCGACCAATGGCAGCATGTTATGGTAATGGAGGATAAAGAGGCCCACATCATCCACTCAAAGGCCAGTCCACAATGGTCTTTTGTCTTTAGCTTCATGAAAATCACTCTATAAGCCATTAGACTTATTTAAGAAATGGGATACAGGGCGTGCGCTGAAGTTACATGCAGCATTATGCCCACTGTAAACATGCACTTCATTAATAACATAAGATCCCATCCTGGCAAATTCTGCGGCTGATTTTAATCCAACATTACATTTGGTGTCAACGCAAAGTTTTGTTTGTCGAGGAACTTGGCTGTTACTTTCCATAGGTTCAGAATCCGAAATGTCAAGGCACGAGAGGGGAACAAATGCGCTTAATTAGTGCTCCTCAATAGCATAATCTGCTTGATTCATATATTAAAAGTAGAATCCAGTGGCGGCAAAACCCAAGGCACCAGCAAGGCTCCATTAGCGTGAGGGCATGTATATTTTGATTACGTATTCTCTATCTGAACATGCTGGCAGGTGCGCTGATGACTCGCACTCTACGGAACCAGTGGGAGTGGCAGGGGCAATAGGCCAGGTTTAGAGGGTCCAAAAAATGTAAGAGTACATAGGTGCAAACTTAGCCTGGACTCCACCCACTCACCGCTCGCTCGATACACCTTCCAAGATGATTCCTGGTAACACACGCCGTGGTCCGGTCAAACATTGCGCTTACTGTGACGTTTTTCCTCTGGAGACCATGGACCGCAGCGCCAGCCGAACTGCACGTGACAGCAGAAGGTAGGTCAAAGTTTATAAACGGCTTCTGTAGTCGCCATAAACAAACTCCTCCTTTATATGACCCACATTAAAGGAAAGCACCTACTAAAACATCACGCAAGTCTCAGGAATACATTGAAGCTTTCCGTTATTCAACGGTAGCTACATTTTTTAAAAAAGAAAGGTAAACTGTGCCATTTTCTTTTTTTGCTTCCTAAAAAAAGAAACTGCATATTCCACAGACAACATATCGAATAATATTTCATGCTTTCTTGCTGTAAGAGCTTGAAGTTTCACTCCGGCTGGGTTGCAGACCTTTTAAAAAGGAAAGTGCCTTTTCATGTTCTATAAAGGAGTCCACCATTCTATCCGCAGTGATCCTTAAAATCTCTGGATAAACCATATAATAAGACCCCATTTAAGCATTCCTAGTTCCCTAGACCTTCTCAACAGCATTTCTTTCACAGGCCAATTCCAGGTGTGGGTGCAAGTGTCGGGGTGCACGTTCAGTTTCCAATATTTTCCCTGGTGGTAAATCCAATCGTTTTGGTAGTACTTTCTGTAGAAAATCTATGACATGACCATTCTCCACACCCTCTGGTAAACCAGGAAGTCTCAGGTTAGATCTTCAACTATAATTTTCTTGTTCAGAGATCCTCTTGATAGCTGCCTCTAGGAGCACTGACATAGTTGATACTGTTGCCTCCAGGGCCAGCAGTTTATCTTCGGATCCAGAGACTCTGGTTTCCAGCTCTTCAGTGTGCTGCTTTACCATGGATTGGTCTTTTTTTCATTTCCAGTACAGTCTGTTTAATCTTTTCCATAGACCGTACAGATCCGTCCATGATTTCTGTCAAATAATCTTCAGCTGATTGACCTTCAGGTCTAGCTCTCACCAGGCTCCTTTTGCCTTCCTCTCGGACTCTTTTTGAAGACTGAGGGTCTCCACTGAGAGTTTCAGCAGGTCCCTCCTCATCTGCACTCCCAACTCTTGATCTCCTGGTGGTAGGCACATCTATCATTTCAACTGGATCGGCCATAATTGTATATTAGCAGGGCTGTCTGGGCAGGAGCAAAGCTCTCAAGCGGCCATTTCTGCAACCGCCAATCAGTTTCAAGTTTCTAAAAGCTTGTCTTGCTTCTGATGTGATTGTTGGGGAGAGGTGGATGTTCAGGGACTGGTTGGTGTCCATATTGGGCTCTTCATTTTCTACAATGAAGGAATCTGTTAGTGCCGGCATTGGAATATCTGTGACCTTATGGAGGAGGGGCTTCAAAGTTAGTTTTTCTAAAGTGAGGATTTCTATGTTTTCAGGGTTAAACAGAAGGTGGTTGTGAGCTACCAGGTGTCCAATTTGTGGATGCAATGCATTCAGTGGTGTGGAAGAGCATGGTGGAGTTATTGTGGACCTTAAGGATAAGTTGTGTGCTGTCCATATTTGTGGCATGGGAGATTAAGGGGCCTTAAGATGGGGAGAGGACAGATGTAAAGACACACGAGTAAAGGTGAAAGCAAAGATCCTTTGTGGGATCCATGACTTGCCCATGCAGTACTTTACTGTGCAGGCATTTACCATGCCATGTTCAGTATGCCACTCATCCCCTCCTTCATGCCATGCGATTGCATGAATTGGGGAAGCACACTATCCCTGACCTCCACCCACTTTGCTTCTTCATTCCCTGGAAGGGAGCTCCAACCCCTCCTCCTGCACCACCCACCGACCTCCAATCCTCCACCTCCGATTTCCATGTCCCGTGAATTGTGCAGCATTCTGCATACAGAGGCCAGAAACCTGGCCCACCCCAACCTACACAGAGCACTAAAATAAAAAAAACTCTGCTGGGCTTCTTTACTGCACAGCAGTTGCAGTGAGCACTTCCATTTGTGGGTTTGAAGCTTTGAGGCCAATATCTTGATTTATCTTTAGGAATCTGAGTCATGAGCCCATCTATGTGTAAGTGAAATTAACTTTTCCATGGGCCTGATTCTTTCTCCACGTGTCAAAGAGTCCTTTATTGGTGAACTGAAATTATTTTACTTCATTCAAGAACAAACGAAGCTTGTTACATGAATTCCAAGGCTTTGTATCTTTTAAGAGGGACACACATGCCTCAGAAATCCATTAAATTATTCATTTTGTTGCTAACAATGGGATTGACGTTGTAGGGAGAGAGGGCGTAGACTGCTTAAACAGTGGGATTAGCTCATCATGAATATGTATTGATTTTAAGTTTCTGCATGGAGCATTTGTTCCATGAAGAAAATACCCAGGGTTAACTGGCTAAATTACAAAGAACACACTGGAAGGCCAGCAGCTACCTTCCGATGGAATGAGTGAATACAAGGCAGGCTCCATGCACTTTACTGGTATTATACATCACCTTTTTCTATTGAAGAGCGACCGTTGTGATGTATGCAGCCCATGACGAGAAATTAAATTAATGACAGTTCCCTATTTGGAACGTTGCGAGGAGTGAAACCAATATAAACAGCATAAGCTTTGATCATCCTTCAGCTACATTATCATACAAACCCAATTTATGTCCTGAAGAAGGCTGGGCGTCTTGTTAAACAATTCATCCCTCAAGTTAAAACTCAAGCCTTTGAGTTGAGGACATCTTCATTATTTGGAATAATCTTGTTAACAATAACAAATGTTTACATAAATTGTGCTTTTTTTTGGTGAAACAGCTTTGCAATTATAGCACCAAAGCTGAATAGGACTAAATTGTTGGATTTATCCACTACTCTCATATTATTTTTGTGATATGTGTTTAGTTGTTTTTTGCTTTTGTGATTTATTTGACATTGTTTTTCTTTAAATGTTTTATTTTGTGGCACAACATATGTTCTAATGCAACAGATGCCAGTTGATTGTTTCTTGTTCCATTATCTATATTTATAACAGAGTTTTAAAAAAGTACCATATTAATTGAATAACTCTTTGTAATTCTTGATTTCGCCATCCAGTTTCTGGGGTACATTCATGCCTCCTAGGTTGACCGTTGCTTTGCATGTGTCTCATCAATAATTGTTGCTATTCTGCACACGTTAAACTGCGTTATGTTGGAGGGATTTATTTTGCTCCTTGTTTATGTACTCTCGATACCTCATAGATATTAAGTTTGAGTTTAATTTTGAGTTTTAGTTTTCCTTTGCTCATTGAATTACAGAGAAACACAGAGCAGAGTGGTCCATTAAATGCAGCCGTAGGGATGGCAAGCCACTTCAAAGGTATGGGGTCGGGGGCAGATGATATAATTGTGGTTGTGTTGAACTATGACTGTTGCATCACAGCTAATATGAAGTTCTAACCCTTTTAGGTTGAGTCTTACTGAGTCTATTCTAAGGTAACGTCAACCAGATATTAAAGTCCCCAAGGATGAATGTTATGTTGACTTATACCACTCACCATTACCACCAAATAGGTGGTCTCGAGGCACTTGTGTGGCTCTGCAAGAAAGTTAACAGTGTGGGCTGGTGAGGATAGAGTGATAGGATAGGTCAAGAGCCAGGAGAGAGTGGCGTTTGTTGGCTTGCAGAAGGGTCGATTGTGAGCACTGGCTTGTTGAATCCATAAGGGTGAGGCCAATGTCTGGGTTGTTTGTTGTATGTGAATTTCTGTTATGACGGACGTGTGCTTTATGTGTAGATTGGCTCTTTTTTCGGTTGTGGTTGTGCGCAATGGCTTGTTGTATTGTAGGGGTAATCTCCGTACCTGAGAGTGTTTGTTGTATGCAAGTGTTACTTATATTGGGTGTGTGTTTGTGTGGAGTTTGGCTAGCTCATAGGTCATGTATAGTATTTGGGAGGTGGGTTGTAGGGGAGCAGGAGCATGGGGATTAGTACATATGTTACTCTCAAAGTTCTTCTAGGAGGCTAATCTTCACAATTCTATCTAATGTGATGCATGGCTAATCTTCACAATTCTATTTAATTGTGACACATAGCTACTCTGGAAATGGGAAAGGGCCTATAGAAAACAGGCTTCTGAGCACATAAAATCACGCTGAACAAATGCAGTGAACTTTCAAAGACACACTGAGAAGCACAGAGAATAAAGGAGAGCTAATATCAAACTTAACAGAGATATTTCAAGAGAAGAGAACAACCAATAATCCCTATTGTCCTTTGGGTTGTTTTTGTCTTTGTGTTTTTGAATTATTTTGTTTGGCATCAATTTTTCTTTCATTATTGATGAAAAATGTGCATATATGCACAATCATGTATAATGCAATGGATGTCATTTTAATTTTGATTTATGTTCATCTTTGCACAGTGTTGATGCTGTAGATAGATTGTTGCCAAAATCAAGTGAATCCACGTTTCGCCTTGATAAGGACCTTACTGGTCGAAACATGTGTCGGCATATCCAAGTGGCAACTTTATGTTTTGGCCAATTCTCTGTTTGGAAAATGACTTGGTTTTGATGGCGTTGTGTTAGAAGCCTACTAAGCCCGCAAGCTGCTTCTAAAGAACGTTTCAGCTGAGGAAGTATCTGAGAGTTACTGGGAGGTTCCCCGGGAGAAATCTGTGCCGGCAACATACATAACGGACGGCGAGCGAGTATTGCACCTTCCCCAGAGGCCCAGTGGGCGAGAAGATAATGAGGCACCATTCAGATAGTGAAAACTACGTGGGCAGTGTTCGAGTACCGTAGCAAACAGCGCTGGAAGAGCGGACTGGGTGGGAGGTGCCTGGAGCTAAACGAAGCAAGAAGACCCATAAATCCTCGAGGGAAGACGAAGCGAAGTTCGCAGAACACTCTGTGGCATCCGAGGCTGCAAGACGCCTGCACGCGGGTGTCTGCGGCACGCCCTCCCAACCCTTCCCTGTGGAGAGCCGGGCACATCCTAAGCAGCAAAAGCAAACTGCTCACTCTGTAGCGCCCTGTTGCTATTGCGTCAATACAAACAGCACAGGACATCACAGCATGGCGCAGGGAAAGTAAGGGGAGCCAACTCTGGGGACATTGAAGACAGTACTAACATCCCCCACAAGCAGCAGGAGGGAAGTTTACAAAGAGACATTATACACAGAGTAAGGGAGCCAAGCAAAATGCGAGCACCCTGTAGAGAAGGGTGGGGCGCAGCACTCCTCTAACTTGGCCCAGTGTTGTTCTTCAGCACTTCTCCCTAGGACCCCACCATATAACCACGTATCCCTAGGTGGTGAGTAGAAGAAATCAAGATTGAGTGTGTGCCCCACGCAAGATTGCCCTGCTCGCAAAGACCACCGTCTGATAGGGGAGAGACAAAGGAGGACGCCTATGCAGAACGTAATAAGTTTGTTCACAACACGGACGTTACAAGAATATCGCAGAGAGGACCAAACAATGGCAAGTCTCTTGACGCAGGGGCCTCCTCCCATTCCAGGAGGAGACCAAGAAACCTCCACAAAAGCAGACGTTCGTCTTCTGTTGGACGAGATTCACTCTCTCGGGAATAGCATGACGACGACTGTCACTGCCCTGCAAGAAAGGGTTCACAAGATTGATGATAAAATGGAAGCTTTGGAAAACTACCAGAAATCAACAGACCTTGTAGAAATAAGGGTGGAGAGTCGCATAGTTGCTTCAATGACCTGGAACAGAGAAATACTGATCTGGCGGCTAAAATCAACGACTTAGAAAATAGAGGAAGAAGGTCAAATAAACAGATCCAAGGCCTGAAAGAAGCCCCCAATGAGACACCGGCAAATTTGGAAAGGAAGGTGAAAGCACTGGTCGGGTCACTCTTCCCCTCCCCTCTGTCCCCAGAACAAGAATTTGGAAGAGTTCGCCAAGCAGGTGGACCCCGGGGTGCCCATGTTCAGTCCTAGCCAAATGCCACCATTATAGGCACAAAGTGGAAATAGTACAGCAAGCCAGGCTGCGAGAGCTCATAGACTTTGAGGACTCACAAGTGAAAATGTACCAAGACCTGTCCACCACCACACTTGCTCACGGAAGAGACTGCTGCCCACTCACCTCATGGCTACGAGAGCAGAGTATAAGATATAGATGGGGCTTTCCTTTTGCACTCCTGTTTGAACATACAAATGAAGAATACAGGGTGGTCTCTGGGGAGGAGGCAACCCGCATCTTGCGAGCCCTGAAGAAAAAGAATGGGTTCGCTAACACCGAGGAACTGCCATCATCGACATAACCAACTAGGAAACCGACCAGTCCCTGGCCAAAGCTGGGACGATCAAAAGGCACAAGGAAGTTTAAGAGGCTCAACACCCACTGACCAAGAGAAAATCAATACTAAGTGACTTACCTAAAATGAACCACGGGAAAGTGGTGGGCCTACCCCACCAAGTACTGGGGCACAGCAAGTCAAACAACCCACCGAAAAAAGACTTGCCATTAGAATGACTCCGTCAGGCCCCGCATTGCTCGCCAAATACCATTAGCTGGGCTGGGCAATGCATTAAGTAGTCAGAATGTGTTCACACCAGTTATCAGTTGACATGCTAATGCTTTATGTTAATTGGGTCGTTGGAGAGACACCCATTGTGTTGCCCTAGGTTCTTGTTTAGGGTGTCCCCAATGGTGGTAGGATCTTTTATTTCCCCTCCACTTCAGTTTTTTTTTGGCCTTGTTCCCCCCCAACCCCGAAGGAGTTGCGGGGTTAAAGGAGGAGTTACGGGGTATGTGGAAGGGTACAAGAGAGAGAATGAATGGTCCAAAGGTAAAAGAACCAGTCTGAATACACCCAGCAACAAAGCGGTAGGCATGAGGAACATATGGGAGTCACGATTACATGGCCTGGTGCTAAAGCAGCATCAAAGATCTGGGAGCAGACAGGATCTGGGGTGGGAGCATCGCCAAACAGAATGCATTATATCCACACAATCAATGGTGGCTGATTCAGTACTGATGGGGTCGCTGAATGTCAAGGGCCTCAATTCGCCACAAAAGAGGTCCATGCTGGTGAGAGCTTTCCAACAGGCCAAATCTTATTTCTGCAGGAAACCAAATTCAGGCGAGGGGTGGAATTCACCCCAAAGGGCATGCAGCTAGGGGGAGCAATATGGGCATCTTGGCCAGCAACGAAGGGAGGAGTGGGCCCTCCCTGGAGCTTCAGATCTCATGTACGCAAAGAAACCAGAATGGTAGATACCTTATTGGACATGCAACCGTTAAATCAAGGGAGGTTACCCTGTGCTTGGCATATGCTCCCACCGAGCACCAATTGAAATTTAGCAGGGCTCTTTACTTTACTGGACAATGTGAGGAGTGGAGTGCTGATTTGTGGAGGAGATTTTAGTCTCATTATGAACCCAGCATTGGACTGGAAATCCTAAAGGGAGGGTGCAATCCCCCTGTGAGATAAGGGTCACTTTCAAGGTCTAATAGAAGAACATTCCATGGTGGATTCTTGGATATCCAAACATCCGCTACTAAAAGCATACACCTTTTACTGCCCCTCCCCCCAACATAACACATTCTCCCGCATAGATTACATATTCCTAGAATGGGAACTAGAACATTACACCAACATCACATCTATCAAAGTAGTGGGGTGGTCCGACCACAATATGGTTGTGGCAGGGTTAGACCTTGGCCCAAGTAGGATGGTAGACAGACGGTGGTTATGCAATGACCAGTTCCTCAGAGATAATCAATTCATGGAAATGCTAGACACAGAGAAAAGAGATTTCATCAAGTGGAACGACACAGGCGATCTACCCCGATCAACTGGATAGGAGGCATCGAAGGCCACAATGAGAGGCCTACTGATCGCACAAGGGGCATCAGTCATACAAACCAAAATACTCAGGGAAACACAGTTGAAAAGGGAAATAAGTGAGAAGGAATCTGCCTTAGGGAAGGATGCGGTAGAGGTTGCCAATACCCGGACAAAAATCAAAGAGCTACGGCAGGAATTGAAGGAAGTTTGGTAAGAAAAAGCCCTAACCCACCTCAGATTTGTCAAACAAAGATACTACGAAAAGGGAAGACAAGGCCCACACCTTAATTGCAGTCAGATTACGAAAACAAAGAGCAAAAAAGAGCCGTTGATAAAATTAAATCTCAGTCAGGACCAACTCAAGATGACCCAAATGAGGTAACCGCGCATTTTGTGCAGTTTTACGAGCAACTGTATACGTCTGAGTGTGGCCCATCGCAGGAGAATTGCACAAAATACATGGTCGGCATCGCATTTCCCCCAATAACGCCCTCAGACCATGAAGGGCTGAACGCCCCTAATAACAGAGGAGGAGGTGGCTAACACCATTTCCAACTTAAAAGCAGCTTCAGCTCTAGGCCAGGATGGTTTCACCCCGGCCTTTTATAAATGGCTAAAAGGTGCTCTGACCCTCTTTCTGTCCCTCCTGTTCAATGACACGATGGCTACCGGACAAGCCCCGTCTTCCTTTACGGAGACAAGAATAATAGAGATTCACAAAGAGGGGAGGACAGACTTATATGTGGCTCATGTAGACCGATCTCATTATTTAATGTGGAGGCAAAGATATATGCCAGTATCCTAGCCAATAGGCTGATTCCGGTCCTCCCACACTTAACACATAGCGATCAGGTAGGATATGTGAAGAAAAGGCAGGGCACGGATTACGTCCGTGAAACTTTGGACCTGATTACATTGATAGAGCCGAACGACGTGGATGCAACCCTGGTCTCGGTTGGTGCTGAAAAGGTTTTCGACTGCGTGGAATGGGAGTTCATGCTCCAAGTTCTTGAAAAAGCCAGCCTGGGACCTGCTTGGATACAGGGGGCATGAGTGCTTTATAAGAACACGAGGGAGAAGGTAGTGGTCAATGGGGTAGCTTTTCCCCATTTTGCTCTGACAAGAGGCACCAGGCAGGGCTGTCACCTCTCACCGCTGGTTTTCTTGCTGGTTATGGAGCCGTTGGACCAGATCATCCGGAGCGATGCCTCAATAATATACCTCACAAAATTCGGGAAGGAATATAAACTTGCCTTATTTGCTGATGACTTGCTGGTCTATGTAGCACATCCCTTGCAATCCATCCCAGCACTCTTGGGCAAAATAGAAGAATATGGTGCACACTCAGGGTTCTGCATTAATCAAAACAAAACCATTGCCCTTCCACTGAGGGCTGATTATAACCACCCATACTCTGATCCAGCATTATGGGGTTTGGAAGTCACCAATGACAGTCTGCGTTACGTAAGGATAACAATAACGTAGCAGCGGAAAGATCTGTATCATGCAAACTATAAACCACTAACGACGACAATAAAGAAAGACTTGGGGAATTGGGCAAAGCTACAACTTTCTTGGGCAGGGAGGTTCATGGCTCCCCTACTTGTTCCAATCACTCCTGATAGCTCTCCCGGATCTCTTTATGACCGAAATTAAGAGCACTCTGCTGGCATTCCTATGGGATCAGAAGAGGCCTGCATTGCGTACAGCACCCTGATCCTCCCGCAAGATAGGAGGCACGGCATACCCAGCTATCCAAGAATACTATAGAGCAGTGCAGCTGCAAGTACTGGTAGATCATGTACGGGAATCCAAAAACAAACAATGGGTCCACCTTGAGAATGGGTGCTTAGCTCCCGTCACCTTAAACGAATGGCTTTTGGTCCCCCTGAAATCCTTTCCACACAAGGTGCGAGAACATCCAGTCCTGGGGGTGCTACGGACAATATGGAAGAAAGGTACAAACATGAGGAGTCACAACTTGGCTCTCCCCGCTTAGTTGTATCTGTGCCCTCCCAATTGGGGACCTTATTATTGACCCAAATCGATTCCAGCCCCAATATAAACAGGGATTAGTCCGAGCGGGTCAGATGTGGAGGGAGGGGTCTTTCATATCGAGAGATTAACTTGAAACAGCCCAACAGGGCTTGAAGATTGGGACACTCCCGTATATGTAGCTCAAGGGACTTCTCACAGATCCACAGTGGAGGACACAGCTAGAACGTCCCCTTACCCCGTTTGAGAACATCCTGAACACCCAATCAGGGATGAAGGGGCTTATCACCAAAATGTACCTCGTGCTTATAGACCGGGCCATCTGCCAACCCCAGGTACACAATTGAAGTGAGAAAGAGTCCTAGGGTGGGAAAATAATCAGAAGGGATGGGAAACAATTTTTCCAGCAGTTTGGAGCTTGTCAATAGTGGTCCAATATAATAAACATAATTGCTGGATACTTATGCAATGGCACCTAACCCCTGATGCTTAGCCAAAATATTTGAAGGTATAAGTCCATACTCCTGGCGTGGATGCTCGCAAATATGCACATACTGGCACCAGTGGGGGGAGTGTCTTAGCATGCAAGTCTACTGGAAGGAGATACTGGATTGGATACACGAGATAGAGGGGATAAATAGAGTACTCACTCCACTTCTGGTATTTTTCGGGGTCGAGCAGGTGGATGGAGAAACACGCCAAACACAGCATTTACCGCGGACGTTCGAAACTGCAAGTTCGAACGGCACACTTGAATGGGCAGAGAGAAATGCACTGCGCCCATGTGGATGGGGATTAACTAACGTGAAAATCCTCCCTCTGTTTTTCAGGGAATCAGTACTGTATTGTGCCCCTTTGATTTCATCCGAGTTTAGGAAGAAACCAGGAGGTTGCAGCAACATGCTTACGATTACCCTCCCTAATTAGGTTTGGGACCAGGTGGGACTGGCATATTTTGAAATTCCAGTACATGGTTGAGGACTTAACCACAGAGCCTTTAGCATAGCCACCTGTGAAAAACAGTATCAAGACCACATTTTTTTAGTGTTCTTAGAAGTTATGTCAAGGTTGAAGTGACAAATAAAGCTTTGTTCCTCCTGAAGAAAGTTCTGTACTAAATCTGTAGAACTGAAACATGTCGAGACAAAAGACTAGTAACGATTAGTACTAGTTATGTGTGTCTATTTGAAACCCGGCGAGGGATTATTGTCTCACCTGTATATGTTATTGTAAACTTTCAGGTGTTTTTTTCCGAAGTCAACTTGACATCGATGTTGAATAATTGTAAAGGAATATTGTAAAATCAGTTATTGTCACGTGCACTTTGTCCTTGCTTTTTTAACAAATATGTTCTGATTTTTTAGATAATTTTTATAAGACTGAATAAAATTTGATACATTTCTTGGAGTTCCGTTAAGGAGTGTGGGTCTTTCTGATTGTGTGGGGGGGGACTTTACTTTGTTGTTCTCTATATTTTGATTTTGATACACCCTTGTATATACAAAGTATTAAAGAAGGGGGTTTACCTTTTATATACGGACTCGACATTGATGCACAATGGCTGCCCTTCCTGGAGTTTTGGGAAACAAACCGTGCAGCCCCTTGAACTTCTGATCAGCTGGTCCCTCAAAAGACCAACAAAAAGAACCCCCACCCCACTTCCTGGGAAGGGGCTCTGATGAGACACCAGGGCCTCGAAAGCCCAAACACGTTGCACCACTCCGTCCGTTCATAGCGAAGTAATAGTACCGCCGGGAAGGAGGGCTCTTCACAGTGAGGCCTAACTTTGATAAGCTCTTATAGACTCTCTCATTAACCCGAAGAAATGTAGCTAAGGGGGTGAAGAGGGGGGATGATTCAGTTTGTTCTCATAGTTTTAAAAACTCTTGATCGTACAATTGCCTTATGTTGTTAAACTGTAATGTACTTGTAATACACTTGTTGATCATAATAAAAATATCTTTGGAGAAAATCTATTTGAGAATGCCCTTATTGTCTTGGAAAATGATTTGAATGATATTAGAAATGTTTAAAAAAGTTGCAACAAAACATCCCTGATTATAATATAGTACAATGGTTAAAGATGTCACTATTGGCTTACATATGATGCGCCGGAATATTTATAAAAACAAAAATTGTTAAAGAGCATTGAACATATGTAAGCATTGCTATTCTTTGTCCATCATGAGATGTAGCGATAAACAGGGGGCGCAGAGTTAATAGGTTTTGTACTAAAGTGCCCATTCCCTCCATAGTTGTATTTTTGTACTGCATATCTGTTCAGGTTAGATTGGATATGGGTCGAGCTCTTCCCAAACCCATCTATACCAATCGGGGGCTGAAACGGGGCTGTGTGCTCGCCCTGTTCGCTATAATCTACAGGTTGCAGATGTGGATACTGTATTGAAGGGTTGTTGTAACTTCCCTCCTATCATTGGTCTTGAGTCATTTACAGGGCACTATTAGGCAAATGATACTGTGATTCTGGATCACACCCCTATTGGCCGACATCGATCATTGGGCTCTGTATTCGAATAAGAACCATTTAATAAATCTGCATGAAACCAAGATTATGATCATTGGCAGTAAAATGTGGAAAGGGCCTCTATATGATTGGTAAATAGATGGAGAATTCATAGAGATTGTGGATTCATATTTGCATTTAGCGGTCCCATTAAAAATTTGCTGGCTAAAACTTACTACGAGCACATGTTATTGGGAAGAATTACAACCCTATCAAAGGGTTACTCATAAGGAAAGGGGGGGGGGGTTACTCGCTTGAAGGCTACCTGCAGGTCGTCGATAAGATGAGTATAATTCCAGGTCTTTTTTATGGACTTTAAGTTCTTGCGGAGAACTGTGTGCTCTGGTTCGACAAATTCAAAGGCAAAATATGGAGAAATGTAATGAGAATTCCCTCGGCAGTCCCCCTGGAAGCCATATGGTGTGAGTTGGGGCTCACCTCCTTCTCTACCTTGGGGCTCACTTACTTCCATATTTTGGGGATCCCGGGAAGGTTCAAATGCTGTACATTATACATTAAGATCACTATAGGAATGGGTGAGGATGACCCCTTGCTAAACTGCATAGTGAAGAACTTTAAGGTTAAGCAGAAAAATGGCCTAATGTTTAAGGTTATGAAAAATTCTGAACTATTTTCTTCTGGAAATCAATTGAAGAATTCCTGACGGGATGCATGTGGGTAGCTTCTCCCTAAAGTTGAAAAGCAAAGATGAGGAATGGGATCTTATAAGAAACATTGTGATTTTGATGACTAAAAAGTGGTATGTATTGTAAAGTAATCCGCATTTTGATTTGGGGAGGTCTCGGAGTTATAGTGACAAAGTTCTGTAGTGAGGATCTTAGGCGCCTCATCATGTACCTCTGATTCAATGTTGTCCCTACTTTTGAGCATGTGGAAGCATGGAAGGTAATACCTTGTGAAGAGAGGAGGTGCAGACCTGGTGATGTTGAGTATTAGACCCACATACACATATTGGGCCTCATTCCGAGTATGGCGGTAAGGGATAGCGGCCACCGGTAATCCCTTACCGCCATACTCCGAGTTCCCTTTGCGCCCTCGCCCTTAACGCCTGCTTTGAGCAGGTGTTAAAGTCGAGGGCGCAAAGGGGCCTCCAAGCCAATAACGGTGACCGTAATGAACGGTCACCGTTATTTGCATCTTACCCATTCCCATTGAGCCCTATGGGGGCTCATTTGGGAATGGGGAAGAGCCTTGGTGAATGGGGAATTACCGCCCCGCCAACCTTGGAATGGGGCGGTAATTCCGCCATCCACCAAGGCGCTGCCGGTCCGGGTACGGCGTCAACCAAGGCGTTAATAGCGCCATTGGTTAGCGCCGTACTCGGAATGAGGCCCATTAACTAACTGTGGTGCCCTAGATCATAGCTATTTCACGGGACAAGCACTTTGCTCCTTCAATGGAGTGGGTCAATTTTGGGGGTGTATTTATTCGGGGGACTCGCTGGTCATTGCCACAGCAGCATATCATGTTTGGAATACTGTTTTTGGTGCTATGGGAAGGTAATTGGGAAGTTGCCTCTTAACATAAGCATTTAGGAGAATGTTCTATTGGGTCATTCGTTTACGTCATTGTTTTGTATGTTGTTTCTTTATATGACGTTTTACCTATTGGAATATATATATGTGTGTTATGTCAAATGCAAGCCATTTTGAATGTAATGCTGTGTAACTAGTCGAATGTAATTTTAAATATTTTCTAGTATTTGTTATTTATTGTGCCAAACAATCACATGAACAGTGAGAGGATCGCATTCAAAGACTTAAGGATTCCCAAATAACTTGGAAAAATTAGTTGAATGTAATCAAAATGACATTTATTAAAAGTAACACGTTTCGCACCACTAGTTGCATGTTGACACACCGATCAAGACAATAACGCACAAATAAATACACAGGGCCTCATTATAACTGTGTGGGTCGGGTAACAACGATGCTGGTAAAACTACCAGCACCGTTGTTACCGGACTGGTTCAGTACGACTGTGCGGGCGGGTGCCGTCCCGCTCGCCAGGATCAGATCTGCCGGGCGGGACAGCACCCGCTTGCAGAGTTCTCATGGGAGCACCGGCACCGTTGTTAATGGTGTCGGTGCTCCCGTGTCCCAGTGTCCCCATTCCCATGGAGTCCATGGGAATGGGGACTAACATAAATACTGGTGCCTGACTTCCCGGACACCGGAATAGCCCCGTGGCACCGGGTAGTCAGGCGCCTGTAATTCACTATGGGTACCTGCCGGTTTTACCTGCGTGGCTCCTGCCGGACCCGCAATGAGGCCCATAGTTCTACTTTCATTTCAAGAGAATTGAGGGTTGTCTTCCAACAGGCAGTGAAACTAACACCCATATTGGACTGATACGACGTTCGAGGAACTGAACTCAATCCCATGACAACAATGCTACTCGCCGCAATTAATTAAAAGGTGGAGCCGTGTCGATTTTCCCATTTTCGCCGTTAACACCTTCACTCTGGGGCCAAATGTAAATTGACAATGGACGAAAATGTGACAAGGGCCATATGATGAAAAAAACTGCAAAAACTACACGGCCCATAATTAATAGAAAACAACACCCCAAACACGCAGTATGGCATAAATGGCAACCATCCTTCCCCCACATGCCTGTGCGTTTACGAAAGTGGTGAACAGCTGAATACAATGCTGCCCACACTGGCACATTCACACGTGACTTCTTCAGTCACATGATCACAGATATATTGTGAAGCCCAGATGTAAAACGCCAAGGTGTGACGTGATATATGCCTGAACGCCACACACCTACAATGCACCACAACCATTAAGAAATCTTGCAAAAATTGCAGACTGTCATCCAGGAAAGATGGGTCAAGATTCGAGCTCTGGTGCTTAAACAATGTACCCCATTATTCTACTTGATACGCAAAAGATAAAGTGCTGAGTGCAGATTCTAAAGTGCTGATGCAAAACGCGACCAGGCACACCACGTGTTCAGAATTAAAGCGCCAATACTACAAATGAACATGATCGACGCATGGAGGTTGTGGCGTTGCCCCTTTAAGGGTACGCACGCGACGGAGTGACGTATACTCCGTCGCGTGCGCTGTTAAATAATCGGGGCGGTTCCTGGTGACGACAGATCACCGGGGAGCCCACACCGACAACATCTCTGTCTCCGTGTATCATTACCACGGGGGTGGGGGGCTCACGGAGGCGGATCACAGGAGACCGCCAACAGTGGCGACGAGGCCCGGATCGCTTCCTGGGACAAGCGGGGAGTTTCGTCGGGAGCGCAGATGATCGCGTGTGAACGCTCCGACGAACTCCGACCGCAGAGAAGGAAGCGACGCACGCGGCCGGCGGCCATTTTGATCATTAGGCCTCGGAGACTCACGGCTTCATAACGAAGCGCCGGTGAGCCATCCGGACACAATTTTTGGGAATTTCAGCGGCGGATGGTCGCTGAACACAGCACATGTCAGTTCCAAAAGGAAATTTTGACATTTTCACTACTATTACCGAGCAGAGGCACAGAGACTCCATGGAAAGCCTGCTGTTACACTAGGGGTCTCTTCCTCTACTCAATTTTTGGACACCTCATTGTCTGCATGCCGGCTGGTGTGACACCTCCACGAAGATCACAGCTGGTGGTGAGTTGCGGCCCCTTTCTTCTCAATCCTTTGGGGTGCCTGTGCGTTTTCCACCATGGATCAAGCTGCTGCTGCTGCTGCTGCTGTCGCTCCTGTACCTCCGCCTGCTCCTCCGCCGAAACCACCGGGGTCCCTGCAGCCAATGCCTGAGTTTGATATCTCGGGTGCTCCATCTAGCCTGGGACAGAGGTGGAAGATGTGGATGGATAGGCTGGAGATGTATTTCAGGGCCACAATGGAGACAACGGACGACGGCAAGCTGGCCACTCTCCTATACTCTGCTGGTCCTGCGGTGCATGAGGTATTTATGTCCCTGCAGCCGGTGGACGGATCGTTTGCGGCGGCGAAGGAGGCACTCCACAATCATTTTCTGCCGGTGGCCAATGCGGACTATGAACGTTTTCTTATGGGAACGGCTCGACAAAAAGATGATGAGACTCTGGATGTGTTCTTTGTGCGGCTGCGGCGATTGGCAGCACCTTGTGCCTGGAACGACCCTGAGGTTATGATTCGGAACCAACTCATTCAGGGGTGCAGCTCTGGGAAACTGAGACGCCAGATACTGCGAGAGCCGGGCACCACCCTCCCTCGCATCCTAGAACTGGGTAGGTGCCACGAGGTCTCGGAACTGCGGGCAACCAGGATGGAAGCGGGTGCTCGCCCAGCCAAGATGGAAGAGGTCTGCGCGGTCAGAAGAGGCCGCGGGGTAAGGCGCCCCATGAACACTCAGAGCCAGCGCGCGCAGGGGTCGAATGCCTCGTGCCCGAAGTGTGGGTACGATCTCCCGCACCCCGCGGAATGCCCTGCAACGGGAGTCAAGTGTGGCAGATGCGGAGGCCCTGACCATTTCGCCAGAATGTGTAGGTCTGCCACCCCCAAGATTGTGCCGAGGGGACCAGTTCGAGCCGGCTTCTTCCGGCCTCAGAGGACCTCCAACGTTGCCCAGGTGGACCAAGGTGACGGAGGGGCCCCTCAGAAGGAGGAGGAGGAGGAGGAAGAGGACGAAGAGAACGTGTTTTTCGTGTCCAGTGTGAGCGTGCTCAAGTCCCGCTCCAAAAGACAGCCCAGGTGCAACGTGCTGGTTAATGGAGCCTCTGTGCCGATGCTAGTGGACACTGGCGCATCCGTAAATGTAATTGCCCGCCAGCATTACAAGACCATGCAGGCCCCGCCCGCGCTAGCTGCGCCGAAAGCACGCATATTCGCCTTCGGCGGGGACCGGCCTTTGCCTTTAGACGGTGTGTTTGTGGCTGATGTGCAGTATGGTGACTCACACATACGGGCTAGGTTCTATGTCACACCGGTGAGCGACAACACCCTGCTCTGCTGTGCCGCGGCGGAGGCACTGGGTATCGTCACGTTCGCCTACTCAGTGTACCTAGATGACATCCAGGTCCTCCTGGCCAAACATGGATCCCTGTTTGAGGGCATTGGACAGCTGGTGGGTGAGCCGGTCCGGCTCCATATCGACGAATCTATACAACCAGTGGCACTGAAGCACCGACGGGTTCCCTTCCATCTCAGGGATCTGGTAGATCGCGAACTTGACAACCTCGTGGGGCTGGACATAATTGAAAAGGTTGAAGGCCCTACCCCCTGGGTGTCACCCATTGTCATCGCTCGCAAACCCAAGCAGCCAGATGCCGTGAGAATCTGTGTGGACATGCGGCTCCCCAATAAGGCAATAAAGAGGGAGCGACACCTCACCCCCACCATCGATGACATTATTGCGGAACTGCAGGGTGCGAGATTCTTCTCCAAGCTCGACTTGAGATCGGGTTATCATCAGGTGGTTTTGCACCCTGAGTCCCGCTACATTACTACCTTTACCACACATCGGGGTCTCTATCGATACAAGAGACTGAGCTTTGGGGTGTCCTCCGCAGCGGAGGTTTTTCAAAACATAATAAGGGGTGCACTGGCGGATCTTGATGGCGTCCTTAATATTAGCGATGATATCTTGGTGTACGCCAAATCGGAGACGGAGCATCTGTCACGCATCTCCAAGACCTTTGAACGGCTACGCTTGCTGGGTCTCACCCTGCACAAAGACAAGTGCGAATTCCTGAAGACGACGATCGAATTCTTTGGGTTCGTATTTAAGGCGGATGGGGTGTCCCCGGATCCCCGCAAAGTGAGGGACATTAAGGAGGCGCGCCCGCCTGAGAATGTTGCGGAGGTGAGGAGCTTTTTGGGGATGGTCACGTACTGTGGCCGTTTCATCAGGAATCTTGCATCCCGCTCTGAGCCACTGAGGTCGCTCACCAAGAAGGATACCACCTGGCAGTGGGGCCCTCTGGAACAGGCGGCATTTGACGATATCAGAGGGGCTTTAGCGGCGCATGACACCATGGCGTTTTTCGACCCGAGCCTACAGACGGAAATCGTGGTGGACGCCAGCCCATATGGGCTTGGGGCGGTGCTTACGCAAGTAGGGAAAGACCAGGAGGTCCGACCAATAGCCTACGCCAGTAAGGCCCTTTCTGACACTGAGCAACGATACTCCCAAATCGAGAGGGAAGCCCTGGCGGTGCTGTGGGGCTGTCGGCACTTCCGCCTCTATATTCTGGGGCGGCCCGTGACCGTAGTCACGGACCACAAGCCGCTGGTGCCGATCATGGCGGGCTCGTCATCTCGCCCGCCGGTGAGGATTGAGCGCTGGATGCTCGCCCTGCTGGAGTATGGAGTGTCGCTGATCTATCGTCCTGGTGCCAACAATGCGGCGGACTACCTATCTCGACACCCCAGAAACGACTTGCAGGAGTCGGCATCGGCGGAGGAAGCCGACGAGCACGTCTGCCTGGTCGTGGAGACTGCGACACCCAACTCCATGCAGGTGGAGGAACTCGAGGCTGCGTCGAGAGGCGACGAATGCTTCGCCATCCTGAAGGAGGCCATGCAGAAAGGAGCCTGGAAGACAGTGCTGGAGGCTGTGGAACGAAGGACATGTGAGGCCCGGATCGCCCTCGAGCAATTGTGGAGAGTGAGAGAGGAACTAACATTCTCGGAGTCGGGGCTACTGCTGAGAGGGGAACGAATCGTGGTGCCCCAGACCAAAGTGGCACAGGTTATCGCACTGGCGCACCAGGGTCATCAAGGGGCCCCCAAGACCAAAGCTCGCCTCCGTCAAAATGTGTGGTTCCCTGAGCTGGAGCGGAAGGTGGAGGCGTTTGTGGCCTCCTGCGTGTGGTGCCAGGCGGCAGCCCCGGCCCAGAAGGAACCATCCATTGAAGCAATGCCCCGAGGGACTCGACCATGGGAAGTGGTGCACGCTGACTCGGGATCTACGTCCAGAGGTACGCATTTTCTGGTGGTGGTCGACGAGTGGTCAAGATACCCGGAAGTTGAGTTCATAGACTCAGTGGCGTTTGAGAACGTGGTGGTGGCGCTGGAGAAGATCTTTGCCACTCATGTCCTCCCCTCTGTGCTGTGCTCTGACAACGGAGCCCCATTCCAGGGTGAGAGCTTTGCCGAGCTCATGAAGGATTATGGCATTCAACACCGGCGGGTCACCCCACTGTGGCCCCGCGCCAACGGGGAGGCCGAGCGCATGATGCGCACTCTCAACAAGGTGTTCAGAATTGCCCATGGAAAAGGGGAGTGTTTACAGAGGGCTTTGTAAGTCTTCCTACGAGGTTACCGAACCACCCCTCACTCGTCAACGGGGGTGGCTCCGGCAGAAGCACTCTTCCAGCGGTGCCCGAGAGATGTCATACCGGAGGTGGGGGACAGAGACCCTGCCGTCATCGACAATGAGCAGGTGGAAGAGGACAGACAGGTCAGGACACAGATGGAGAACATCAGGAGGGGCCTCAGACCCCCACACATTGCGCTGGGAGATGAGGTGCTGGTGAGAAATCGTCACCCCCATGGAAAACTGTCTCTCACGTATGAACCCGCTCCCTTAGATGTGGTGGCCGTCAAGGGGTCGATGGTGACAGCCTCGGATGGAACTTCATCGGTAACCAGGAATGCGTCATTCTTCAGGAAGATAGGCGACCCCAGAGTGGACAGCCCGGACAGCCGAGAAGGTGAAGGTGCTCTGGACGAAGGTGGGGGAGAAAATTCCGCAGTGGAGTCTCCGGCTCGAGGCGGACCCGGTCCAGGGACACCAGCCAGGGACGGTGGCAGGAGGTACCCCCTGAGATCAGGGCGTGGGAAACCTGCCCGTCTCAGTGACTACGTTACGGACTGAGCTGGGGAGGCTGACCGGGGATTAATGGTCAGGCCAGGACAGGTACCCACGGGGGATCCGGGGTGGCTGTCAATAAATGGGGGTTTTGTTGAAATTTACAGAGTTAGATGTGTTATGGATGTGTGCTAGTTAGGTACTCCTGTTTCCAATTTGTTGTTATGGAAAAGGAGGAGTGTGGCGTTGCCCCTTTAAGGGTACGCACGCGACGGAGTGACGTATACTCCGTTGCGTGCGCTGTTAAATAAACGGGGCGGTTCCTGGTGATGACAGATCACCAGGGAGCCCACACCGACAATGTCTCTGTGTATCATTACCACGGGGGTGGGGGGCTCACGGAGGCGGATCACAGGAGACCGCCAACAGAGGTTATGCAGTGCTAATGCGTACAGCACCAACGTCACATCCGCCAAATACACAGTAAAACCATAAACAATACCAGCATGAACACATCAAGGGGCGCCAACCAAAGTAGTGATGGCGTTTGAAAGGTCATCTCCAAACATACATACATGTGTAGCGGGTGGTCTGCAGTTGAGGGGAAACCAGATGGGAAAGGGGAGCATAGATTCTCGCACAGGGGCAGGGAGTTTGGGGAAGCAGGGGCTGGTTCGGGAATGCCTGAACACGCGCGCCATCCTTCCAGCTGTTTCGGGTCCGTCATTTCGTATGATTCCGCAGCCTGCAGGCATGGCTTCATTTCAGGAAGGCAGCGTTCTTCTTGGAGCCATGTCTCAGCAAGAAAGGCCAGAACTGACTCATCATCAGAAGCGAAGTCGGGGACCTTGAATGAGTGCTGGGAGAGACATGGCACATTAAGGAGAATACAGGTTCAAAGAGTTCGGGTTGTGCAAGCATGGTGGTAATAAACGAACGAAAATGCCGCAGATGCTGCAAAGAGGAGCGCAGTGGGTGCACTTGTCTGGTTTTGATTGTGAAAGAGATTGCAGGTGCGACGATTGTGCTACAATGAAGACATGACAATAAGGCACGGTAAAGGTCGCTGGTCCCAGACCATTCCAAAAGGTGGAGGGTTCAGGGAGTTGCTAGAGGAAAATAAATAATTGCTGCTGTGTCGCCTGATTAAAATGCAAAGCTCTGTGAAACTAGTCAGTGGTAGAATCTGCGTCGGGGAGTCTGTGAGAAACCGCAGAAGTGATTTTGCCAGAGTGGTATCTGAATCTTGAGGAACTTTCCTAATGCCTGTTACTGGGCCAAACAAGTGAAAAGCGCGAACAGCGTTGAAATTCTTGTCGCTGTGAAGTGCAAAATAAAGGTGCAAACGCAGTCAAACCCTCCTGTGCGCCTTTGTTTTTGCGCGCCACTGTGCACATTGAGTAAACGCTGCCTGCCCTTTGTGCATGGCAGCCAGCGTTTACAATGCATTACGATGGAATCCGCCTTTTCGCTGCTTCATAAAGCAAGCGGAATCCATAAGCATTCAGATAATTTATGCAGATATAACTGCTTTCGCATATGTATGTCAGAGAGGACGGGGAGGCGAAAACGCTTCTCTGTTCCATGCCAAATCTCCTCCATGCAAAATAAGCAGAAGTTCAACTGCTCTTTATGAAATGATGCTGGGACTCCTCATTTAACACTTCATCAACCTTGTTACAGCTGAGAACTAAGCAGGAGTCCTTTAAGAGGGGCGGACCAAAGCCAAGGGAGAAAGGAGGGAGGAAGGGGAGGAGACTGTTGGGGGAAGGGATCAGATTTAGTAAGGTAATAAAGAAGTGAAATGTGACACTGCCTGCTCCCGTGTTTCATTTAAGAGGGACTGGGGCCTAACAACTGGCGATGAGGCGCCACGACCCACGCTGTACGCTATCGCAAGACCACCGCTGGTAATGGAGCCCCAGCACTAGGCGGACCACAAAGGAAGTGGTCACCTGCGAGCGAGTAACGCCGTGGAGGGAAAGTACGCTGGCAGAGGAGGTCGGACCAAGGAGAGAAAAAGGGCCGAGGGGCTGCAGATTGAGCCAGCGTGTGAGGAGGAACACACCCCCAAGGGGAGGTGCCAGGAAAGGAGAACCGGCCAAGACGCACGGGGTGCAGTGTGCCACTGTCCCACAGAAGAGACGGCTCACCAGCACGGGTTTACAGCGAGAGCCCACAAAGGAACAGAGGTCCGCTCTAGGAGATAGCAGTAAGGAGGCCCGCATCACCCACGGAAGCACGAGGAGCGTGAACAGAGATGGGGAAGGAAGTGAAATAAAGCTGCCCGCCACACGGCAAATACAGCAGTCGATCCCGCGTAATTCACGTGGCCTTGCACCGTAAAAAAAAAGGCACAATAAACACACAAAAATACACGAGAACAGGAATAACAAGAAAAGGGGGGGGGGGTAAAGACGAAACAAACGGGAAGTGACCCCACAGAGAGGAGGATGTTATTAAAAAAAACATAACAAGTAAGGAGGGAAAGGAAGAGGCAAAAGGGAAATCGCTAGCAGCCCACAGAAAGACACAAACACAGTCCTGTACTAGGCCTACCAAGATAAGGGCAATTGGGCGACGCGCCAATACAAGCACGAGGCGGAAGACACTGGAACACTCATCCACAAGACAGTGCCACGAAGGAGTCTACGAACGCAGGAACCCCACTGGTTGTCATAACACAAGTGGAAACAGAGGGTAAACATCTACCCAGCAAAAACGGACAAGCCGCCACAAACAAACCCAAATCACTGCAAAAATGTCTGAAGGAGCACAAGCAGCCCCAGGGGCAAAGGTCCAGGCCGCCATGGGGGCAAGCCTAGCACCCAGAGGCACATTTCTATGGCACCCCAATCCCTTTACACTACAACCACATCATGATCAGGGTCAGAGGTGGGAAGAATGGATGAAGGAGTTCGAAGATTTCATGAGGGCCATAGGTGACCCGGATTCACCAAATAAAAATGACATTTTCGCTAAGCTAGTCGGGAAAGAGATCAAAGAGATCCTGAAGACCATGCCAATGCAAGAGAAAGCCACATATCAACGCCTCATTGCTGTCGTCAACAGGAAGTTAATTATCCTCCCCAACAGAGACTACGAAAGGTACACATTCAACAAATGCACACAGCTGCCGCATGAAACAGTAGGTGAATTCATCCTTCAACTTCAAAAAAGTTTACACACTGTGATTTTGACAATTTCAACAATGATGAAGCCATCAGGCTAATAATAATAGAAGGATGCACATCTCACAAACACCTGCTGAAGTAACCCCTTCCGCTGCAACAAATAGAGGATCTACGAAAGAGTGGACGAGCAAGCGGCGGACATGGAGAACCCAAAGAAAAGTGACACCATTGCAGCCATAGACACTGGACCTCAGTGATACCCCCGGTACCCAGGACCACATGGCCGACAGGAACCCCAAAGCCCAAACCGATGAACCCTAGAGGAGAGCCAATGCTACAGGTGCAGATTTGAATTTCTCCACAAGGGCCAATGCCCAGCCATGGGACAGATGCATATGAGGTGTGGACAAGAAAACCACCTTCAAGCGATGTGCAAGGAAAAAGCCCCAATGCTTGCCGCATACAGACCAACACCATCGTCTGGCCCGGCCAGTAGATACGACCAGCCGAGAGGGCCTATTCCTCGATCATACCACGAGAGGGACGTCTGGAGAACATTCCCAGCCGGAAATGCCCCGACACGCCCACCAAGGATTTATAAGGGCAATCAAAAACCTCCATATTGATCTGCCAACGTGGTACTCGGATGCATAAGACTACGCACCAAACCCGCATACAAACTAAGTGCTGGAACAAAAACCCATTCAAGCATACAACGTACGTGACCCCTATGAGAACCAGCCACACACCGAAGAAGTACACCCAGTGGATGAACAATACTACACTCATGAAAGGTACAACACGGAATATGTGAGACTCATCAGCGACAACTCGGATGACAGCACAGTGACAAAGGTCACAGTCCAGATAGGAGGAAGGAACAACCAGTTCATTGTAGACACTGGGGCGACATTCAATGTTATAAACAAAGGCACTTACTGCACCATAGCGAATACCTACCCACTGTGCCCATCCCAGGCATGTATATTCCAATGGAGAGCGGCCCTTCCGCTCCAGTCTAAAGGTCAATTCCATTTCGACTTACTCCACAGAGGATAAAGCGTGCCCACTACCATCCATGTCAACCACAACGACCGGGAGATTCCTCCTCAGCTATGGATAGAACCCTAGCTCTAATTGACATCCAGTATGACCCTTCTGAAATTGTGCAAGGCCTACCCCCAGGGGCTCAGATCCTGAGAGCCACATTGCATCAAGAACTCGATATGGAGGAACTCAAATCCACCATCCCAAAACTGTTTGAATGAGTAGGGATTCTAAAGGACAATGTCGTAACCCTCCACGTTAACCCGACAGTTCGCCCAGTGTCTCAGCACCCCTGCAGAATAGGCTTCTATCTACAGGCCCAAGTCACACACAAACTGCAACTCCTCCTCAACAACATCAAGAAAGTGAATAGCCCACACCATGGGTATCTCCCTAGTAGTTGTACTCAAGGCTGACGGCCACCTGCGCCTATGCGTGGACATGCGACTCCCATACACCGCAACCCAGAGAGAGACACTTGGGACCCAACATTAAGGACATGCTGGTAAGATTCAACCAGGCCACCCGGCTTTCCAAACTAAACTTGAAGCAGGGGTATCACCAGCTAGTTATTGACCCTAGCTCCAGACCAATTACCACCTTTACAACACATGAAGGACTGTTCCGCTACAAGCAGCTCAACTTCGGGATATCATCTGCTCTGCCAATATTTCAAGAGACAATCTGCAGACTGATATCCCCAGTATCTAACGCCCTTAACTACAGTGACAACATCCTAGTGTTTGGAATCACGCAAGAACAAAACGACACAGGACTGAAAACAGTGTGCAACATTCTCCACAAAGCCGGACTCTCCCTCAATGGGCCCAAAGGTGCCATCAACAAATGAAGTCTATGCTTCTTCTGACAAATCGTCTCGGATCGAGGTATCATGGCCGACCCTGACTAAATAAGCACCATCATCACCCTTGATGCCCACACTGGGGTTTCTGAACTACGATCCTTCTTAGGGATGGTACCTGCTACTTGCTAAACTATGCCACACTTACGGCCCCCCTCCGAGGATTCCTCAAGAAATACTCCCTGTCCGAATGGGAAATACTGTCACGCTCACCTGGTCTCCACGGAGGCACGCTCGTGTCCGAGGATGATGTCTGCACTGGTGTTGCTCTGGGGTGCTTGCTCGCGTCTCCCCTTCGTCCTTGCCTCAGGAGATGTTCATCTGCAAGTCGAAACAAGATATTAGCCAATTGAATGGAGCTGGTTTTGGTTTTCCCCTCCTTCCGATTTTCCTTCTTCTCCTCTGGCTCACCTTGGTTTTTTAATGGGCGAGCTCTCCGTCCTGCACACTCTGGCAGGGGCGCGGTTACACAGTCTTTCCAGGATCTAGTTACTTCACTGATCCGATGGAGATTGCTGAAGTGGAAGGGCTGGAGTAGGCAGGTAAGTCTCTATTCCAATAACTCCTTGAAATAGCTGCCTCAAGTCTTTCTGCTCGAGTTATCTAATGTTCGTTCTTGTGTTTCAGGTGCGGCTTTAAGCGACTTTCGGTGATGGATGACTCTCCTGACAATGATGAGCAGGATTCCAGCTGGTAAGTATAGTGCTGTGCGGGGCGCGCTAATTATTCGCTTTGTTTAGTTTTCCTTGCTGTGCGCGACTAACCTGCTTGTCTTTTCTGTTCGGCAGGTGCGGCGCAGCCCAGGAAGAAGATGGATGAGCCGCTTGACGGTGTCGAGTTGCGGCGCGATGCTGAAAATGATGAAGAACTGCTCGATGGAGTTCCTGGAGGCGGCCGATTAGGTGAGTAGCTACCCGAGAGGGTACCTTCAGTTCTGCTCTTCTATAGATGCGGCGATCCATGGGTAAGCAGAAGGCGAGAACCGGTGGTTCTGCAGGTAAGGCCTTCAATGCATTTCTAACTCCTGTTCTTCTCTTTTCACAGGTGCCGATGGACAGAAGACATGGCAGAAGGGAAGCAAGAGCTGAACTGACAAGGTGAGCGTTACGCTGCAGAAGTGCAGAATAACGCGAAGCGTGTTCAGTTTGCAGGGTGCGGTTTATATAGCCTTGCAAGTAGTCCCAGGAAAATAGTCCCCCTAACCGTACCTGCCTCTCAGGTAAAGTAGTCCCAAGCCACACCCTGTACTGAATGGCTCAGCCTTTCAGAGTCAAGTATGTGGACCATGCATTTAACACCTACCATGAGCCTGGCGCCAGCGGGCCAGGACTGAGTCCAGGTGAGCCTGGTTGAGGCCTGGGAAGTCCCCAAGGAAGCCAAAGTCAGGAATGGGCTCACCAGTTTCCGGATTTTGGGAGCATGCACCATGACACATACAATGCCAAGAAGCATTCTGCACCATCAAAGACGATCTCGCCAACAACCATCAACTCACCTACTTCAACCCCAAATGGGACACATAACTCACTGTTGATACCAGCCCCATCAGCTTGGGGGCCATACTTGCCCAGATGGACCCGAATGACCACAGCAAGAGTGAAATAGTGGCATACGCCAGCAGGGCGCGATCACCTGTCGAACAAGCGTACTCCCAAGCAGAAAGGGAAAGTCTAGCAGCAGTATGAGCAAGCGAAAAATTCCATCATTTCATCATTGGTACAAGGTTAACCTTCATCACAGACCACCAGGCATTGTTCTCCCTGTTTGGGGACCCCAAAACCAAAATGCTCCCATGCATTGAAAGATGGGGCATCAGAGTACAGGAATAAGATTATCAGATTGTCCACAAACATGGGGGTGATCGCTCAATGCCCTCCCTCCCGCCATTACAAGGGAGACGTTTGCCGACAAAAGCAGGGTTGACCCCACAATCCAAGTTGCGATACGCTTAACCAGTGCCAACAAGTCGAAACACCTTGACAAGGAACAGTTTGTGAATGGGGAGGTGGATAAAAAAGATCTATACAGGATGGCGAAAATACGGAATGAACTTGCCACCACCGACCAAGGAATACTGCTACGAGGCAACCGCCTAGCAGCCCCCAAGAGCATGAGGAAAGCACTAGTAATCATAGCTCATGAATGTCACCAGGGGTTGCAAATATAAAATAAATATTGAGAAATCAAGTATGGTTCCCATACATGGACACTATTGTAAAAGACACCTTGACACACTGCATACCTTGCTAAAAAACAGCTGCGAATAGCCCCTTGTGTCCACTCCAGACAGTATCCTTAACAGAAGGACCATGGCAAAGAGTATCCATGGATTTCTATGGCCCACTGGAAGACGGATATCTCCTGGTGACAACGGATGAGTATTCACGTTTCCCACTCATAAAACATGTGCAGTCCACAGCATTTCACAACTTTGTAGGAGTGATCGACGAGCTGTTCAGTGAATGAGGGATTCCTAACAAAGTAAAGACCGACAACGGCCCACCATTCCAAGGACAAGACTTCCACAGGTTCGTCACCCACCTAGGTTTCTGCCACTAGAGAATCACACCACTATGGCCACAAGCTAATGGCATGGTGGAACGATTCATGTCCACCATCAAGCGAACCTGTCAGAAGGCAACTACTGATCAAACATTGCTACACCAAACCATCTATCAAATGTTAAGAAGCTACCGAAACACACCAGATGAGACAACGGGACAGACGCCCCTGGAATTAATGATAACATATGCCAGAACTGGACGCAGAAGTTAGGGAAAGAGATGCAGAGACGAAAAGGAAGGCAAAAGAGTGGGCAGAGAGAAAGAGGAGGGCAAAGGAACATCAGCTCCCTGTAGGCAAATTCGTGCTGGTAAGACAAAGACAGCAAAAGAATATTGACCCAAGATAGCTCGGAACCACTCCTGGTTACCGAGGTGAAGGGACCAATGGTCACTGCGATAGGAGATGAAGGAGAAATACCCTTCATCGCCTCTTTCTTCCACGAGTTATACATGGAAGAGCCTAATCCGGTAGAGGGAACAACAGCAGAAGAAGAACCGAAAGCAGAGGAAACAAGAAACCCCCCCGTACACCAAAGTAGCAGGGGAAACACACGAATCACCAGGCCGCCAACAGTAGATTACACGGAAACCTGCATGCATCGTTGAGCAAATGTAGACTGTGAACCTCCATGATAAGCAAGGGGGCGATTTTACAGCGGAGCACTATGCATGAGCCCTTTAAAATGTGTGGAACAAAGCCAAGGGAGAAAGGTGGGAGGAGGGAGGAAGGTGAGGGGCTAAAAGGGGATGGGATCCGATTTAGTAAGGAAATAAAGAAGTAAGACGTGACACTGCTGGCTCCCATGTTTCATTGGTATCAGGTAATATCCCCAGCAAAAATATTGCTGTATATATGGTCGTCAGGAACGGCCATAGGCGATGTTTTTAGTGGGGATAATAGTAGGGTTTTTTGGGATCAGGGGTTGCAGGGGTGTCCCCCGCTCCTTTTAGAATAGTACAGGGTGTCCCCTGCAGGTTCTATGCCTTAATATCGCCGCAAAAATATGGCAATATTTTTGTATGGCGATATTTGTGCGGGGATATTAACACATGGAAATGTTTAATTTAAGTGGGATGACTGTGGCCTAACACAAACTCTGCCATCCTCTCCCCCACAGCTCAATACTAAAGGCCAAACACAGCAGCCCATTCATGGCTGCTAGGACATTTTCTCATCCATGAAATCTGCTGCTTGTCTGTGATGAAGAAAAGCGACCTCTAGTAACAGAAATGGTTATTGCTTCCTCTGTTTGTTCTGACAACATTATAGTTGCCATGTTTAAAACGTGTTGCACAGATTTATTCGGCCTTTAAAATACATACTAAGCAAGTGTCCAATATTGTCACACCAGCACTATAAAACAGATATATATATATATATGGAAATATAGAAAAGCATTTGATTCAATAACCAGACCACAGGTAGGTACTCAGATGATTAAGACTAGAGAATCTCTGTAAAGATACAACTCCCATCAATGCCAGCAAAACCTGGCGTACCACAATCCAAGAAGCACTAGCATCCAAAATAACTCTCCTACAAAAAATAAAATCACCAACAAAAAATGAATCCTCGCAGGTAAATCCCCTCCCACCATCGGAGAAGAACCCTCAACTGCCAATCCATGCAAACCATTTAATTTCTCCCTGGCTCAGTACTAGACACTATAGCCAAATTAAAAGCGTCTAACTGCAAAGAAGACCAACCCCCCCCCCATCTAGTTAAACTCTGCACCCCCACACTTACCCCCATGATCACGGAATTCGTCAATGCCTCCTTCAACTCAAATACAGTTCCATCAGCATAAAAAAAGCCTGGGTGACTCCCCTCCTGAAGAAAAACAACTCTGTACCCCCGCCTTCCCCACCAACTATCGGCCCATAACAATAGTCCCATTCCGATTGAAAATAATTGACATAATAGCATATACCCAAATCCAAAACCACTTAGAACAACACCAACTACTAGGCGCCAGATAATCAGGATTTCGCCCAAACCACAGCACCAAAATGGCACCCCTGGACCTGAAAATACAAATGGATGCCTCCAGAGACTCAAGCAAACTCTGTCTTCTAATGCTGCTGGATCTCTCTGCGGTGTTCGACTTAGTCAACCATGATAAACTTTGCGCCACTCTGTCCAACAACTTTAACCTTTCCAACGATGCCACCAAATGGGTCAAATCACTTTTAGCCGACCAAACATCTAGAGTTTCTATTGGCAAAGAATCAGCGGACCCCATTCCAGTCCCTCTAGGCATTCCCCAAGGATCTTGCTTATCCCCCACCTTCTACAATGCCTATACTAAGCTACTATTCGCAACCCTGGATGCCATGGGTGCCATCTACACTAACTTTGCAGATGACACCCAGATCCTCATCCCCCTGTCGGGCAACCACAAGCAAGACTCTTTTCTCATCAACCAAATCTATGCTCTAATTCAGAATTGGATGGCACACAGCAGCCTCTGCCTCAATGATCTCTCCAGCCCGCCTATGTCTCATTCATCATTAATGGCACCACAATCCCCATACTCAAGCAGGTCAAAACCCTCAGCGTCTACCTAGATGCTAACCTAACTATGACAAAACAAGTAAACGCCCTCTCTTCAGCCACCTCCTACACAGCAAAACTTATCTCCTTGAGCTGCAAATTCCTTTCGCCTGAAAACTGCATCACCCTAGCAAGAGCCCTCATAATCTCAAAACTTGACTACTACAATGTACTCCTCCTAGGTACCTCCAACTCCAACCTGTCCAAACTCCAACTCATGCAAAACAAAGCCCTTCGAGCAGCACTAGGCATAAAAAAGTCTGAGCACATCTCCATCATCAGGAGAAATAACCACTGGCTACCCATTAAAGCCAGAATTGTATTTAAAACCCTATACATCGCACATAGAAGCATCACCAACACAGCCCCTAAATACCTCAACAACACAGTCACGAAAAAACTCCTCACCAGACCCATTAGATCTAGTAACCACTCTCTCCTAGAATTCCCACGCTTCAAAAGCTCGAGAGCGGGAGGCAGCAGCTTCAAAGTCCTAGCCCACAAACATTGGAATGCCCTCCCGTCCCACATCAAGAATGAAGTCTCTCAATAGCAATTCAAAATGTCACTGAAAACCTGGCTATTCAACCAATTCTAACCTACCCAGACAGTCCTTCCTAACATCCTTACTAAGCATCATGTACCTGACTCATTTTCTTCTGTTTTCTGTTCACCCCCCCCCACCTCCCACAGCCACTAATGTAAAGTCTCAAATGAAAGTAATACTAAACTGTCTGTAACTACGCCGTGATACCTCTGGGTCTGGGTGTACAACAAATTAATAAATAAATAAAATAAAATAAATAAACACTTATGAACAGCTTCCCTAGCTCTTATAAAGTGCAACCCTCAGATGGTTTGGGGCTTTGTGCCAAAAAGATACCAGTTCTAAAGTATAAACTTCACAGGTAGGCTTATGGAGAGATTGGTGATGCCAGTGGTTATGATTAAGAGTAGAAATGTTAGGTAAAATTCAGGTGAGTAAATTCTCTGAGTCCCAGACAGTAGAATAGGTCTGGCAAGGAATCCTTGGCCAGACCGCTGCCGACCAAAGTCAGGATAGAGTGATTTTGGGACTAGATTTTACACCCATGTAACCCTATGGAGGATGGGTGGGGAGTAGAAACAGGTATGTTAACCCCCCGTCCCCCTGACTCTGATTTCTCCAGAGACCACTGCTGAGGTTCTGGATTCGGTTGGTACAAAGTCTTTCGTACCTGGTCTGGTTGAGAAAAGGCCCAAGGTTCGCGGGTGCGGTGGTCACTTTCGGACATAGGATTTTGTTTCAGTTGTTCACTGTGCTTAGGAATCAGTTTCAGAAAGCTTACAGCAGAACACCTAAATGAAGGAAAGTTTCAGAATTCTGCAGAGCAGGCCACATCAAGACACCTTCAGAGAGCAAAGAAGGATTGCAACAGGAGGTGAAGTACCATGGTCAGGTGGCAGCAGGTGATCTGCAATTGACAATCAAAGGAGCCGTTCCAGCACAGCTTCTGTTGATGCAGGAGCAGGTGTCTTGTTACACAAGCCGAAGATCGACCAAGTGCCAAGGATGCAATTGAAATGGTGATAGCTGCACTGTGGTAACCCAGGAGAGAGCTGATGAGTACACGGGTTGGTCCAGGAACACTTTGGAAGGCTCAGAAGGCACAGATGCTCGAGCAAGGTCGAGACTGGTTATTCCCACCAGCCCGTCAGTCAAATCACCCATGAGGGGCTTCTTGAGATCAGGCAGAGGAGCAGGACTCAGTGTCTTCACTGCATTTGGTGCTGGTCAGTTGTAGGGGTCATTCTTGGGTCGTCAACTGGCTGCTCTTCTTCGTAGAGGACTTGGCTCCAATGATGATATCTCGATTGGCTGCCAGAGTCCTCCTTTTATCCAAGATTCAGGCAGGGAGCGTGTCCAAGACCACCAATGGTACAGATCTGCACATTCAAACATGCAGTGGCTATCCAATTATGCACAGCCACTGGCCACAACATCTGTCCAGCCACAGATAATCTGTCACTAGGATGTATACTGGGACCAGAAAGACCCAGCCTCCACATCCAGGCTTCACACACAGTAGCAGCTTCCCCGGCGATAGAGCATTCCATATATAGTATTTTCTGACCTGAAAAGGCAGGATGAATGCCAAATACCAATAGGGCTAACGGCGGACAAGGAAATACCTCGTACCACAGCCATTTTACAGTGCTTGCCACCCTTAGTAGCCATTTGTGGCAAATGTAAAAGTGCACACGAAAACATTTAACCCAAAGGGTAGAAAAAGAACTGCTGCGACCAGCCTTTCCAAGACACAGGGTAAAAGTAACCAAAGAGCCATTGCAAAAAAAGTTATAAGGAAATTAAGTATCCTAACCACACTTCACTTTAAGGTGATGTGTGCAATTGTACCCGTACAAGAAATTGACAAAGAGAGAAATAATCTCTCAGTAATGATAGTCTTGGGGGCTGATCAGTTTCCAAAAGAACGAGGAAAAGGGCAAGGGTAGTAAAGCATAAGGCTTTGCTTACCTCCAAAAAGTCAAGAAAGGAGTCCAAACAAAGCAAAACAGGGTGTCCCATAGAAGTCTTGGGGAGGAAATCAGCAAAAAGAAATGATTTCCTAACACCTACTGAAGCAATTAACACAATCCACACAAGGCATTAATTATTAGACACACATGCAAGCATGGACCTGGAGGAGGTGCTGGGTCCCCCATGAAAAGTCACAGCTGTTCCGGGATCAGTGAGGGTGAAAGGAGTCAGATTTAGCAGCAGGTTTAGTTGTTGTTAGAATAAAGAGGAGACTTAGGTTGGAGGAAATAGGAGACCATTTAATTGCATTAACACTCTGGATGCCCTTGCCCCTGTCATGAGGATTCACTTGAAGCCCAAATCCAAGTGCAACTTTTGATATGATTCTTCTGACCTCGCCACCCTTAAACACAAGTGTAGAGTGGCAGGGAGGAAGTGGAGGGCCACCGGCCCACCTCCTGACAAACTGCCCTGCCAACTGCTCCAAAGGCAGTACAGACTCTCTGTCCTCTCTAAGACGAGAGCCTACATCCAAGCCTGCATCTCAGCGGCATCTAACAACTGGGCTGAACATGTCATAATTTGCAAGTAGCTGGCCAATCCTGCTGCTGTCTCTTCCTTACCTGTTCCCTCCCAGGCCCTCTTAAGGGCCTTGGCCTCTCATTTCACTTACTAAAGCTCAAGACATCCTGTCCACCCTCTCTTCCTCTACCACTCCAGGCCCATCTGAGGCCATCTCTCCTCCTCCTTTCCCCTGTTCACCCCTGAGAATGCTTCTAGACAAGTCTGATGTATGAAGGTTTCATGAAAGCAGGCTCTCCCCTGCTCATCCAGAACAATCAAGAACCACATAAACATCTTTGCTAGAGCCATGGCATATTTTTGCAATCATCCCTTTCAGCTGGAACTTTCCCTTCACCCTTAAGCACTCTCTTGTGCACCCCCTTCTAAAAAAGCATTGGACCGATTCTTCCTCTTCGGCTAAATATCGCCCGATCTCCATTACTCCTTTCCTGGGCAAACTCTTGGAAAAGCTGGCCATCTCCCAGCTTACTCTACATACTGAATCTGGTGGTTGCCTCCATGACCACCAGTCCAGCTTCAGAGCTGCCGGAGACACAGAAACTGCTCTCCTGAACACCTGGTAAGATGTGTTCTCCAATCCTGACTATAACCTTCCTTCTGTCCTCATTCTCCTTGATCTATCCTCTGCTTTTGACACGGTCAACCATGCCATCCTGCTCAATCGTCTCCGGGACAACCTTGGTACTACTGATCAGGCTCTGGTCTGGTTGACCTCCTTTCTCACCGACCGACCCTCTCAGGTCCAACTGGGGTCTTTCCTCTCTTCTATCCCTCTCTCTCTCTACCTTTACTTGTGGTGTTCCCCAGGGATCTTACCTATCTTCCTGGCTCTTCAACCACCATCTGGCACCTCTTGCCCACCAAATTGCTACTTCCTGCTCCAATTTTCAATGTTGTACGGATGACACTCGGCTCTCTTTCAGGCTCCCCTCAGCCACCTCTGCTGCTTCTCTCATGCCAGACTGTCTGGCCGCAATTCAGGAATGGTGTGCCGCCAATGATTTTCGCCTTACTGCCAGTAAGACTGAGATCCTCCTCATTGAGACACATGCTCCCTCCTTTCTTCTATCTCTCTGGCTGCCCACTCTAGGCCATCTTCCTGCTCCTTCCTGTGATGCTAAGAAAATGGTGTCATCTCCGACTCCACCCTCTCCTTCTATCCTCACATCTCTGACTGACGTCTCTAAGAAGTCTACTATCAGCTGCACCGTATTCTTCCATTTCTCACTTTCACCCAGAAGATCACTGTCTCCAGAGCTCTGGTCCTCTCTAGGCTGGACTATTGCAACAGCCTCTTTCTAAATCTTCCTGTCTCTACTCTTCGACCTTTCCAACTTTTCAAGAACAGGACTGCAAGACTTGTCCTTGGTCTCAAGCCCAGGAATCTTATCGCTCCAGCTCAGAAATGTCTTCACTGGCTTCCCGTGGCTACAAGGATCAACTTCAAGACCCTCTGCATTGTTCACAAGGCTTTCTGGGGCCTGAGCCCGCTCTACCACCAACTTTCTCTTATAAAACATCTTCCTTCTCGAGCTCTCTGCTCATCCACCTCTAACTCTCTGAGGGTCAGAAGCTTCTCCAAGCAGAGAGTTGTGGGCAGATCTATCTCCTCAGCTGGGGCCTCTCTCTGGAACAGCCTCCCTGCCTCTCTAGCAGAACCAACTCTGGTTCCAGAAGCAACTCAAGACCTTCATTTTCGCTTCCGCTTTCCCTCTCCCTCTCCCCTGCTCATGCACCGGACTGCTTCATGCACTGTTCACCTGTCACCCTCTGGACTGGGGCCAAGGCTCCTGCATGTTCAGTTGCCCTTGCATTGCCTCTGGGATCCCCAGCACTTAAGGGTCTGTATTTGCAACCCCACAGTCCCTTCTCTGCACGTATGAGCCACCCGCTGACTGCACTTGTGAGTTAACTGCACGTCCCCCATTGCCTCCCCCCTGGCATTTCTCACCTTCCCTCTTCCCCACACTTGCACGATCTGAATGACATAAGGATTAGTAAGATTGTTATCTTGGCCTCCCTTTGTTTCCACCTCTTTGTCTTGTCACGCCTAGAAACACTTGTGTACAGGTGTGTTATAAAGGCCATATCATATCATATTATACTTTACTTTAAGAAATGTATTATGCGCATCCATGAACCCTGGGGACAAAACATATACAACATTTAACAAGTAAACCGTAAAAAGTCATATATACAGACAGCGACTATGTGAACAGGTGGGTTTTCAGTTTCTTTTTGAATGCTTCCATGCATTCCAGACTTCTCAGATCTGGAGGAAGATCGGTCCAGCCCTTTGGGGCAATTACAGAGAAGACGGTGTTAGACACTTTCACAGTGCGACATTTGGGAATGGTAAAAAGGTTCTGATTATTAGATCTCAGTAATCTATCATAGGATCTTGTGACCAGTAACTGCTGTAGGTATCCTGGCATCTTACCCTATCTACACTTTTGGACAATGGTTAGGATTCGGAAGCAAATTCTCGCTTTGATCGGTAGACAATAGAAAGAGCGTCGGGCTGATGTGACATGGTCTCTGCATTTGAGTCCCATTACTACTCAGAGCTCCATTCTGACAGACCTGGAGTTTATTTCGACTAGTTTTATCAATGCCTCTGAGTAGGCTGGAGCAATAATCAATTTTCCCTCCAATGATTGCTCTGGCAATCATTTCCGCATTCTCTTGGGAGATCAAGAGTATTAAGTCAGCCAGTAGTTTTATATAAAATGCACATGATGACACCAGGCTACTTATGTGTGGTCTCATGGTAAGATGCTGATCAAGTATTACTCCAAGAGTTTTCACTTTCTTCAACCGACCAATCGTTTCTGCCCCTATATGAAAGCTTTCGTATGCCGTGCCCAATTTCTGTAGCATATGAATTGATCCAGTTACCATCCGCTCAGTTTTGTCCTTATTGAGTGCTAATTTATTGTGAATCATCCATGACTCAATAAGGTCAAATACCTTGTTTATTTCTGTCATTGCTTGTATTCGGCATAGTTCGTAAAAATCATGCCTTCATGAGCCAGTCTAGCAAACAGTGGGACAGTAAAGATATTATAAAAACACGGTGAGGTGCATGCACCTTGAGGAACCCCGAAGCTAACATTAATTGGTGCTGATTCTGCTTCTCCAAGGTAAACACTACTTTTGTGATGGCAAAGAAAGGAGGATACCCATTGAGTGGCAAGTGGCGAAAAGTTAGCAACTTCCTTTAACCTGGTGGACATGATGGAGTGGTTCACCAGGTGAAAAGCAGCCGATAGATCCATCAACATTAGTAGTGAGGCTTCATTCCTGTCCATACGAGTGAATAGCTTAGTTTTAAGATCAAGGAGTGCAGTCCCAGTGCCAAAACCCACTCGAAAACCCGACTGGTGGTCATTAAGAACTGGATGGGTTTTTAGGTGGACTGAAATTTGTTTGTATGCCACATGATCTAAGATTTTCAGTAGAAAGACAGTATTAGTGATAGGCCGATAATTATTAGGCAAATCAGTGGACAATCCTATTTTTTTTCAAAATGGGCATCACCCATGCCTTATTTAGATACTGGGGAACCGTGCCGGTTGTCATAGAGGTGTGTGTACATTTACATAGCGCTCTTAGTAATGTAAGCAGACATGATTTAATAATTATAGTTGAAGAGATCTAATTTTTTTTACATTTGGTGGGTTTGAGCTGTTTTATTAGTTTATCCAATTCCTCCAATAAGTTTGCAGTGAAGTTAAAAACAGGGATGCAGGGGATTTCTCATAGACTCACTTTGCTGTTTCCGTCTCTTGACTCCGGTTATTGTTTTTTTCAGTGATAGTATTTATGATTTTCTTCAGTTTATCCTGCAACGCTTGCTGCATCAAATCACACATAAAGGAAATTAAAAAGAAGATTGGTGTCATAACGAAGGAGAGGGATGGACAGAAGAGAAGAGGGAATAGATGATCGAGTGAGGAAAGAAGCCAAATAGAGTTGAAGACTTAGTAAAAAGGGGTAAGGTCTGAGGAAGTCAGGAGCTTTGCTGCATGAAAGCACAAACACAACACATATTGTCAAGAGAGAAGCAGCCGATGCGGGCAGTTATGAAAATGTGTGATGAGAAGGAAAGAGAATAGTAAAAAATGACACCAAGATTACATGAAGAAGAAGAAATCGGTAGAAGGGACCAAGGAAAGAAGAGCCACGAGTGGATGGGGGAATGGAGGAAAGAAAAGCTGGGCCAGGAGGATACCTCAGGGTCAATGTGCTTGTTTTTGAGGCAAAACAACACAAAGCAACACTAGTTCGAATCCCGGTCCCGCGCTTAGATACTGGTCTCCAGTATTAAGCGCATTATAAAAGATTTGTTCATTTTAAAGTATTTCTGTTTGGTGTGATTGAGATGGAGGAAGTGAGGCGACATCATAATTGGACAACAGAGAGACATGCTGAGACAGAGGAATGAACGGAGCCTTCTAAGAAGCAAGGGAATGACACGAAAATCTGGGTGTCGGCATACAAGTGGGATGAGAGATTAAAGAATTCAATTAGGGAGGAAAGGGGAATAGTGTATATAGAAGATATCAAAGGACCAAAGTACCCAGCCTTGTGGGACACTTTGAAGGAGAGATTGAGGGAAGGAAGTGTGGCCAGCCCAAGAGAAAAAAGTAGGTGCAATTAGAGAGATCAGATTGAAATCAGAGAATAACAGAATCAGGAAAACCCAGAGAGCAGAGTGCCGGGTTCAGTATTGAACACAGTAGAAAGCTCCAATAGAGTGAGAACAGACAAGAAGATATTGTGTCGAGCAGTGAGGAGAAAGTAAGTGACGTGAAGAAGGGCAGTTTTAGTAGCAGGTTCATATGAGACGAAATGAGAGTGGACGACTCTTTCAAAGGGTTTGGGGGGGAAAAGGAAGAAGACAGTAGGGTAGAAGGAACAGCTTGGAGGATGAGGAGAATAGGCAAATGATGAGTGCAAGGAGGAGACCTTAGAGGTAAAGAAGTCAGTAGAGGAAAGCTTAGAGGAGGTAGATGGAGGAGGAGGAGATGGAAGCATTTTATTAACTATACTTATTCATTATATAAAATCATGCTTAAAACAGCACAATGTATTTTTTAAAAACAGTCCCTAGATGTCACTTTTAACCATAAACTACCTTATATATTTTACACACAGAAAACACAGCTTACAAACATATGTACCCCAGAATAACTCTGCTGGATATCTGATTAATTCTGGATACATTTTCCAAAATGAATCTGGATCGAGTAAACCCACCCCTACTAACTTAGCACTTACGTCTTCTTTGCAATAATGTCACCACTTTACAGTATTTTTTATGGATGTATGTGCGTGATCTGAGCAGTACTTCAGGGGGTAATAGAGGCTGGGTCAAGGGTTAAGGTACTCAGAGAAAGTTTGCTAGGGTTTAACTTAGAGCAGGGTTGTCAAACTACCGCCTTGAGGGCTGGGATCCTAATAGGATTTCAGTATATCTCTCATTAATATTCATGAGGAAACATTTGCATGCATTTAGAATAATTATATGCATATTTATCTCATGAATATGAATGAGTTGTATCCTGAAAACCCAACATGGATCCGGCCCTCGAGGCCTGGAGTTGGACCACCCTGACTTAGAGAGAGTAGGGCAGGTGGGATTAGAGTTCTAGCGCAGATCCTTCCCATAGAGCGTGAAAGGATCTTAGTAGACCCCCAGTAATAGGAGGACCCTTTCTTTCCTTCTCATTTTCTTGGACACTGCAGCTGCAGCGGAAGGCAGCTTTGGCAACTTTCCTTCTCCTTACAGTAACCAGTGCTGGATGGCTCTGGTTCACAGGACAAGCAGCTGTAGAGGCAGTTTCACATATTTTCTCCCTTGCTCCTCTAGGGTTCTTGGGCTTTGAAGCTTCAGCAGCTTTCATACTGTCCAGGATGGGTTGTGGCTCAACAGGAGGTATAGCTACCTATGCTAAGTCCTCACAACAGCAATCAGGTCTCCTGCAGGCTAGGACATTACACAGGGCCAAACCTCCAGCAGCAAGGCTTCGGGGTAGGTTTAGCTCCGTATACAACTGGGTGCAGGAGCTGTATCCCTGGGAGAGTGTCTGGAAAGCACAGGCCTATGGAAGGGGCAAGATAGGCGTGCCAGACCAGGGTATGGCTCAGGTATTGAAGTATTGGGGAAATATGTACTAAATACCAAACCAAGGGAGACATAATTATGCATTTTCAACAGAAAATACATGACTGGAAAGGTAATGAAAAAAATAGTGTGACTGGAATTAAAATTGTGTAAATTCGAGCATGGATAACAGTCACGCAATGCTGTATGATCAAATAAAGTGAGTTATTTAAAATATCCAGACATGCCAGGTGTATCTCCAGGGCAGGTTAAAGGAGGGAGCATCGTCTGCCAGGAAATCTACAAAACAACTCAAGTATAGGGGAACAAGTTGTAGCAGGGATAATGGTTTGCACCATGAAAATTCCATATGAGCTGACAAACCAGAAAACACAGGCCATAGGTGGGGGCTGAGGAGACATCACATCTCGGAAGTGTTACTCATAGCAGTGCTGAGCCATTTCCCATTTAAACACACTTGACTCCCTTCAGAAATATGTCTGATCTTGTAATTCAAAATACATTTAAAACATATGGTTTATACTTCTTTTAATGTGAAAATACAGCTAATAATGGTTCCTCCGTCACCTGCTCTTAGGGCAGGCCTGGACTGACTGCAGTTTCAGACTCTATTCTGGCACACCATGCTATGACAGGACTGTGGGGGACTGTTGGCCCACAGACCACTTCCTCTGTGTTCCAGGCCTACTGTTCGTACCACCTGTATTTTACAAGGGGCTACACAAGCAGCAAGGATTATCAACACAAAGAAGTTCCTATTTGACTCTGTTTGCCACTGGGAGATAAATGCATACTCTACCAAGATCAATGCTTGGTTGGAGCAACATCTTATAAGTGAGTGATTTCCTTGCTGCAGTCTCTTCTGGACTCTCATTCTAGGGAGGGCCTTCCGTGAAGCCCCTGAAGTCCGCGTTTAACCCCCAGTCTGAGGATTCCATTCATTGGCTTCATTTTGGACATGGCCGGGGGCTCCTCCACAAGTATCTTCATTCCTTGATCCAGATTTATATCCACTTTCAGGCCAGACATTTCACCATCGCCCTTTGGTTTCCAGAGAACATGGTGTCCTATGTTGCAGGATCTCTTGGTGGCCACTTATCCTTGCATGCATAGAAGAATAACTCAGTTCCAGCTGGTGGAAAACTGGGACCAATCCAATGGTCTACAAATCCAACAGATCTCCTTCAGACAGTTTGATGATCATGCAAGGTGGCAGCCTGGCAGGTGTCACCTCTGTATAGTGGGGGATTTCAGCTCATTCTTTAGGAGCCGAGCGAAGAGCTCCATAACCAACCGAGAGCTCCATAACCAATATGAGGTTTGCATTGTGTACGGTCATTGATCAACTTTACGTGCAATATATGCTTCAATAATTATGGGTCTGCAACCTTTGGCTCCCAGATGTGTTTGGACTACCATTCCCATGATCTCCTGACATTGACTATGCTGTACAGGCTGGATGGGAATGGTAGTCCAAACACATCTGGGAGCCACCTTAGCCCTAAAAGCCCTAAAAGCAACTTTTTCGTCAGTACATGGTAAGAGGGCTGAAATTTAAATAGGACTGCAATGTTATATAGGAACAAACCTGGAGGGGCTCTTTCCTACTTGTCTTCACTAAGTCAATAGACCGCGACCATAAGCAAATGAATGAACATCTCAGTGACAATGGGCAGGTGTAAACGTCTTCCATCAAGATAGCTCAGCGAGTTAAGCACTCACCTCAGAAATCAGTGTTCAGCAGGCATGACTGACTCGGCCCTTGATCCTTTCAAGAAGGATGCATTTAGTATCCTTGCATTGGGAATTAATAACTATTATTGCAGGGCTTTGAAGTAGGTACAAACCAGGAGAAGTCTGGCATAAAGTGAAATGCAAAAAGGTGTTATTATCATCATAATTCTAAGTGGTTCACTGGCTCACCCAACACACGATAAGGAACTTCACGATCAAATAGGTCATTTTCACGAGATGATGAAAAAATCCCTCAGTTACATTTTTCCACCTCTTCCCCATGTGTGTGCCCCCTGACCTCATTTATGTCCAGGTGTTTTGATAATTAAATCCAGCCCCACCTCCAGGCCCAAAGTCTCAATAGACTGTCTGCCAATTTGGGATCAGGTAGAGGGATCATGGGGGCTTCAGGACCCATCGTCATCGCTGCAAATGCGTCAAGAAGGTTGTCCCACTTGCAGAAAGCATATGCACATGAAGCTCCTTTGCTTAATAAGTGCGATTTTCCGCGCTTTTGTATTTTTCGATGGGCTCGCTCTACAGTCCATGGCTGGACTCGCGCTCCTACAGATTGCTTCTGCGGCAGTGCCGGACATTTTGTGCATACGTCTTGCATGTAATGCCATCACAGCAAACCTTTCCTAAAACTGATTTTCCATTGTGTATCTTCCCCATAATGAAATTTCCATCACAGTATGACAGAAAGGGTACAGGCCCTCATTCATAATTAGAGAGATTTCATTTTTGGGGGACAGTGGTGAGCTGAGGAGACTCCCCATCCTTCCTTCTGGGGAGATCAAACCATATGGTATGGGCGCTTCTTGATGGACCTCCTAGTGGGTGGATAGAGTGGGACCACCAGGGCACATCACATTCTTTGAGACATAGTACACTCAAGAATTCACAATTGGGAGCAGGAACTTTGGTATTCCAGTGGAAGTGTAAGTCCCAGCAATCCAAGGCTTTACGCAGTCTGGGCACCAAAATCGTCTGTGAGAGGAAAGTGAGCATTGGAGGAAAACGCTCATCTGCTGACTAACCAGGAAGACCGAGGCCGAGGCAGTCTATGGTTTCAAGTCCTAGTGTATGAAGCCAGACAGCCCGGTTGCTCACGCAAGAGTCCGGGAGCAGCACGAAGACACAGCAGGCAGGCATAATAAATACAAAATGATGCTTAGCTCTCCACCTCAATTTAATACCCCCGAGATCACATAGGAAACTAATTACACCCCACAGACCAAGACCCACCGAACAAGGGCCATTAATAAGTTAAATGAAAACCAATGAGGCAATTAAAAGTGAGCCAGTCCCAGAGCCCAAAACAAAGCAGAACAGGGAAAGACCAATCCCAGTTAAGCACACAGCTAAACCTACAGCTCCAGAAGTATAACAAAGGTGCAAGGGTGACATTCAGGTCCTTGTATCCTGAAAATGCAGACATGTGTTGAGCCTCCCTTGATAAATGTGGTGGATGTTGAAAAGGGAGTCCCTATGTAGCCTGCTGCCTGGAGAAAGATGGACCCAGAGGGGAGTCCTAAGAAGCAGACTGCCTGGAAGAAGGTAGTACAAAGCTATACTAATTGGAAGGATACTGGGTCTGGCAGAGACGTGGATGCCCTGGGGAGAGTGTCTGAGCACAATACTTGCAGAACAGATCACACGTTCGGTGAACTGGAAGGCCAGAGCCTGAGCCTTTCCACCAGAGGCCCTAAAGGTAGAAAGCAGAGAATCCTTAGTATGTGCCCGGAGGGCAAGAGACTATCATCTGTTTGATAAGGGAAAGAAGATTGCACATCAAAACAACATGAATTTAACTCTGGCCCGGAAGGATCTATTCAAACCCAAGGCCTATGAGAGAGGCCTGCTGTGAATCCTGAAAGACAAGGCCTATGAGAGAGACCTGCTGTTAATCTAGAAACCCAAGGCCTATGAGAGAGGCATGCTGTTAATCCAGAAACCCAAGGCCTATGAGATAGGCCTGCTGTTAATCCTAGAACCCAAGGATTATGAGGGAGGTCTGCTGTGAATCTGGAAACCCAAGGCCTATGAGAGAGGCCTGTTGTGAATCCTGGAACCCAAGGCTTATGAGAGAGGTCTGCTGTGGATCCGGAAACTCAAGGCATATGGGGAAGCCTGCTGTGAACTAAAAAACTCAAGGTCTATGAGACAGGCCTGCTGCGAATCATCCGGAAACCCAAAGCCTATAAGGGAGGCCTGCTGTGAATCTGGAAACCCAAGGCTTATGAGAGAGGCCCCCTGTGAATCCCCAAAATCCAGGGCTTATGAGAGAGGGCGCTATGAATCTGGAAACCCAAGGCCTATGAGAGAGGCCTGCTGTGAATCCTAGAACCCAAGGCTTATGAGAGAGGCCTGCTGTGGATCCGGAAACCCAAGGCCTATGAGGGAGACCTGCTGTGAATCTGGAAACCCAAGTACTATGAGAGAGGCCTGCTGTGAATCCTGGAACCCAAGGCCTATGAGGGAGGCCTGCTGTGAATCTGGAAACCCAAGGCATATGAGAGAAATCTGCTGTGAATCCTGGAACCCAAGGCCTATGAGAGAGGCCTGTTGTGAATCCTGGAACCCAAGGCTTATGATAGAGGTCTGCTGTGGATCCAGAAACTCAAGGCCTATGAGGGAAGCCTGCTGTGAACTAAAAAGCTCAAGGTCTATGAGACAGGCCTGCTGTGAATCATCTGGAAATCCAAGGCCTATGAGAGAGGCCTGCTGTTAATCCTGGACCCCAAGGCTTATGAGAGAGGCCCCCTGTGAATCCTGAAATCCAGGGCTTATGAGAGAGGTTGCTATGTATCTGGAAACCCAAGGCCTAGGAGAGAAGCCTGCTGTGAATCCTGTAACCCATGGCCTATGAGAGAGGCCTGCTGTGAATCTGGAAACCCAAGGCCTATGAGAGAAGCCGGCTGTGAATCCTGGAACTAAGGCCTATGAGAGATGCCTGCTGTGACTCTGGAAACCCAAGGCCTATGAGAGAAGCCGGCGGTGAATCCTGGAACCAAGGCCTATGAGAGACGCCTGCTGTGAATCTGGAAACCCAAGGCCTATGATAGAGGCCTGCTATGAATCCTGGAACCCAAGGCCTATGATAGAGGCCTGCTATGAATCCTGGAACCCAAGGCCTATAAGCGAGGCCTGCTGTGGATCCAGAAACCCAAGTCCTATGAGAGAAGCCTGCTGTGAATCCTGGAACCCAAGGCCTATGAGAGAGGTCTGCTGTGGATCCAGAGACTCAAGGCTTATGAGGGAAGCCTGCTGTGAACTAAAAAACTCAAGGTCTATGAGACAGGCCTGCTGTGAATCATCCAGAAATCCAAGGCTTATGGGAGAGGCCCCCTGTGAATCCTGAAATCCAGGGCTTATGAGAGAGGTAGCTATGTGTTATGTGCTGTCTTGGCATAAGTAGCATAGATGTAGGTAGTGAGTGTGGTTAGAATTTAGAAGGGTAGAATGTTAGGGGAAACTCTAGAATGTAATGCTGGGGAAGTTTCAGTTTATGTATGAATAAAGACGTCTGAAGACGCATAACTGGCGGCTGGTCTATCTTTAATAATAATGAAATAAGGCCACAACAAATGGCGACGAGGATAAACTGGGGATAACTGAGAAACTTGCGGATGGTTGAGAGACTTGCTCAAGGCAAAGTGGAATTGTGACAGACAAGAAGGAAAGCGCCGAATGGGTGTTTTTTACAAAGAACATAACGAAAAATAAGGGCGGCACGCAACTGTTTAAATTCGCTGGACACAAGGTAGGAAAAGCGGCGGCAAAGCATATTATAACTTACAGTAGCAAAGAGAGCGTGTGCAGTGAAGGGCGAATAGTGCATCATTCAAGCGAGGTGACAATGTATTTAAACGCGCAAGCTGGCGTGTGAGCAGGATGAACATGGAGAAGGGCCTGCGTGTACTGACTGGGACTGGGACACAAACAAGGAACTGGGCGTAAAGTATTAAAGAAAAGGACCCGCGGATGTCGGAATACGTGCCGCCATCTTGGGGACAGTGTTTTCTTTTAATGTCGATTACAGTAACCGTACAGTCACATAGATTAAAAGGGACTTTCAAATGAGTGAAGCATGAGGAGTTACAGTAGATAAAACGGAACGAGAGGAAAATAAAACGAGAAGAATTGTAAAAGACTAATAATAAAACTGTGAAAGAAAAAAGGATATAATGAACAAGCTTGTAAAGATTGAAAGACAACAAACGAACTAAAATAATAACATAGTGAATAAGAGTATATATCCACAATTGAACAAAAGAGTAGAAACAGACAGTGAAAAAAGAAATTTAAAAGAAAAAGGCACATATATATCTCAGGAAGGAAACAAACAAAAAGTTAAAATATGTTACAGGAAGACACCCACTCTGCAGGGGGACACAAATGAACAGCAAAGCAGACGCCAGATGGTAATAAACACACTAATGTCAACAAATCTGTTGAACTACCTTAGAAGACCAAAACCCTTTATGCTGGAGCCACAGGAAAAACAGGGTCAGAGATGGCAAGAATGGGTTGAGGAATTCGAGGAGTTCCTAAGAGCTGCAGGGGATCAAAATGCCCCGAATAAAATGGACATTTTCACAAATCTAGTTGGAAAGGAGATAAAAAGCATTATTAAACAATTCCGCTACAAAAGAGAGCGACTTACCCATTATTGGTGGCTGCAATCAATGCACAAATAATAATCCCACTGAACAGAGATTATGAGAGATATGTTTTTAACCAATGCAAACAAAGCCCCCACAAAACTATAGCCCAGTTCGTATTAAGACTGCAGAAAAAGACCACGTTCTGTGAATTTACCAACTTCAATGATGATGAGGCAATACGGTTGAGAGTGATTGAGGGTTGTCTCTCGTCGCAATTTAGAAAGCACTTATTAAAGAAACCTCTCCCGATGAGAGAAGTACTGGAACTAGCCAGAGTGTATGAGAGAGTAGTTGCCCATGTGGGAAACATAGAAAACCCCAAGAATGTTGAGACTATTGCTGTCATGAATAGGAATGCTCAATGGCAAAGAAGACATCCAGGAATGGGATCACCTAATCTAATGCGAAGGGGCAGCAATGAAAGACAATGCTACCGCTGTGGCTTCAAATTTCCTCACAAAGGACCCTGTCCTGCTGTGGAATCAGAAAAATACAATATTAAGGCTTTTACACCATGCAAAGAGAAATACACCGACACGGGCTTGTAAAGATTCCCAGAATCTTTATTACAAAACTGAACAGTTACAAAACAAAGTACACAAATAGCTATTTGGCCGTCAATACATCACAGAGACCACCAGCAGGGTTCAATGTGAGCAGTGAGCAGGATTTGCTAGCTAGACATCAGCGTATTTGTACAGTTTGTTATAACGATGTCCAGCCTCCTACAAGTTAATCATGTACTGGGCTAGGGTCGCGCCAGGTTCGTTCCTAATTTACATATCTCGCGTGCATGTGGTTGACTTCAACACGTTTGCTAACAAACACTATTATTATCTAGGTTTAACTTTACACTCTTTACACATTGCCTTAATACAGATCATACAGATGTTTCACATATCGTGTTTTGGATAGTGTTATTGTTCTTGTATACTTGTAGGTTAACATTGCAGATTCAAGTAATCCCCTGATCCCGAGGTCAACAAAGGACAAGGTCTACATGACCCTAATATGTAGCCTGAAGGCAGGTTGGACATTAACTCTCCTACAGAGGTTAAAGAGGTTAAGGCAAGAACAAGAGAACACAAGACGGCCATTTTAGGCCACAGGGTGACTTTGTACAATAAACTAAAATGGCGGCTTTAACCAAAAATGGAGGCTTGATTCACTTAAGGTCACGACCTTGCAATACGGATTTCCTCGCAAAGCGACTGGGCATAGGCCAACATATACAATGAGGACGAAACTATATTATATCAGTTCTAACAAACCCTCCTTTTGGCCTATGCCAAGCGCTAAACTACCTTCAATCATTTTAAGATTAACTCCACATTTCAATGTCTATACAGCCCGAATCATTGTCAGACATATATATTGCCATTAGATCAGACACTAGAGTTTCTTTCAACACATACACTTTGGAAACCTTATCTGGGGTGTATATTTTATGCCCTAATACACTTGTTGCTTGCGTGCAACACCCCCCTAATACTGAGCATATACCAGGGAGACACTGTATACAACAAAAAAAGGAACAGAAAACTTCCCAAGATAATCAGCAGGGCAGAAAACAACTTCCATCCCCACGACCGTAGGAGATCCCAAAACCAAGCACTAAGTACCCAGTTCCCCTCAGGAACATGTACTTCTGAACTACGAACATGTAGATTTTGGATAGCCCTAAAGATCGTTGGAGAGGAGTCTGGAACGTAAACACAGCAAGTGGAGCCCACTAATTTACATACTCCTCCACGCTCAGCCAGAAAGACATCTAATGTTATCCGGTTCTGAAGAGCCACTAATCTTATTGCTTTCTGTTCTAACGTCATATTATAGAGTATGTCAGTGGTCCGGTTGATGTTCTCTCCAATACTCTCGCTAGTCCCCTGATATCTTCTGAATTCGTAATTTGCCCAAAAAATGGCACAAAGGATTTCATGATGTCTCCTAGAGTTTGCGCTGGAGTATCCCCTTTCACACCTCGTCGTGGACGAGTTTTCGAAATTTCTGCAGTACTGGCAATAAATACCCCAGGTAGTAGAATCCCTAAATAGCAGGTTCCTTGCCAATCCCTGGGCAACCATGGAAATGCCACATTACCGCAAACAAAATAGACAGGTTTGCCTACGTACAGAGGTCTGTTCTCACTAGTCAAATTGCAACGTTGGCGCACTTTCTAAAATCTCCCATTGACCGTGTTCCATTCCTCTGTATGCAGAAGGATACTGAATCGGGGCTATGATTAACAGAATAAAATGGAGGCGTGGCATCCTTATTGCCTATAGGAGCCATTTTGAAAGATATTAAAGACTGAAAAGGACGAGACAATCTATCAGAGGGCCTAACAGAAGCAACGTTTGGTTTACTCCTATTTGCAAAAAGCGAGCATCCGAGGGGCATCAAAACACGTTTTTCTAAACTATTCAAATTTGTACCATCAAAGTTTCCTGAGGTGCTGTCATTCCATCGGCCAAAGAATAGTGCTCTAAGAGAAGCATAACAAGCAGTTGTCAAAGGTAAAGGATGAATATACCAACCTAGCCCCTTATCCCCACGTTGCGGTAGATGTGAACAGATCCAGCAATTGGTTCTATTTAAAATTGCATGAGTGGCATTCATGATTAACAAAAGGGTATTATTCTGATAGTTCCGCCTATGCGAAGAATCTCTAGGCGATAGAGTATGCAATTGCACGGAAGGAGTGGGGATAACAGATACATTTTCAATAGGTAAAAAGTCCTCTAGCGGATATGCTTCCTCCAGATACCATAACCCAAAACCAACAGTTATAAAAAAATCCAGTTATTATTACAAAAAGGCAACAATACACTTTGGGGGTCCCATTGCATTCTTGATCATTGTCTCTTCTAGTCACATATTTATCTAAAAGTTCGGTACGAGCGGTAGCGGGTGCAGGCATTGTAGTCTTCAATAGAAAAAACACCAATTGTTTGTTTGCTGGCGACTCCAGTCGCGCGTCTTCTTAATGTCTTTCCCACAACCCTTAGCCAACAGAATCCTTCCGTACAGTCAGGCCAAAAGGCAAGCCCTCAAATGATTTCCTCAATCGCACAGTCAAACCCTGCTGTACGTCTATTTCCTTGGACGTAAATTATATTTCACAATTTCTGGTGCTGAAGGATCAGAAAACAAAGTGTCGTCACTTCCTACTGGAAGTGGCGAGTGAACGGAAATGGGATCAGAAAAGGATTGATCCGGAAGTTCCACTGTTGGAGAGTGCGGAGACAAGATGGCCGTTTCATCTGGCCTTGCGAATTCTGGAACGGTCTCCGGTACTCTCTTGTCAGTTGCTGCTGTTTCAGGCACGTTGGTTACAGCAGTGGAAAGGGATTCTGTGTCTTCTGTATCGTATGGCACGGGCTGCGGGATCCGTTTGGTGTGCGTCGCATGGATCCAGTTATTACGACCCGCTACCCGCACAGCAGTCTGGGTGACTAGCAGGAATTGGTAGGGACCCCTCCACCGAGGTGCAAGGCAAGACGACCTCTCAAAAACCTTTGTGAGGATCCAGTCCCCCGGTCGTAGACTGTGACCAGGACCCTCGTATCGTACAGATTTTTAGTCAACTGGTTACATTCATCTGAAAGAAGCACATTCTCTATATCCCCCAACGAGCTGCTTTTTGGCATACCCCAAATATTAGGAGGTCTCCCCATAACCACCTCAAAAGGAGAGAGCCCAGTCTTAGTTTGAGGGGTTGTTCTCATCAAAAGCAACACGATCTGTAAGGCGTCCGGCCATTTTAACTTGGTGCCAGCACACATCTTAGCGAGCTTGTTCTTTGTAATGCAGTTATGCCTTTCCACTAATCCGGCACTTTGGGCATGTCTGGCCGAATGGAACCGTTTATCAATCTGTAATCCTTTGCATATTTGTAGGATTACAGCAGCGATAAAGTGTGGCCCATTATCGACCAGATGACTCTCGGCAGCCCGAACCTAGGAAAAAACTCTTTCAACAGAGTTTTTGCCGTGGTTATGGCTGTTGCATCTCTAACAGGGAAGGCCTCAACCCATTTACTAAAAGCACAAATGACAACCAACACATATTTAAGTTTGTTGCAACGTTTCATTTCAATAAAATCAAAGTGAATAACCTCAAACGCAACAGAAGGTGGAGCGAAACTTACTCTAGGAGTCGAGGTACCTTTTCCTACATTGTGCTGCAAGCAGACCATGCACCCTTGGACAAAGCGCTCCGCAATTTTGAAAATCTTATTATTGGCCCATACACTGTGTAGCATTTTAGTCAATTTACGTGCACAGACATGTGTCGGACCATGAGCCATAATAACCATCATTGTAATGTAGGCGTCAGGGAGTAACCATTTTCCTTCAACATTGTCCACCCAACACCCATCATCATCCAGTCTTCCTGCACCCTCGACCCATCTCTTGGTTTCCTCTATAGTAGCATCTGCTTGAATGTCTTTTACAGAATCGATACTTTCACCAAAACTGCAAATATTTACAGTTTCTCTTACAGCATACATTTCTGAACTAAAATCAGTGGCAGTTTGTTTATCTATCTGATCAGCGAAAGCATTCCCTTTCCCTATATCATCTGCAACTTTTTGATGTGCTGCACATTTTATGATAGCTAGCTGAACAGGGAGTGCGAGTGCTGAAAGTATTCGCACTATTAAAGTGCCATGCTGAATTTTCGTGCCATGCGAGGTCAAGAAACCTTGTTCTTTCTAAAGTCTACCGAAGATGTGAACCACCCCAAAAGCATACTGACTATTGGTATACATATTTACTGCAAGCCCTTCAAAAAGTTCACAAGCTCGAGTTAACGCTATAATTTCTGCAGCCTGCGTGGAATTATGCATAATTCTTTTGGTTTCCACAATCGTGCTTAAAGTAGTAACGGCATAAGCAGCCGTGGATGTACCTTTCGGAAGTTTAAAACAAAAGCCATCACAAAATAGCTCTCCTTGTGGGCAATTCAAAGGCGTGTCTTTCAGATCGATTCCTTTAGTCTCTTGTTCTGTCGCATAAAGGCAATCGTGTGACGTTTCGTCACCATAAACAGTATCTTGCGGGACAGGTAAAAGTTCAGCCGGATTTAATAACCAACACCTCTGAATTTGAATGTGGGGGGCAAACAAGATCAGTTCATATCTTTTCAGTCGTGCGGAAGTGAGATGTTGCGTTTGAGTTCTATTCAATAAAATATCTACAGAGTGAGGTACCATTAGGGTTAACGCATGACCCAGGACCATTCCTTCACTTTGTTTTACAGACGCAGCAGCAGCAGCAACAGCTCTCAAACATCTCAGCAAAGCGCATGCAACAGGATCAAGGGTGGATGAGAAATAGCCGCACGGCCTATTCTTCCCTCCATGTTCCTGCATTAACACAGCCAAAGCACATCCATCACGTTCATGCTCATACAACACAAAGGCCTTGTCATAATTCGGAGTTCCTAAAACCGGCGCTGAACACAGCGTGGATTTGAGCAAATCAAATGCTGTCTGGTGTTCCAAAGTCCATGGCAATGGCAAAGAAATGCCCTTCTTTGTCAAAGCCAGCATTGGTTTAATCGTTAACGAAAAGTTAGGGATCCACAATCTACAGTAAGAAGCCATACCTATCAGGGCTCTAACTTCCTTCTGCGTATTTGGGACAGACATGCCAGAAATAGTCTTTATTCGTTCAGGTGTCAACCGTCTTCCCTCCTTTGACAGGAGATAGCCTAAATAGTTGACCTCCTGACAACAATATTGGAATTTTTGAGTGAAGCTTTGTGGCCATGTTTTGCTAGATGACAAAGCAACAACATGGTGCCTTCTTTACGGGCACTCTCAGAATCAGCAGCCAAGAGGAGATCATCTACATACTGTAGTAGCGTGCAAGTAGTGGGCAACACGAGAGTATTGAGCTGTTCTTTTAATGCCCTACTATAAATACTTGGACTCTCTTGTGGTACACGAGTGAATGTGAACGAGCGTCCACCTAGGGTAAACGTGAACAAATACCTACTATCCTTGTGTATAGGGATACTGAAAAACGCGTTTTTGAGGTCTACAATGCTAAAGTGAGTGGCAGAAGCCGGAATAATGGTTAGTATCGTTGTAACATCAGGTACAATAGGGAATTGAGGAGCCACAATTTTGTTAATAGCTGTTACACAAGCTACCCGTAATTTCCTCAATTACTCCACGATGTACAAAATCAGAGACTATGCATTTCAAAGCCTGTTCGCCTTCAACTGCGATCTTATATTGTGGGATACGAGGCAATTTAACTCCATGTTTCAGAATAATTCTAACAGGTTCAATTTGAAGAATGCCCACGTCATTATCATCAATTGCCCATAAGCATTCTGGAATATTACTTAATTCTGGCAGTAAAGGTCGAGTAAAAAACTGAGGCAAGTGATTGCTGAGGTGAAATTGTTAACCGAACTCCGTCCGGAGAACAATGTATTACTGCATACAATTCCTTCAACAAATTTAACCCCAGCAAATTTTCCCCACAGTTTGTGGTAAGTAGGAATGGACACTGCTCCGTGAAGGGACCGAGTGTTATCCGTACCGGCAAAGAATGCGGGCAAACTACAAGTGTGCCTGAAAACCCTACAGAAACGTTGGACTGCCCTGACAGGGGAATATTTGGAACTCGCGAATGGTCAATGGAACATTTCTGTGCTCCCGTATCTACTAAACATAGATGCTTCCTATTTCCCACTGCCATCTCAACGTAGGGGCCTTTCTGATGAACGGGAATAGGCGTCGGTTCCAAATCCTGCTTCGGGCAATCCTAGCGAAACAGAATATTGTCAAAAGGAAGCTCTTCAGAGAGGTGCGCGGCAGAAGGGTGATCAAAAATGTTTCTATTATCCACATTTGATACTTGCTTATCTTGTGAAGGACGTTGCTGTGATTCTGGTGCAAACTGACCTCTGCCAGGGCCCCCTGCACCTGGGCGACCTCTGGATCGTCTACCCATGTTTCCAAATGACCTTTGCTGCAAGGTCGGACATTTTTTGCGCGCCAGTGGCCTTCCTGTCGACAATAGGCACAATGGTTAATAGTTACCGGAGCCAGGGGTGTACTTCCCTGTGGAATGTACTGACCTCTAAATTGATTACCCCCTCTAGGGTTTCTAACAATCTGTTGTAATAGGACTTTTGTATTCAGGTCACCCTTTTTTTCCTCAAGTTTTTCCTTTTCATTATTCACACGATTTTCATAGTACTGAGCCATATGCAATACTTCTGATTGAGACTTCGCCTGCCAAGCGCTTTCGGAAGACATTTGTAACTGGATGTCAGGCAGCAATCCACGTACAAATTTGTCGACAAACAGCCTTTTCCCTGTCTCTGTACCTAAGTCTTGTCCACTGAAATCTGAAAATACCTGCTCGAACCGATTGAAGAAATCGGTAGCACCCTCAGACTTTTCCTTGGACACAGGCCGTAAGCTTGTCCGAAATGATTCTCTTTTCAGGAACTATAGTTTTTAATTTTACAATAATCCTATCAGGCAAAGTTAATATCACTTGGGGCGGCCGCTCGCCAGCTGGTCTTTCTCTGTCGAGCCTAACCATGTTATCCCATGTATCTCCTAACCGAGGTACATCATCTACAGTCCTAATCTGTTTCCACAAATCAACTGGCAGGAGTACGGGAAATAATAAATCAATATCACTTAAGGTGAATACCGATGATTGTAAGGCCGACTCTATTTCTTTAAAGAACCCGGTCGGATTCTTTTTTACATCGGGAATAGATTGCTTTATGGTGTTCACTTCCTGTCGTGAAAACAGGACTTGAACAACCTGTGATACGTAATGTGCAGGAATGTCCACCGCGATTATTCCTCGTCCAGCATCAGCCGCAATCTCAACTTTTGGGACAAATGTCAGAGGGACCTCTCTCATAGGCAACTGAGAAGTAGGTAGCTCCGAACGCTTACTAAGCAACAGAGCCAAATCAAGCGCTAAGGCAGTCGAAGAAGTATCAATCGAAAAGGCTCTCTTATAAACACTCAACAATTCTACGGGACAACAAATCTTTCTTTTTACACACTCATTCTGCAGGTATTCTACCATAACCTGTATCACTTTCTTTTGCATTTCTAACGTATACTGACTATATGTGTCATATACTTCATCTGGAGTTATCGACATATCCGAAATCCATCTTATCGCATCCTTTGTACAAATTCACGCTTCCTCACCTTTTAATTCACGGCGAGGAGAAAACCGTTTCTGTAAGAACATAATACCCAAACTATCACCATCTGCTTCCTCATTCTGTAACCCTTCCGACTCCTTTCTATACTCAAAAATCTTCTCGACATGCTTATATACTTTCTCCGCAGTATCTCTGGACAACGCTAAGGCGTTCAAATACCGTAACCCTTGTGGGAGATCTACATCGTTTAATCTATTCCACATTATAGTCAAATGAATCCCTAATCCTTCAATAAAGACATTTTTTTCAGGAATACCTTTTAAATTTCCGAGTGTGGAAAAAACATCAGCTTGTTCACCCTTCTCCATGCAATGTTTAGCCCAAGCAGTCAATTCATTCTTTTTATCTGGGGATACAGTATAATGAGTCACAACCCTTGATCCCACTCCCTGGTCTGCTACAAGCGATGCAGAATCACTTGGAAGAGGAAGAGTAGGCACAGTTTGAATATCAACAGGTGGAGGCAAGGGGGCAGGCAAAGGAGCGACGGCTGGAAGAACAACAGGAAGAACTGGGAGGACCGGAGGAACTATAGGAGGAGGAATAACAACGGGAGGGGGAAAAGCGCCAGGAGGAGGGACATACGGGGGTGGCGCGGAGGCATCGGGCCTTCGTTCATGCAAAAGTTTATTAATCAATTCATCAGACGTATGAAAATCTTTTGAAGGGTACATTTTTTGGATACCTAATTGAAACGCTCTGCCGTGTTCCTAACTGACTCCAATTGTTTATTCTGATCATATAACCGTGCCTTTTCGACACTTGTCATATGTCGACACATATGTTTCTCTAACCTTTTTCTTTACCAATACAGACTCTAGATATTCTATACGAGGGATTCAAAGCTACCATTGGTTGGCCACCGAAGATTAGAATTATGTCTGGTCTGTCTGTGCCAAATGTCATTAAATGCTATACTACCAAAGCCTTTCTTACAGTACATAGTGCATGCCGGCGACCCCTCCTGTGGTGCGGGACGGCTATCTTCCAAAGATTGTCTGTCACTGCGGAATAATGCACTAAAGCAGGCAGACAATTTCCCAGGCATATCAAAGTTCTGGTGTTACCTGGTCAAGTAATTGTGCTCGCGAGTACAATTCGCAAAATTCAAATTGTCAGGGTTAAATTAAGAATCGGGTCACGATTCACCTGACCAAAGGACTGGGAGGCCCGATCGGGTTACTAAGGACAATGCTAAGGACCCACATGTCTGGTGATTTCGGCAAATTTACCCACCTCGATATATGGACCCTCGTCAAGACGCCGTCTCGGGCTACAGCTCACCGTTCAGGGATCAGATCGTGCAGTTCTGTCAAGTAATTCACTTCACGTCCAGAGTGCCCGTTTCTGTTGGCACCGTCCGATCCCGGTCCGATAGCCGAGTCAACCTTCAACAAGACGAAGTCGATCTTGAGGGTCCCTATTCGGGCGCCATCTGTGGAATCAGAAAAATACAATATTAAGGCTTTTACACCATGCAAAGAGAAATACATCGACACAGGCTTGTAAAGATTCCCGGAATCTTTATTACAAAACTGAACAGTTACAAAACAAAGTACACAAAAAGCTATTTGGCCATCAATACATCACAGAGACCACCAGCAGGGTTCAATGTGAACAGTGAGCAGGATTTGCTAGCTGGACATCAGCATATTTATACAGTTTGTTATAACGATGTCCAGCCTCCTACAAGTTAATCATGTACTGGGCTAGGGTCGCGCCAGGTTCATTCCTAATTTACATATCTCGTGCATGCGGTTCACTTTTCAACACATTTGCTAACAAACACTATTATTCTCTAGGTTTAACTTTACACTCTTTACACATTGCCTTAATACAGATCATACAGATGTTTCACATATCGTGTTTTGGATAGCGTTATTGTTCTTGTATACTTGTAGGTTAACATTGCCGATTCAAGTAATCCCCTGATCCCGAGGTCAACAAAGGACAAGGTCTACATGACCCTAACATGTAGCCTGAAGGCAGGTTGGACATTAACTCTCCTACAGAGGTTAAAGAGGTTAAGGCAAGAACAAGAGAACACAAGACGCCATTTTAGGCCACAGGGTAACTTTGTACAATAAACTAAAATGGCGGCTTTAACCTAAAATGGAGGCTTGATTCACTTAAGGTCACGACCTTTCAATACGTATTTCCTCGCAAAGCGACTGGGCATAGGCCAACATATACAATGAGGACGAAACAATATTAAATCAGTTCTAAAACTGTGATGGGCCAGCTATGCCTCCGATGTGGGCAAGAGAACCATTTCCAAACAATGTGCAAGAAAAGGATAAGCATGCCACTTATGAGAAATAATAATTCCCAAGTCGTGTCGAACAGAAGATATATTTAAAGAAATGTTGAAGGGCGAAATCCTATAGAGAGGGATTTGAGGCCATATCCTGGGGCAAGAGGAAATTCGCAATTAACTCAAACTGGCTTTGTTAGAGCCATGGATGACCTACAAATTGTAAGACCGGATCAGAACACCCAAGATCCTGGGAAAAGAGTAATAATCGATAATGAAGCATAATCTCAAGAGAGGATACAGTGTGGGGACCCGTATGAGAACCCACCAATACCAGCTATGTCATATGAAGAGGAAGTGGAGGCAATGAACTACCACAGGAACTATGAATATGATTGATACAGCAGAGAATATGTGAGGTTAATAGGAGACCACAAAGATGATAAGTACGCAATAAGAGTAATAGTGAATTTAAATGGAGAAGATATACTGTTCCTGGTGGATACTGGAGCGACAGTCAATGTCATGAGCGAGGAAATGTATAGGAAGGTGGCTAAACAATACCCCCTAAAAATGTTCAGAGCCACAATTTTTCAATGGTGGGTGGAACAGCATTGTTAAACATAGGACTGTTTTACTGTGACTTAATTCACCTGGGAAAATGTATTCCTAGCAAAATACATGTCATTAAAAGTCCTGTCATTGGAAGATGTCTCATCAGTTGCAGGACTGCGACTAACCTAGGTCTCATTGACGTACGATATGATCAATCTGAAAAGATACAAGGGATTCCATCGAAACCTCAAGCGGTAAGATCTATGACGAGAGAAGAGGTGAATCTAGAGAAACTGAAAATGGAATTCCAAAAATTGTTTCAAGGTATTGGAAAGTTGAAATCAAATGAGGTACATTTACATATTGATAGCTCGGTTCAACCGGTCCCACAACACCCAAGGCGGGTAGGCTTTCATTTGCAAAAGAGAGTGTACAGGAGCTTAAACAATTGAAAGACAATGATATCATAGAGTGGAGAACGGGCCAACCCCATGGGTTTCTCCCCTAGTGGTAGTTCCTAAAGCTGATGGATGACTTCGGCTCTGTGTGGATATGAAGATACCAAATACAGCCATATTGAGAGAGAGGCATCCAGGCCCAAACATAGAAAACATGATAATTTATTTGAATATGGCCAGGAGGTTCAGCAAATTGGATTTAAATCAGGGCTACCACCAATTGGTGATTGACCAGGAATCTTGTCCAATAACCACGTTTAGCACTCATGAAGGGTTATTTAGGTACAAGAGACTTAGCTTTGGGATCTCTTCTGCTGCTGAGATTTTCCAGGAAGCCATCAGGAAAGTAATAGCACCGGTACCAAATGCTTTCAACTATAGTGACAACATTCTTGTTTGTGGAAGTGATCAAGCTCAGCATGATAATGCTTTGAGGCAGGTGTGTAGGTTATTGCAAGAGAGTAGACTAACATTGAATGCACAAAAATGTGAGATAATCAAACGAAGTCTGAAATTCTTTGGACACATATTCTCAGAGGATGTTATAAAGGCAGACCCAGAAAAAGTGGGAGGGATATTGAAGCTGCAGGCCCCGAGAAATGTGATTGAGCTGAGATCTTTCCTTGGCATGGTTGGCTATTGTGCAAGATACATGCCGGAATATGCAACGCTGACAGAGCCTTTGAGACATCTACTGAAGAAGGACATGGAGTATGCATGGAGTGAAAAATGCGAAGTAAGTTTTGAAAGGATAAAGAGTGACCTGGCAAATGACAGACAGTTAGCATATTTTAATCCTGAATGGGATACCGAAGTGATTGCTGACGCAAGCCCAGTGGGGTTGGGTGCAATTCTTGCACAAACAAATCCTGATGAAACATCAGAGAGCAAGCAAATGAGGGTCATTGCCTATGCTTGCCGAGCCCTAAGTGACATTGAACAAGCTTACTCACAGGCGCAGAGGGAGAGTCTGGAGGCGGAGGAGTACATATGTGCAAAGTAAGAGTCCCCAGGCCGGAGCCTCTAAGACAAAAATCCTCTCGAGACGAAAAGCAATGCGCTGACCATCCAGAACGAGTCCCAGCGAGAGCCCACCGCCAAGGCCACAATGTTGCAACCCACATGCCGAGCTCTCAGTACCAAGGTTACACCTGCCGCCGCCAAGCGCATCTCTGGGACGAAAAACAAATCAAATGCTCATAATTCTGCTCCAGCTACGGTCTCTACACACGTGACCAAGCCAAACTGACAAGATGCCAAGCTCGCGAGACAGAAAGTCGCTGAGGTCCCACGTCTGGGACGCAGGCTGCAACAACGAAGCAACAAGTTGGACACCTACACCGATTGGAAAGGCGTGATCATCAGCCACTAGCAAAGACCTGTCCATTGTCCGTCATTAACACATAGTTGCACAATGTTGCCAACACCAGGTACCTCGCGGGATGGGAACAGCGATGGTCCCAGGCTTGGGGGCTCACGAGAGAACCAATCAGAGTACGAGGGGCTCCTCACTGACGCCATTTCCGTTAGCCAATCACCAAGGGTCCCCGTTTAACCAATTTATTGTAACAAGTGTTAGGGAACAACCCAAGTGTGCCACCTGACCCGTCCTTATCCACTAATATTCCTCCATATGAGCATCTATACTAACCCTACCACTCGAGGAGCCAACCCGAAGTGGCGATAGGTTTTGTGACGGTTTTTCCCAGGTGAAGCGAGTAGCGCGTCATACTACGGTAAAAAGGCCCTGCAAACCCCACTAAGAACGAGAGCGTCTTCCTGGATGCATACGGACGGAGAACGATCCCTGCCGTTACTATAATAAACAGCAGTAATTACTTTGCTCTTCTGTGTGCCTCATACTCCTTTTGGGACGCGGGAGGAGTTGGGGCCTCCCCAGCCCCGGAGGTCCGCGGATGGCTCTGCCGGCCCCCGGGAGATCACCCCAACAAGTTGGAGGCACTGTTGAGATCTGTTTGAGGTCTACCTAACCACCCCAAGAGCATAACTACCAGGCCCCCTGCAGCGAGGCAACCCGGCAGCGCGGCCCCCTCTGCCGTTGCCCCCTTTCGAAGACTACAGGACCATCGCGGAACTGCGAGAAGTCCGGACAGCGCAATCCGGACATTGGCCCTCGGGAGCCGACTTGAAAAGTATTCCGCCCGCAGTTGGCGAGTGTCCAGACGTTGTCCAGACGAGGGGCGGTGGCGAGCTGCTTTGGAGGGGTGCCCGCGGTCGAGCGGCCCCAACTCACGAGGACTTGGTGAGTATGGCACATCCAACAAGCAACGTAATGTTGTGCGGGAGCGGGGAGGAGTTGTAAAGAGGGAGGAGGGCAGTTGCAACAGTGTCTGGAAATTGATTTTGACTGTTCCACGGCAATAGAGGTGTGAGGTGTAACGGGACAAGCATGAGGACCGTCCCCTACAGCGTCACAGAGTGGATTGGGTAGGGCCTCAGGCACCCACGTGTGATTGTTAGAGGGCGCGGATTGGTTCGAGATCGTGGACACCTGTGTAAGAGGGGGGTGTAGCTTTCCTATGAGTTGACGTTATAGATCAATGAGTAGATGAAGTTCCCTGCTAAGTGAGAGTTAAAGCTCATTAAGTAGATGACGTTTTCCCGCAGGGCGTAGCTAGGTTGTTTACCGAGTGCAGAAGATAATTGGCTGGTTAAGCTCCTCTGGAGAGGGGGCGTATCACACGCGAGGCGACGCTGTGTACGCAGACCGATTATATTAAGTAAATTCATTGTTGATTACCTTGCTCCAGACGAGGCGAGAAGACAGCTGTGGGGTTAATGGGGGATAGCAGTGTGAGAAGAAGAGCGCATTTGTGAAGTTTTGAAACTTATAAGTACTTACAGTGTGTTGTAGAAGTTGGTGACGTCACCCATAGGGTTTGTGTAGGACATCGCGATACACCCCGCGTCCATCTAGGGGTGGCCGGGGACAGAGGATGCGAATGGGTAGGAGGCAAGGGGGAGAGGCAGCTGCGCACGGAGAATGCCGGCCACGCTCAGGAGGGGAGGTGCAAAGGGAGGAGAGGCGGCCGCGCACAGAGAATGCCGGCCGCGCTCAGACGGGGAAGGGCCACGGGGTGTTTGACCTCTGGAAGATGTTCCAGGGAACTAGTCCTGGGAACACAGGCATGTACACAGTGCAGGGAGTAAAAGAGGAGAAGGGGACAAGGGAGGAAAATGAAGTGAAGGAAGAGAAAAAGAAAGGAGGGGGCGGGGATAAGAAAAACAAAAATATGCCCAACACTGAAGAAAGTGAAGAAGAGGCGGAAGGATAATTTGCGGTAGCAGAGGCAAAGGTCAAACAAGAAGGGGCAGAAGGCGCGCAAGTGGCTAAGGTAGTAAAGAAGGAGGAAGGGGAGCTGTACCCACTAACAGAACTTAGAGAAGCGGCCAGACAGCAATTAACGGCTGCTGAATGATACTCCAACCCCGCATACAGCCCCTCCGCCATACGCACCCCCGAATGATTGCCAAAAGAGGATGGTAGATTTGACAACTATGCTGGTAAGGAAGGGGGATGACAGGAGGCCATTGGGGAGGTTTGCAGACGTAGGGCCAGAGGAGTGGATAGCAGCGCAGGTGCTTTTGAAGCTCAGAGGAACGTTAACAAAGGAAGAGGAGGACGCAGTGAAACTGGTAAATAAGGAAGAGAAGGAAAACACACAGACAGGGTTAGAGGTAAGTGGAGAAAGAGAAGGGCGACTCTCACAAGAGGAGGAAGAGATACTGGAGGAAAGGTTGGTGGAATTGAGGAACGTGCGAAGCGCCTTGCTCAGGCAGTTCGAGGAAGAAACACGGAGGAGGCAGAATGAAAAGAAAGAACATAAGGAAGAGATGGCAAGAATGAAAGTGAAGGCGGAAAAACGGAAAAAGGAAGGAGAGCGCATTAGTGCAATAGCAGAATGAATGGCACGCGCAGAACAAAGGGAGATGAGAAGGAAGGAGGAGGAGAGGGAAGAGAATGAGAGGGAAATGGGAATGTGGAAAAAGAGGATTATAGCTGAAAGCGTGCGGAAGTATGGAGAAGGGAAGGCAATATAAAACATATGAAGGGAAGGGGGAATAAAAGGGAGACAGGAGGATGAGGAGAGGATATTAGCAAAGGCAAGTGCAGAAGTATTGGAAGAAATAAAAAGGAAAAGACAGGAAATATTTGGTGAAGTAGTGGAGAAGAAGGAAGGGAGGGAAGAGATAGGAGTATGGAAAATGGAGCAAAGAAATACACATGCCAGGATAAGGAAATGGAATCAACATCAACACAGGTAGCTGTGGGTAAAGGAGGTGAGTACACAGATGAAGATCTGATAAATTTAAAGACAGTGACAGTAGGGGGAAAATGCACAGAGTGGGGATCGACATTAGCTGATGGGTTTTGCAGTGCAGAAGAGGAGGATTTAAGCATAAATGGAAGAGATGGAAGTAGCGAGAGTTTAGACAAACTATCCATAACGCACACTAATTGCGAGTCACCATGGGCATGCAAGAGAAGGGGAGGACCAAACACAGGGGAAATAAATAGCAGGGAGACAATAGGGAAAATGCCACGCCCACTAACACCCACACCCGCACAAACACCACGCCTACTGACGCCAACCCCCGCGCACACCCCATATGTTGGCAGGCTTAGGGACCTCCCAGGATGCAGGCAGGAAGAGAGAGCAAGCACGCCCTTGATAGGACCAGAAGTACACAAAAAGGGGTGGAGGGATATAGGGAGTGAAAAAGCAACATAACACATAACCACACACAGGAGGATGAAGGGAGAGGAGAGGGGGTACAATTTAATGCCACTACTAGAGAGGGGAGGAACGAGACCACAATACATCCCCTGGAAGCATACAGACAAAGAAAATATAAAATGCAGACTCCCATCACTGAGTTTAGGAGCTGGAAAATGGATATATGAGATGGAAAAACACACTGCGAGGCAAACATTAATGGTGGGAGACGTGAAGGGCCTCCTAGTTTCCATACTGGGGGATGCTGCTGATGACATATGGAAGAGGGCGGGATTCCCCGGGGTGACAATACTTGACACAGCACATGATGGATCACCATTTGCCAATTGCAAACATACGCTTTGGCAAGCATTGAGAGTACAATTTCCAGACACGTCAGACACAGGAGCAATTACATCACGAAAGATGTGTGAGAAAGAAGATCCTGTTGAATATATACAGGAGATTCAGGAGAAGTGGCGCTTGGAAACACGGTAACCGTGGGACAAAACACTAGCAATTTTCTACCATATACTAATACAAGGGCTCCCGGAGCAAGTACAGAGACAGTTAAAGAAGTTAGTGGGGATGGAAGCTAAAGGATGGCCAGAAATACAACTGACAATAGTACACTACTGCAGGATGTGGCAGGAGAAAATGAAACAAAAGGAGGAGGATAGTAAGGCCGAGGAAGCAAAATTGGTCCGCACCGCAAAGGACTGTTTGCTGTGCTGCGGTTTACTCCTCAGCGTTTTCACTTGCCTCTTCATTTCACGCTAGATTCTCTGGACGGGTCCCTTTGCTTTCTGCCGGCGGGTTGCCGCTCTTCCTGGAGGAAGTCATTCCCGGTAACACCACTCTGCCTGACCTACGCTTGATTGGAATCTAGGTGTCCCGCCCCCACGTTGTTCACGCACTTGGAAACGCCTACTGCGTCACCTCATAAGCCCTGATCTTCAGCGCACCCGCGCTGCGCACAGTGAAGCACCGCAAAGGACTATTTGCTGTGCTGCGGTTTACTCCTCAGCGTTTTCACTTGTCTCTTCATTTCACGCTAGATTCTCTGGACGGGTCCCTTTGCTTTCTGCCGGCGGGTTGCCGCTCTTCCTGGAGGAAGTCATTCGCAGTAACACCACTCTGCCTGACCTACGCTTGATTGGAATCTAGGTGTCCCGCCCCCACGTTGTTCACGCACTTGGAAATGCCTACTGCGTCACCTCATAAACCCTGACCTTCAGCGCACCCGCGCTGCGCACCGCGAAGCACCGCAAAGGACTGTTTGCTGTTCGCGGCGTGTGGTGGCTTGATTCTTCAGTGGTGTGCGCACAGGGCATTGCCCTTTCTGGATTTCCCTATAACTGCCGTATGCCTCTATTGAAGGTACAACTGTGCTTAAACATGATGTTAATCTTTATATGTGGAGAGGATTTACTATAATAGTTTCACGTTAATCAGTGTGCTATTCTCTATGGATACTTCTTCCCTAACTTTAAGGAACGGGAAGAGACTGAAAGACTTCAGTAAAAAGTGCTTATCTATTAAACTTATAAAAACAAAAATGGAGATATCTCAGCCATTAGAGGAAGGGCAGAATTCCTCTTTTCCTATTCCCCTTCAGGAAAGTTCCACAGTAAATGCAGAGGAAATTATGATACCCCACTTTCTCACTGATACACACTCTAAACCATTCCCCTCTGTTGCTGCTTCAGAAATAAAAGCAGACGCCTCTTTTTCACTTAAAATGGCCAATGATATAGATAATAACTTTGATATTTTCCCTAAGTCTTTGGACAAAACTTCTGGCCCAGTCTCTGATACTTCGATGCTTGCACCCGGGATTATAGCCGCTTTAGAAAGACGTATTAGCCTTTCCTTAGGCCCTTCCACTCCAGCAGCAGCGTCTCGTGGTTTGCGTGAACAGGTCCACTTTCACCCCATTCCATCTGTTACATCCCCCACATTTGTTCATCCCTCTACTTTGTTTAAACCCACTACTGACTTTTTCGCGCTAAACGAATTGGGCAGCTCACCAAATAGTGAATTTGATCCTCTAAAGAAAACCCACTTAGATGATCCCCCAAATTTAGACTCTTACGATAAACAGCTGCCTCAAGAGCCTCGTTCTAATTCTTTTGTACCGCATTCTCAATTGTCGCCTATTCCCCAAACTGAAAACTCTTCCCATCTATTGGAACAAGAATTACACTCCTTTCCCGTTCTTACACGTATATTAAACTTGTTGGATAAAGGTCACAAACTCACACACTTACATTTAAAGGATATTAAAGACTCAATCATGCATAACTCTTTGCAACTTTCTAAAATTGAAGGATTTATGCTCGCTCAGGAAGCCTGTCACACTTTTCATAACAATTGCACAGAGCAAAGTGCTGAGCTTGTAAGGAAGAGTTTACAGTCTATAATCCCAACTCCAATCAAATCCTCTCAAAGTACCCAAACATCTGATATGACCTTTCTCCTAAAGGGTAAGCCAATCTCATTTGCGGATGTTGTCACATTACCAAGCAATCTTGTATTGCCTGATGCCTCTGCTTCCCCTATTGACTTGCTAGAAGTGATTCAACTTCAACATGAAAGAATTCGGCAAATTGAACAATTATTATATAAATCTCAGTTATTCTCTGTTGACTTATTTCAAACTGATAATACAGCGCAACTAAACGCGCCCCTGGAAACCTCTTCGAATAGTCCTTCAGCTCTTACCAATTTATTAGATGAAGAGGACGCTCAGGAGAGGCCAGAAGTCATTGAGACTTCGCCAAATTTGTATCATGCTTCTCGTAGAATGAAAAAATCTTACCAAACGGCATTAAAACGCAGAAACAAATCCAAGGCAAATAAAGCCTCTATGGTCATTATTAATAAGGACAATGTTCCTGCACACAATTTAATTGGGAATCAAGTCAACACTGATGACACACTTAACTCTACTTCATTGGGTAACGATGACCTTCAACTCAATGTCAGTCAATTAAATGAAGAGAGTTTATGTGCACTTCAATTGAAATCATCTAAAAAATTTAAAAAAGGATTAAAGAAATTTGCTTGCGCTCCTTCTCTCAAACCGATTGCCGAATCACTAACTAGCAATGAAAAGGAATCAATAATAACTTCTTGTGCTGAAGGCCTTGTTCCCGGTATTGCTATGTCTCAAGCAAATCTCAACTCATTGTTTCCCTCAATAGAGAATAAAAAAACAACTAGTAGTTGCAATTCACGTAACTCTATAAATGTAAGTACTATATCGTCTGCTCCAGAGCTTCTGAATGTGCATGCTTTGATTCATCAATCGGCACCATCTGTAGCTTTACACGTATCGAATACTCCGCACTTGCAGAATTCTGCTCCTTACATATCAGTCCCACCCATAGCTTCACAAATTTCTATTCCCCCCATTGTTGAGTTGAAGTCAAACTCCTCTCCTTTTCTGGAATCTACAGTAGCAATGATGGCTTATCGTACTCATGGTGAACTAAAGAATTTAGATGCACAACCGCCTACCATTCATCCTCCTTCCACCTCATGTATAATCAATGGGGAGCTTTGTTCCTTCAATGACATTCCTGAAGAAACGCAAACACTAATTGGATGGTCCAGTCACCCACAAATAAATGGCCTAGTGCCAATTAATCGATCATTTTTGATGAATACTCTCTATAAAGTTCCTGCTTTGCGTAATTTGATTTCACAAGACGTTGAATGGATAAAGCTCCCTTTGTTGAACAATAATAGGATGTTGTGCAAAGCCTTGTCACCTATCATTGCGAAAGTAATTTGGGAACATAAAACTGATCTAATTTTTCTGGGGCTTGAAGTACAAGCATTTGCATCATTGGAGAAGGCGATGCAATTTTTAGAATATAAACCCCCTTCGTTACCTCAAATTAATTCCATTGTTGACAATGCTTCATCTTTATCCCCAGATAATGAAAAAATTCTCTCCAACCTAGCTCTCCTTACATCTGCCCTAAATGGTTTGCTAGGGATTTTACCATCAGCATCATCATCTGGTCAAGTTGTGCCCTCCAATCCCAGTTCTAATTCTAAGTCATAATGTAAACAATTCCTTATTCAATCTTGGAATTGCTGTGGTTTTAACAATTTGTTAACATGGTACAACAATAAGAGTCTTGTTGATTTGCCTTCACTTTTCTTTTTACAAGAAACTATGCATTGTTATGATTTTCAATTTGATGGGTTTACTGCTGTCCACAATGCTGCCACTCTTCCTTTAGTTGGTCATCCAAGTGGCGGCATTACTCTTTTACTCAACAACAATCTTTTATTTACAATAATTCATACGATCTCTAATCAATTATGTTTAGCCCTTATCGTTGACATCAATCTATCTGAAAAGAAAAGAGTCATGCTAATTTCCTTATATTGGAATCCTAGTTCTCTTTGCATAGACAATGCTCTTTGCATCTTGAACGATTTGTTGTTGGACGCTATTTGCAAATACCCTGACATTATGGTCATTATTGGTGGTGATTTTAATGCACTCCTCTATGCACCCTTAGCTTCCTCGTTGCATAACACACCATCTAAACACTTTAAGATTGCCTGTGCAAATGGTAAAAAATGGGTTCAGTTCTTGTCACATTGGGATCTTGCTGTTACTCAACCACATTGTCATACATCCTTTTCTACTTGGCAGCCGGATAACCTCCGCTCCTCTATCGACTACATTGTGGTCTCTAAACTTCTCTCAGGACTTATTTCTCTGATCAGCGCGAATTTCCCCTCTTACGGAGATCACGCTATATTGTCAAGCACTCTGATTGTTGAATTAGCGTCTTCTACCACCTCCCAAATACTATCCCTAGTTCATAGCGATCGCCAGCTTCTATCAATTAGGTGGAATACTTCTACCTGCCGCCAAATAACCTTTCTTGTAAATCGTGATTGGTGGCCCCTTTCCAAATATGAAGCTAGGAATTCACAGACTATCTTATCCTGGAATCTTCAGATGATAAAACTGCATCTAATTGCCATTGCTAAGTCATTGATAAAACAACACAATACCTGTCGCATTGAAAGTCTTTTAGCAAACACGTTAGGCAATTTAAAGTATGAAAGAAATAATGCATTAAGAACACTGAAAAAACAATTTGCTTCAATGGATAGCACTAGATATACGGCTACAAAAAAATGTCTCTTAAGGAATTACAAAAACAAACTAAAGGCAGCACGTTTTTCATTCCAAATAACTAGGAATCAAAACCTGGTGAGGTTAATTTGTAATCGTAATATCCGTGATATATGGAAAATTCTTAGGGGAGCGAATAACAGTACTCAGCCCTCTTTTGAATCTGCCGTGGATGGCATTTCTTGGGCTGCTTTTTTTAAACAAAAATATCTCCTACCAGAAAGTTTTTAAGAGGTTGATATTTTGGCCCTAGCTTTACAGATTCCTTTGACTTGTCCATGGTCCACAGAAGATGTCCTCTGCGCTATATCTAAGTTGAAAAGCTCAAAATGCGCAGGCCCTGATGGCCTTCCGCCGTGTGTCATAAAGGACGACTCCCTTTTTTGGGCTACATTATTTTTGAGGATCTATCAATCTATTTTTGTTTCAAAAAGTCTTCCTGCATCCTAGACAACTTCCATTATCATCCCGCTGCATAAAAAAGGGCCTTTAAATAATCCATTAAATTTTAGGCCCATTGCACTCATCGATGTTGCAGCCAAAGTTTTCGCTCTTCTTCTCTTGAAAGAGGTTGAAAAACACATTGTGGAAAAACGCATTTTAAATAAAGCACAGACTGGCTTCAGAAAAAACATGGGAACACATCTAAATGCAACCATTATAGCACATCTTACAGCGGGAGCACATAGCCCCCTTAGTGGACCTGTTTTTATTGCCTCACTGGACCTTTCGTCCGCATTTGACTGCGTCATTCGCAGTAAACTATGGGATAAGATGCTAAAATTAAATTTTCCAACATCTGTAGTTGCACTTATCGCCTTGTTGCATCACCACACATCTATTAGAGTCCGTATTTCTAATAGCGGGTTGCTAACTGACGCCATTCCGACAGCAATTGGCGTGAAACAAGGTTGTAACCTCGCGGCAGTACTATTTAATCTCTATCTATCGGACATTGAAGATCTCTGGGAGTCTTCACAAATTAACGCGGTTCGGCTTGGCAAACTTAAACTTTCTTGGTTAGCATATGCTGATGATGTGCTTCTATTTGATAGCACGCATTCCGGCCTTCAGAAGAAACTTGAAATCTTCAATCATTTCTGTGTATTAAACAATTTTACGATACATTTCTCCAAATCTAAAAAAAAGTGTGGAAATTTAGTTGGCATATCGACTTAAATCATCTTCAAATTGTTACACAAACTACATACTTGGGATATAATCTTGCCAATAATTCCTCTGCTCCCTTCTGGTATAAAGCATTGAGTGAAAAAAATATTCCTTTACAAAATCAAATGAAAATCATTTTTCGAAAATATTGTATGTTTTCTCTAGTACCATTGTTTGAATTTTATTTAAAGAAGGTGGAAGCAATCATTTTATATGGTCTTGATCTTTGTCTTTTAGACGTATCCATTTTCTTAAACAAACTTCAGGCTAAATTATGGAAGGCAACCTTAGGATTACCATTTTATCTTCCAAATGCCATCCTTCGTCACGAACTAGGCTTAAACTCGTTGGCAGTGCGTCATAATTGGCGCATTCTCAAAACCTTTGCAAAGATGAACTTTCCGATTGAAAATTTGCTTTATGAAGACTTGTACATTATGCTACAAACTCTACATCCGAGATCGATAAGAAATTTTCAAAAGCGAATTTCCTCTATTTTATCTGGAATAAATATATCTCCTCACGAGTTAGAGGATAAATTATCCACTGCACATAAATGGTTATTTTGGAATGACTGGGCAGCTACGTGTGATCAAATCTCACTTTACGCATCCTTTTCGGAATACGCATCCTTTAGACACAAACAATCTCCACGCTTACAATATCTTTTGTTATGCCCGAGTGCTGAAACTCGGATACATTATTTGCGCTTTCGCTTAGATCTTTTACCAACAAAAGTAAGAACAAAACACTGGGTTAAAACTGCTTATAATGTTGAAGATGATTCTTGTAGATTTTGTAACAACACTAATGTTTTAGAAACCTTAAAACATCTCTTTCTGACATGTCCTTTTTTTGAAACAGGATGTTAAACCTTAAGTCCTTCACTTTCACACATTCAGAAGTTGGAAGAGAGCTAATATGGTCTCGGTGCATGTGGGGATCTTGTAATTCCATTATCTTTGAAACTGTGCGCTTAGTGAAAATTATTGAATCAGCTTTAAATGTGTATATCGTGACATAAAGTTTGCGTATTTATATATTTGTTTGTATTTTGAATCTATATGTTATAATTTATCATGTTAGCGAATCATGGAATTATATTGTTTTGCTGCGTAAGATTTATACTCTATTTTTTATTAATGTATGTATTTCTCTAGAATTAGAGACACTTTTCATTTAATGTTTCTTTATGATGCACGGACAGTAACTGTATTTATTTGTTCTTTTAATATTGGAAGTATGAAATATTTTCTTACATTATGATGTAACTTACGGAAGTATATACGAACTGCATCAATATTTTGTAAAGATGCGTATGCATCAAAAACAAAATTTTAAATAAAAAAATAAATAAATAAATTTTAAAAAATGGTCCAGAAGAAGTTATCGAAATATGCCATGGAGGGAGCACTGATAACAGCCCCCGCACAACCACAGGCAACGGTGACACAAGACACGACACAACAACAGGTAGCACCACCACAGCAAGCACAAGTAGTGACAGAGCAAATGCTTCCTCCCCCGACATACATACAACAAATGGGGGGGAGGGTATATGCAAATGGGAAACGGGTACTCAAACAACTACAGAGGGAGGGGCGGGCAAATGAGAGGGAGAGGATATGGCCCACCAGCAAGCGGGAGGTTTCCGAGGTTACAATCAACAGGGACAGAAGGGGTATCGGGACTACATGGGGGGGACTTCAATGGCAAGCGCTGGAACCACCGACATACTGGATATGTGGGATAGTAGGACACATGTCGCGCAGATGTAGGATGAGACCAGCACAGGCAGCCTGGAGGGAGCAGGGACAGAAAGGGCCTATGGGAGAACAAGAGGTTTACCAACAACAGGGGATACAGCAACAACTACCACCACAACAAACACAAATGCCACAACAACAGCAGACACTGCAAACACAACAGCAGCAACAACCACACATGCAAACACACGCACAAATGCAGCAACAGCCAAACGTACAGCAGCAACAACAGGTCCAAACTGGCCAACAATTGGCACAAATACAAGACAATGCAATAACATCTACTGACACACCTGTAGCTCAGACACAGCTTGGAAGGGTGACAATACTGGGTCACAACTCATACAAAGGAAATGGACAGTCACTATAACCACAATAGGACATCCCACAGATGTCCTTGATGTGTCCCATCCTATCAGTAACACCTAACCCTGCAGAGAAACCACGCATACAGGTGACGATGGGTGACAGAAAAATCTCCTTCTTAGTTGACACAGGGGCCACTAGGTCATGCATAAGAGAGGGGAAGTTTCAACTGTCAGGCGAAGCTATGAACACACAAGGATTCTCTGGGGCTCGAGGTTTGGCTCCTTTCACAGATAACATCTGCTTGTCTGTAGGTGATCATGATATGTCACTACCGCTGCTATACTCATAAAAGTCACCAGTAAACATACTAGGAAGAGACATTATGAGCAGATTGAACATGACTATCTCCTTCACTGACAAAAGAATCATTTGCTCTACACCAGGCATAAGCATGCTCACAGCATGACAAATATTGCAGGCCTATTGCAGCAAAACAGTAGCAAGAGCCGAACCAATAAATGGAGAATTATTTCAATATGGGACAGATATGGCAATAGCATGGCTGCCAGGAATTGAAGGGAAGGTTTGGAGGAGGCCAGCAGTTTACCTTTTCAGACCCGAAACACCAACCAGTGAACGGGAAGGGACAAGGATATCACTGAGCATTGAGAGCATTGCGGCAACACAGGACTACATCACGGTGCATGCCCAAGGCAGGGAAGGGAGAGCATGGAGGGCAGTTATAGCTCTGGCAGAGGGGTGCCGACTAACACAAGTATCTGATGAGGAGCTCTTCTCAGATGATAATGGTAAGGGGGAGATGGTGTTTCAAATGAGCGTCCACATCTGGGCGATGGTAACATACAGAGACGTAGCACAGAGGATGGCGCTGGCGCTAGAAGCACCAGCCGCTACAGTTTTGCCGTTTTATGAGGAGGATTTGGTGAAAGTACCTGCATCTCTATGGACCACCAGTCCATATGACGTGGGCTGCATCAAAAGCATTTGAGGTGTGAAAATAAAGTTGAAAAAATGAAGCAATACCCACTATCAAAAGAGGCAGATGAAGGAATATATGAAACAATAACAACACTAATAGAGAGAGGTATACTAGTACTATCGGAGTATCCATGCAACACTGCTGTGTATCCTGTGCGCAAGGTTATGAGAGGGCCTTGGCGTTTCATACAGGATCTAAGACCTCTCAACCACATTGTAGAGGCAAAAAACCCTAAAGCGGCTAACCCAGCCACTATACTATGTGGAATATCAACAGAGGCATCACGATTCACTGTGATTGACCTCAAAAATGCATTTTTCTCAATAACGCTACACCCTGACTCACAAGATTTGACAAGTTTCACATACCGCAACACAAAATGGAAACACACGAGGTTTCCCCAAGGGTATTGTGAGTCCCCATTCATATTTAACAGAGTAACACAAATGGACTTGGGAAACATTGAGATGGAGAGAACAGTGCTGCAATATGTAGATGACATAATCATCTGCAGCACAACAGAAGAGAAGTGTAGGAGAGACTCTGTCAAGATGCTCACTGTGTTAGTAGAAAAGGGTACAAGGTAGACAAGGAAAAACTACAGTACTGCCAAGAGCAAGTGCTCTACATAGGCCAGCTCATTTCACAAAATGGAAGAAACATTGCACCCCAACGGGCACACGCCATAACGAACACACCGCAGCTACAGACAGTGAGAGAACTACAGCAGTTCTTGGGCCTATGCCATTACTGCAGGGCTTAGGTTTTTGATTACAGCTCATACAAAGGACCACTACTTGAGGCACGAAAATAAGCACAGAGAGGGGAAAAGAAATTGAGATGGACCACAGAAATGACAGTGGCATTTCAGGAACTAAAACATGCGATATCCACAGCACCAGTACTAGCCACCCCAAATTATGAAGCCCAATTTTTCATTTTTTCACATTGCAGCTCAGCATTGGTGAGAGCAGCACTGACACAAAAAACTAGCATGGGGCACAAACCAGTAGCATTTTACAGCGGGCACCTGGACCCTGTAATGTTAGGACACTTCCCGTGTGAGCAGAGCCTGGCTGCCGCAGCCTTTGCGGCGGAAAAATCATCCTCAATAACAATGGGTTGCCCAACAACACTGTACGTAGAGCATGCCCTTTTTGCCATTCTGAACAAACCGAAATCAACACTGACCACTCAAAGGGCATCTGGGTACGAAGTTATCTCGTCCAGACCTGAGTTAACAATTGTAAGGTGCAGCAACGTGAACCCGGAAAGGTTCATAGCAGAGGTAGTAGAAGATGGCAACTATGCTCATGACTGCACACAAGCTATTGACACATATTCAAGCACAAGAAAAGTTGAGGAAAACGCCCTAGAGGGGGAGAAATACTGTACATTGATGGGTGCTCAACAATTGACCAAAGTGATGGGGTCCACAGAACAGTTGCAGCAGTGGTAAGATTAACAGAGAATTGGACATATGTCCCAGTGAAATGTGTCCAGCTACCACAACATTACTCTGCCCAGGCAGCAGAGTTAGTGGCCCTAATTTTAGCACTAAAAGAAATCAATGACAAAAGAGTAACTATATATTCTGACAGTGCATATGTCACATCAACTGTACATTCTGGGTTAATTAAGTGGCAGCGAAGAGGGTTCAGAAGGGCAGACGGCACCCCAGTGCAACATGCCCTACTGCTTGTTGAATTAATGGAAGTGATTGAAGAACCCAATGAAGTGGCCTTGGTGAAGTGTCAGGCCCATACAAACGGAGATGATCACATTTCCAAAGGTAATGAAACAGCAGACGCACATGCTAAACATGCTGCGTACTACGGGGAGATTTGGATCCCCCCAGAAAAAAGAAAAAGATAAGGGGAGAGTGGGGGCAAGACAAATGCTGATGAAGGATGGGTACACTCATATCCCTGAGAATGAAATAATGGAGATACAGGCCGCAGCACCCATGCAGAGAAAGAGCTCTGGGTCAAAAGGGGATGCACAATGTCCCCCACAGACGCGTTATGGTGGCAAAACAATACAGGCAAAATAGTCATGCCCCTGGCCTTCTTGAAAACAGCCCTGGCCCAACTACATCATCCCGCACGTACAGGAAAAGAGGTGATTGCAGCACAAATTAAGGAGGGATGGTTCTTTCCCGACCTAAATTCACACGTTGCAAATTTCATTAGTAATTGTCTCACTTGCCAACAGTTTACGGCCGGTCACACGCTGCAAGTGATCAAAGCTATTATACCCCGGCCAGAAGGACCCTTGCTACATCTCCACATTGTTGACATGATCAACGTATGTCAAGGGTACAGATACATGATTGTGGTAGTATGCCCATTTTCAAGGTGGATCGAAGCAGGTCCATGCTCCCATGCAGACGCTTTTAGAGCAGCAAAGTTCCTGGTGAGGGAGGTGTTCCCAAGGTGGGGTGTGTGCAAAGTATTGCGGTCAGACAATGGCCCACACTTTGCCAATGAAATGTTTCAGCACATAACTGCTCTCCTTGGCATCAAGCACAAATTTGCATGTCTGTACCACCCACAGGCAAATGGCGTTTGTGAACGCCTCAATGGCCTCCTAAAAGAAGAAATAGCAAATATTCAGCAATCTACCAAGAAAAGCTGGCTTTACTGTCTCCCCGTAGCCCTATTTGAGTCAAGAAACAGGCCAGGGCGGATCACCACCTCACACCTCACGAGGTGGTGACCGGACGCCAAATGCATCTCCCACTGACACCACCATCAAGGGCCATAACAGATTGCCTCACTGTTCAAACTGTTTTTGGTGATGAAATGTATGAATATATATCTTCCTTGATTACTAGTGTCACCTTTATCTCTCAACTTCTCGAGAGGACGTGGGGCGGGTCGAAGACCACCTAACAAGAAGACAAAACAATTGAAGGACAGGAGTAAGCAGCACAGTGGGCAGTAAGAGAGGGGGATCACGTCCTCCTTCGCAATTTTAATAGAAAGTGGAATAGCCCAAGATTCACTGGGCCCCACCAGGTCAAAAAAGTAACTACTAGAGCAGTGAAGCTCAGGGATAAACAGGTCTGGACTCACCTACACGACATCAAGCCCTATAAAGATCAGACCCGCCCTTGCGTCGACGACAGGGCCAACGCAGCAGCAACAGCAACAAAAGACAATAGCGACACAGCCCCTGTCCCCTCCCAAACTCCAGACACCCCTAAGGACTCAAATGGACAATTGCCCACAGCCCACCCCATGGTCACGAGGTCCCAGATCAAACTAAACAATGCCCCGGCCAACCCCGCCCCTGCCACTACCTAATTAAAGAACATTGTACAACAAACTGTCATATTGCACCACACTTGTAGACACATGCATGTTCTCTTTCTCTTTTTGTCTCGCACATGCAGGTACTGCGTATTACTGTTTATGTATAAAGGAAAGTGAAGTAACTAACTTTGCGTTTTTGCCCAAAGGTAAATGCTGCCCACAGACGACGACACACCTGAAGCACTGTCACACCAATTTGTATATGTTATAAAAAGACCAAAATATTTAAAGAAGAGAAAAATATGTGTGTATTATAACACATTCCTTCTGGCCATAGAACAATCATTCCCACATCTCCACGAGCACTTACCAGCCTTAAGAGATAGGTCACTAAGATACGTGCGGGAACAGCTTTTCGCTTGGACATTAAACAATTACTTAATAGGAAGAGCTTGAATAAACAAAACTAACAAATGAATGCTTATTTTTAGAAATGTTCAGGCGGGCATCTATATAGTGAAATAATAAGCTGCAGGATCGCAGCAAAGGTAAGAGGAAAATGCCGGTGATATTAGCTATTGTATTAAAAATTATAGGTTTGTTGTTTATCACTGGTCTCCTTGCTGCCGCTGTCTGGCAGACACACTATGCATCTTATGTCATGGCTGCACCTCCTACTAATGAACCCTCTACCACGGCTGCAACAGGTACGGTGTCAGGTGGTACGAGAAGAACAAGATTAAATGGGCAGAGGATTAAACGTAGCACATATGTTGATAATAATGGGGTTGACACATATCTTACAGATTCCGCACACATCTCAAACAACATGTGGTATCAGCACATGTCCAAAATCGGTAAGGGGACAACTAAGGACAACTGCTATGTGTGCTCACTGATCCCATACGCCATGAGCACCTCCAGAACATTTGTGGCTACTGAGTACCAGCAACATCAGTAGAATGCCTGATATACCTGGCCCTGTTCCAAACAAAAGGACGTTTGCAAGGGAGAAAGGCAATAATAAAGTGGAAGACGAGAGACACATACCCCTATGAAAATAACTTCATCAAGACACTCCACATGTACAATAACTACTGGTAACTAACAGAAGGCCTCCAGTGCATGACGGATGGCCCAGACAAAGGAGAGACGAAGGAAGTAATGTTGAATTACCTACCATGTGAATGGCGCGCAAGTGAAGTTGCTGGAGTAATGGGGTGCTGGGAAAGACCACTGCTGCTAATATATGTAAAAGTATATACGAAGGAAGGTTGGACAGACGGGGTTGTGGGGAGCGAGATGATAACACTGACAAAACCAAATATAGCAAAAATAGACGAAGAAAACAACAAGTGTTTCAACGGATGGATAAAGACAGCCAGACTGGTGACCTGGTTAGAGAAGGACGAAGACCCGGTATCTATACTTCCACTAACTGCACCAACACTATGTTATCAACACAACCGAGACGTCCATGTCAGAAGGAACAGCAACTGCAAAAGGATAGTGACCATAACTAAGGAGGGTGCCGGTACATCGGTTTTAATGGACCACTATTGGGCCTGTGTAGATAAGCAATACCACAGCTTGCCACCATATTGGAATGGACTATGCACAATGGTACACATAAATGTACCATCCCTAGTAGTACCACAGAAAGATGCCAATTTGGGGAACTTCCCTAAAATGGACGAAGGGAATAAAAGGAGGAAAAGATATGTGTCGAATGGAGGAGGAAAAGAAAGTAACGACACAAACATATTGTTAAGAGTGAAAAGACAAGGAGAACCACTGACGGGAAACTACCTGTGGGAAAGATTGGAAACAGCTCTCAGTGACATTCCACCGGGACACAGACTGTTTAGCAGAGCGGCAATGTTCTTCTCATCAATAATATATCCAGGACTGCAGGCATATGCAAATGCAAAATGGCTCCAGATAACAAGATGGGAGCTAATGATGACAATAAACTCCACCGTCAACCGATTCAATGCAATAAAAGAAGAATTGAGGGCAGTACGAATGGTAGCACTGCAGAATAGATATGTGCTGGACCTCCTTACTGCAATGGAAGGAGGAGTTTGTGCAAAAAATTGTAAAATCATGTTGTACACTCACCCCTGCTAATGACGCAGACAACGGCACACTTACTGAGGCAGTATCACAACTTGCAAAGATGCATGCCGTGATGGAAGAAGAAGCTGAAGGAGTGAAGAAAGATGGCAGCTGGTTTTCCTACTTGTGGTCGTGGATGCCATCATGGTTGTCAGATGGCCTTAAAATAATAGCTGGGTGCATAATAATGGGTATGGCTGCCCTTTTAGGATTAAGGTTGTGGAGAGCTTGGACAGCACGGACGACAAATGATGAAATGATGGAAATGATCGGCATGCACGCCTTAATCCCAGCAGAAGATGACAGACACACAGATATAGGAGAGATTGCGCAAGCAAATATTAGAAAATGACTGGCACCCTACTGTGAAGGTAGAAAACCCAAGGAACCCGAAGAGCTATGTGGAAAGTGGGTCTACTGCAAACCCGGTGGTGGATGTGTGTATATGTACTGGTCATTGAAAGATCATGTGAACCAGTATGGACACTTAGGAGGAATAACAAAGGTATGGAGACCACACTGAGAGAAGAGAGCGGATAATTTTGTGGTCGACAAGTTGACCAGGGGGGGGACTGAAGTGGGAAAATGGGAGAACACACTTCCCCCATTCTCATCCAGACCCTGGCCTAGAGGATCCCGGCCCAAGCACCCCCCGCGAGAGGAGTTTGACCCACTCACCTCCTTACCAGACGACAAGGTACCATGTGTTTGTGGCCCACATGCACGAGGCAAAAGCAAAGAGGTGATGGCTGGAAGGTTTAGACTGAATCTTAACCACTAGCATTGCTCGGGGCAACCCTCCAGACCATCGTTCTTCGCCTGCCAAGCCATTACAAAAGGGGAAAGACCATATGCAAATCAGGCTTGGTCCCACCCAAAAAGGGCAGTCCAGCCCGAACTGCTAGGTCACATCCACCCTCACAAGACCACAAGCATCCCCAAACATGTTTCAGCCTTGTTGGGCCTCATTAGTGAGGAGTAGCTTGGGTCTCTAGGCCCAGCAGGCACAAGACCCACGTCTGGGCATACCCGTCCCACTCGGGGTGACAAAGCAAAAACAAAGAGGTGATGGCTGGAAGGTTTAGACTGAATCTTAACCATTGGCATTGCTCGGAACAACTCTCCAGACCTTCGTTCTTCGCCTGCCACGCCATTACAGAAAGGGAAAGACCATATGCAAATCAGGCTTGGTCCCACCCAAAAAGGGCAGTGCAGCCCGAACTGCTAGGTCACATCCCTCCTGCACGAGACCACAAGCAGCCTCAAACATGTTTCGGCCTTGTTGGGCCTCATCAGTGAGGAGTAGCTTGGGTCTCTAGGCCCAGCAGGCACGGGACCCACGTCTGGGCATACCCGTCCCACTCGGGGTGACAAAGCAAAAACAGGGCAGGACAAAGACTGATATGTTTGGGATATTTCTTCTCTGTGCAAGATAGTGAGCTAAACACTCTGGGTAAGTCTTTTGTGACCAGGACTAATGTCTGGCAGAGGGACTCCCAGGACCCCCTTGTTAATTTGCATACTTAAGTAACTTTGGGTCTCACCCTAAGTTACTAGGGGAATCCAGACGTGGACCCCTTGCTCACTATTCTTAGAGAGGCACAGATCCACCCTACTGATGCGGTCCAACCAGACCGAAACACGTGTCTGGGGTTTCTGTTGGTACTCTTGTTCAGAGGAGAATTGCCTAGCATTTCGGTGTTGGACTGCCCCAGGGCGGGACAAAGACTGATATGTTTGGGATATTTCTTCTCTGTGAAAGATAGTGAGCTAAAGACTCTGGGTAAATCTTTCGTAACCAGGACTAATGTCTGGCAGAGGGACTGCCAGGTCCCCTTGTGAATTTGCATACTTAAGTAACTTTGGGTCTCACCCTAAGTTACTAGGGGAATCCAGACGTAGACCCCTTGCTCACTATTCTTAGAGAGGCATAGATCCACCCTACTGATGATGTCCAATCAGACCGAAACACGTGTCTGGGGTTTCTGTTGGTACTCTTGTTCAGAGGAGAATTGCCTAGCATTTCGGTGCTGGACTGCCCCAGGGCAGGACAAAGACTGATATGTTTGGGATATTTCTTCTCTGTGAAAGATAGTGAGCTAAAGACTCTGGGTAAGTCTTTCATAACCAGGACTAATGTCTGGAAGAGGGACTCCCAGCAACCCCTTGTTAACTTGCATACTTAAGTAACTTTGGGTCTCACCCTAAATTACTAGGGGAATCCAGACGTGGACCCCTTGCTCACTATTCTTAGAGAGGCACAGATCCACCCTACTGATGAGGTCCAACCAGACCAAAACACGTGTCTGGGGTTTCTGTTGGTACTCTTGTTCAGAGGAGAATTGCCTAGCATTTTGGTGCTGGACATCCCCAGGGCAGGACAAAGACTGATATGTTTGGGATATTTCTTCTCTGTGAAAGATAGTGAGCTAAAGACTCTGGGTAAGTCTTTCATAACCAGGACTAATGTCTGGAAGAGGGACTCCCAGCAACCCCTTGTTAATTTGCATACTTAAGTAACTTTGGGTCTCATCCTAAATTACTAGGGGAATCCAGACGTGGACCCCTTGCTCACTATTCTTAGAGAGGCACAGATCCACCCTACTGATGAGGTCCAACCAGACCGAAACACGTGTCTGGGGTTTCTGTTGGTACTCTTGTTCAGAGGAGAATTGCCTAGCATTTCGGTGCTGGACATCCCCAGGGCAGGACAAAGACTGATATGTTTGGGATATTTCTTCTCTGTGAAAGATAGTGAGCTAAAGACTCTGGGTAAGTCTTTCGTAACCAGGACTAATGTCTGGCAGAGGGACTCCCAGGACCCCCTTGTTAATTTGCATACTTAAGTAACTTTGGGTCTCACCCTAAGTTACTAGGGGAATCCAGACGTGGATCCCTTGCTCACTATTCTTAGAAAGGCACAGATCCACCCTACTGTGAAGGTCCAACCAGACTGAAACACGTGTCTGGGGTTTCTGTTGGTACTCTTGTTCAGAGGAGAATTGCCAAGCAATTCGGTGCTGGACTGCCCTAGGGCAGGACAAAGACTGATATGTTTGGGATATTTCTTCTCTGTGAAAGACTCTGGGTAAGTCTTTCGTAAACAGGACTAATGTCTGGCAGAGGGATTCCCAGGACCCCCTTGTTAATTTGCATACTTAAGTAACTTTGGGTCTCACCCTAAATTACTAGGGGAATCCAGACTTGGACCCCTTGCTCACTATTCTTAGAGAGGCACAGATCCACCCTACTGATGAGGTCCAACCAGACCGAAACACGTGTCTGGGGTTTCTGTTGGTACTCTTGTTCAGAGGAGAATTGCCTAGCATTTCGGTGCTGGACTGCCCTAGGGCAGGACAAAGTCTGATATGTTTGGGATATATCTTCTCTGTGAAAGATAGTGAGCTAAAGACTCTGGATAAGTCTTTCGTAACCAGGACTAATGTCTGGCAGAGGGAATCGCAGGAACCCCTGGTTAATTTGCATACTTAAGTAACTTTGGGTCTCACCCTAAGTTGCTAGGGGAATCCAGACGTGGACCCCTTGCTCACTATTCTTAGAGGGGCACTGATCCACCCTACTGATGAGGTGCAACCAGACAGAAACACATGTCTGGGGTTTCTGTTGGTACTCATGTTCAGAGGAGAATTGCCTAGCATTTCGGTGCTGGACTGCCCCAGGGCAGGACAAAGACTGATATGTTTGGGATATTTCTTCTCTGTGAAAGATAGTGAGCTAAAGACTCTGGGTAAGTCTTTCGTAACCAGGACTAATGTCTAGCAGAGGGACTCCCAGGACCCCCTTGTTAATTTGCATACTTAAGTAACTTTGGGTCTCATCCTAAATTACTAGGGGAATCCAGACTTGGACCCCTTGCTCACTATTCTTACAGAGGCACAGATCCACCCTACTGATGAGGTCCAACCAGACCGAAACACGTGTCTGGGGTTTCTGTTGGTACTCTTGTTCAGAGGAGAATTGCCTAGCATTTCGGTGCTGGACTGTGCCAGGGCAGGACAAAGACTGATATGTTTGGGATATTTCTTCTCTGTGAAAGATAGTGAGCTAAAGACTCTGGGTAAGTTTTTCGTAACCAGGACTAATGTCTGGCAGAGGGACTCCCAAGACCCCATTGTAAATGTGCATACTTAAGTAACTTTGGGTCTCACCCTAAGTTACTAGGGGAATCCAGATGTGGACCCCTTGCTCACTATTCTTAGAGAGGCACAGATCCACCCGACTGATGAGGTCCTACCAGACTGAAACACGTGTCTGGGGTTTCTGTTGGTACTCTTGTTCAGAGGAGAATTGCCTAGCATTTCAGTGCCGGACTGCCCCAGGGCAGGACAAAGACTGATATGTTTGGGATATTTCTTCTCTGTGAAAGATAGTGAGCTAAAGACTCTGGGTAAGTCTTTCGTAACCAGGACTAATGTCTGGCAGGGGGACTCCCAGGACCCCCTTGTTGATTTGCATACTTAAGTAACTTTGGGTCTCACCCTAAGTTACTAGGGGAATCCAGACGTGGATCCCTTGCTCACTATTCTTAGAAAGGCACAGATCCACCCTACTGTGAAGGTCCAACCAGACTGAAACACGTGTCTGGGGTTTCTGTTGGTACTCTTGTTCAGAGGAGAATTGCCTAGCAATTCGGTGCTGGACTGCCCTAGGGCAGGACAAAGACTGATATGTTTGGGATATTTCTTCTCTGTGAAAGACTCTGGGTAAGTCTTTCGTAAACAGGACTAATGTCTGGCAGAGGGATTCCCAGGACCCCCTTGTTAATTTGCATACTTAAGTAACTTTGGGTCTCACCCTAAATTACTAGGGGAATCCAGACTTGGACCCCTTGCTCACTATTCTTAGAGAGGCACAGATCCACCCTACTGATGAGGTCCAACCAGACCGAAACACGTGTCTGGGGTTTCTGTTGGTACTCTTGTTCAGAGGAGAATTGCCTAGCATTTCGGTGCTGGACTGCCCTAGGGCAGGACAAAGTCTGATATGTTTGGGATATATCTTCTCTGTGAAAGATAGTGAGCTAAAGACTCTGGATAAGTCTTTCGTAACCAGGACTAATGTCTGGCAGAGGGAATCGAAGGAACCCCTGGTTAATTTGCATACTTAAGTAACTTTGGGTCTCACCCTAAGTTGCTAGGGGAATCCAGACGTGGACCCCTTGCTCACTATTCTTAGAGGGGCACAGATCCACCCTACTGATGAGGTGCAACCAGACAGAAACACATGTCTGGGGTTTCTGTTGGTACTCATGTTCAGAGGAGAATTGCCTAGCATTTCGGTGCTGGACTGCCCCAGGGCAGGACAAAGACTGATATGTTTGGGATATTTCTTCTCTGTGAAAGATAGTGAGCTAAAGACTCTGGGTAAGCCTTTCGTAACCAGGACTAATGTCTAGCAGAGGGACTCCCAGGACCCCCTTGTTAATTTGCATACTTAAGTAACTTTGGGTCTCATCCTAAATTACTAGGGGAATCCAGACTTGGACCCCTTGCTCACTATTCTTACAGAGGCACAGATCCACCCTACTGATGAGGTCCAACCAGACCGAAACACGTGTCTGGGGTTTCTGTTGGTACTCTTGTTCAGAGGAGAATTGCCTAGCATTTCGGTGCTGGACTGTGCCAGGGCAGGACAAAGACTGATATGTTTGGGATATTTCTTCTCTGTGAAAGATAGTGAGCTAAAGACTCTGGGTAAGTCTTTCGTAACCAGGACTAATGTCTGGCAGAGGGACTCCCAAGACCCCATTGTAAATGTGCATACTTAAGTAACTTTGGGTCTCACCCTAAGTTACTAGGGGAATCCAGATGTGGACCCCTTGCTCACTATTCTTAGAGAGGCACAGATCCACCCTACTGATGAGGTCCTACCAGACTGAAACACGTGTCTGGGGTTTCTGTTGGTACTCTTGTTCAGAGGAGAATTGCCTAGCATTTCAGTGCCGGACTGCCCCAGGGCAGGACAAAGACTGATATGTTTGGGATATTTCTTCTCTGTGAAAGATAGTGAGCTAAAGACTCTGGCTAAGTCTTTCGTAACCAGGACTAATGTCTGGCAGAGGGACTCCCAGGACCCCCTTGTTAATTTGCATACTTAAGTAACTTTGGGTCTCACCCTAAATTGCTAGGGGAATCCAGACGTGGACCCCTTGCTCACTATTCTTAGAGGGGCACAGATCCACCCTACTGATGAGGTGCAACCAGACAGAAACACATGTCTGGGGTTTCTGTTGGTACTCTTGTTCAGAGGAGAATTGCCTAGCATTTCGGTGCTGGACTGCCCAGGGCAGGACAAAGACTGATATGTTTGGGATATTTCTTCTCTGTGAAAGATAGTGAGCTAAAGACTCTGTGTAAGTCTTTCGTAACCAGGACAAATGTCTGGCAGAGGGACTCCCAGGACCCCCTTGTTAATTTGCATACTTAAGTAACTTTGGGTCTCACCCTAAGTTACTAGGGGAATCCAGACGTGGACACCTTGCTCACTATTCTTAGAGAGGCACAGATCCACCCTACTGATGAGGTCCAACCAGACCGAAACATGTGTCTGGGCTTTCTGTTGGTACTCTTGTTCAGAGGAGCATTGCCTAGCATTTCGGTGTGGGACTGCCCCAGGGCAGGACAAAGACTGATATGTTTGGGATATTTCTTCTCTGTGAAAGATAGTGAGCTAAAGACTCTCGGTAAGTCTTTCGTAACCAGGACTAATGTCTGGCAGAGGGACTCCCAGGACCCCCTTGTTAATTTGCATACTTAAGTAACTTTGGGTCTCACCCTAAGTTACTAGGGGAATCCAGACGTGGACCCCTTGCTCACTATTCTTAGAGAGGCACAGATCCACCCTACTGATGAGGTCCAACCAGCCTGAAACACGTGTGTGGGGTTTCTGTTGGTACTCTTGTTCAGAGGAGAATTGCCTAGCATTTCAGTGCCGGACTGCCCCAGGGCAGGACAAAGACTGATATGTTTGGGATATTTCTTCTCTGTGAAAGATAGTGAGCTAAAGACTCTGGGTAAGTCTTTCGTAACCAGGACTAATGTCTGGCAGAGGGACTCCCAGGACCCCCTTGTTAATTTGCATACTTAAGTAACTTTGGGTCTCACCCTAAGTTACTAGGGGAATCCAGACGTGGATCCCTTGCTCACTATTCTTAGAAAGGCACAGATCCACCCTACTGTGAAGGTCCAACCAGACTGAAACACGTGTCTGGGGTTTCTGTTGGTACTCTTGTTCAGAGGAGAATTGCCTAGCAATTCGGTGCTGGACTGCCCTAGGGCAGGACAAAGACTGATATGTTTGGGATATTTCTTCTCTGTGAAAGACTCTGGGTAAGTCTTTCGTAAACAGGACTAATGTCTGGCAGAGGGATTCCCAGGACCCCCTTGTTAATTTGCATACTTAAGTAACTTTGGGTCTCACCCTAAATTACTAGGGGAATCCAGACTTGGACCCCTTGCTCACTATTCTTAGAGAGGCACAGATCCACCCTACTGATGAGGTCCAACCAGACCGAAACACGTGTCTGGGGTTTCTGTTGGTACTCTTGTTCAGAGGAGAATTGCCTAGCATTTCGGTGCTGGACTGCCCTAGGGCAGGACAATGTCTGATATGTTTGGGATATATCTTCTCTGTGAAAGATAGTGAGCTAAAGACTCTGGATAAGTCTTTCGTAACCAGGACTAATGTCTGGCAGAGGGAATCGCAGGAACCCCTGGTTAATTTGCATACTTAAGTAACTTTGGGTCTCACCCTAAGTTGCTAGGGGAATCCAGACGTGGACCCCTTGCTCACTATTCTTAGAGGGGCACAGATCCACCCTACTGATGAGGTGCAACCAGACAGAAACACATGTCTGGGGTTTCTGTTGGTACTCATGTTCAGAGGAGAATTGCCTAGCATTTCGGTGCTGGACTGCCCCAGGGCAGGACAAAGACTGATATGTTTGGGATATTTCTTCTCTGTGAAAGATAGTGAGCTAAAGACTCTGGGTAAGTCTTTCGTAACCAGGACTAATGTCTAGCAGAGGGACTCCCAGGACCCCCTTGTTAATTTGCATACTTAAGTAACTTTGGGTCTCATCCTAAATTACTAGGGGAATCCAGACTTGGACCCCTTGCTCACTATTCTTACAGAGGCACAGATCCACCCTACTGATGAGGTCCAACCAGACCGAAACACGTGTCTGGGGTTTCTGTTGGTACTCTTGTTCAGAGGAGAATTGCCTAGCATTTCGGTGCTGGACTGTGCCAGGGCAGGACAAAGACTGATATGTTTGGGATATTTCTTCTCTGTGAAAGATAGTGAGCTAAAGACTCTGGGTAAGTCCTTCGTAACCAGGACTAATGTCTGGCAGAGGGACTCCCAAGACCCCATTGTAAATGTGCATACTTAAGTAACTTTGGGTCTCACCCTAAGTTACTAGGGGAATCCAGATGTGGACCCCTTGCTCACTATTCTTAGAGAGGCACAGATCCACCCGACTGATGAGGTCCTACCAGACTGAAACACGTGTCTAGGGTTTCTGTTGGTACTCTTGTTCAGAGGAGAATTGCCTAGCATTTCAGTGCCGGACTGCCCCAGGGCAGGACAAAGACTGATATGTTTGGGATATTTCTTCTCTGTGAAAGATAGTGAGCTAAAGACTCTGGCTAAGTCTTTCGTAACCAGGACTAATGTCTGGCAGAGGGACTCCCAGGACCCCCTTGTTAATTTGCATACTTAAGTAACTTTGGGTCTCACCCTAAATTGCTAGGGGAATCCAGACGTGGACCCCTTGCTCACTATTCTTAGAGGGGCACAGATCCACCCTACTGATGAGGTGCAACCAGACAGAAACACATGTCTGGGGTTTCTGTTGGTACTCTTGTTCAGAGGAGAATTGCCTAGCATTTCGGTGCTGGACTGCCCCAGGGCAGGACAAAGACTGATATGTTTGGGATATTTCTTCTCTGTGAAAGATAGTGAGCTAAAGACTCTGGGTAAGTCTTTCGTAACCAGGACTAATGTCTGGCAGAGGGACTCCCAGGACCCCCTTGTTAATTTGCATACTTAAGTAACTTTGGGTCTCATCCTAAGTTACTAGGGGAATCCAGACTTGGACCCCTTGCTCACTACTCTTACAGAGGCACAGATCCACCCTACTGATGAGGTCCAACCAGACCGAAACACGTGTCTGGGGTTTCTGTTGGTACTCTTGTTCGGAGGAGAATTGCCTAGCATTTAGGTGCTGGACTGCCCAGGGCAGGACAAAGACTGATATGTTTGGGATATTTCTTCTCTGTGAAAGATAGTGAGCTAAAGACTCTGGGTAAGTCTTTCGTAACCAGGACAAATGTCTGGCAGAGGGACTCCCAGGACCCCCTTGTTAATTTGCATACTTAAGTAACTTTGGGTCTCACCCTAAGTTACTAGGGGAATCCAGACGTGGACCCCTTGCTCACTATTCTTAGAGAGGCACAGATCCACCCTACTGATGAGGTCCAACCAGACCGAAACATGTGTGTGGGGTTTCTGTTGGTACTCTTGTTCAGAGGAGAATTGCCTAGCATTTCAGTGCTGGACTGCCCCAGGGCAGGACAAAGACTGATATGTTTGGGATATTTCTTCTCTGTGAAAGATAGTGAGCTAAAGACTCTGGCTAAGTCTTTCGTAACCAGGACTAATGTCTGGCAGAGGGACTCCCAGGACCCCCTTGTTAATTTGCATACTTAAGTAACTTTGGGTCTCACCCTAAGTTGCTAGAGGAATCCAGACGTGGACCCCTTGCTCACTATTCTTAGAGGGGCACAGATCCACCCTACTGATGAGGTGCAACAAGAAAGAAACACATGTCTGGAGTTTCTGTTGGTACTCTTGTTCAGAGGAGAATTGCCTAGCATTTCGGTGCTGGGCTGCCCCAGGGCAGGACAAAGACTGATATGTTTGGGATATTTCTTTTCTGTGAAAGATAGTGAGCTAAAGATTCTGGGAAAGTCTTTCGTAAACAGGACTAATGTCTGGCAGAGGGACTCCCAGGACCCCCTTGTTAATTTGCATACTTAAGTAACTTTGGATCTCATCCTAAGTTACTAGGGGAATCCAGACTTGGACCCCTTGCTCACTACTCTTACAGAGGCACAGATCCACCCTACTGATGAGGTCCAACCAGACCGAAACACGTGTCTGGGGTTTCTGTTGGTACTCTTGTTCGGAGGAGAATTGCCTAGCATTTAGGTGCTGGACTGCCCAGGGCAGGACAAAGACTGATATGTTTGGGATATTTCTTCTCTGTGAAAGATAGTGAGCTAAAGACTCTGGGTAAGTCTTTCATAACCAGGACAAATGTCTGGCAGAGGGACTCCCAGGACCCCCTTGTTAATTTGCATACTTAAGTAACTTTGGGTCTCACCCTTAGTTACTAGGGGAATCCAGACGTGGACACCTTGCTCACTATTCTTAGAGAGGCACAGATCCACCCTACTGATGAGGTCCAACCAGACCGAAACATGTGTCTGGGCTTTCTGTTGGTACTCTTGTTCAGAGGAGCATTGCCTAGCATTTCGGTGTGGGACTGCCCCAGGGCAGGACAAAGACTGATATGTTTGGGATATTTCTTCTCTGTGAAAGATAGTGAGCTAAAGACTCTCGGTAAGTCTTTCGTAACCAGGACTAATGTCTGGCAGAGGGACTCCCAGGACCCCCTTGTTAATTTGCATACTTAAGTAACTTTGGGTCTCACCCTAAGTTACTAGGGGAATCCAGACGTGGACCCCTTGCTCCCTATTCTTAGAGAGGCACATATCCACCCTACTGATGAGGTCCAACCAGCCTGAAACACGTGTGTGGGGTTTCTGTTGGTACTCTTGTTCAGAGGAGAATTGCCTAGTATTTCGGTGCTGGACTGCTCCAGGGCAGGACAAAGACTGATATGTTTGGGATATTTCTTCTCTGTGAAAGATAGTGAGCTAAAGACTCTGGGTAAGTCTTTCGTAACCAGGACTAATGTCTGGCAGAGGGACTCCCAAGACCCCATTGTAAATGTGCATACTTAAGTAACTTTGGGTCTCACCCTAAGTTACTAGGGGAATCCAGACGTGGACCCCTTGCTCACTATTCTTAGAGAGGCACAGATCCACCCTACTGATGAGGTCCAACCAGACCAAAACACTTGTCTGGGGTTTCTGTTGGTACTCTTGTTCAGAGGAGAATTGCCTAGCATTGCGGTGCTGGATTGCGCCAGGGCAGGACAAAGACTGATATGTTTGGGATATTTGTTCTCTGTGAAAGATAGTGAGCTAAAGACTCTGGGTAAGTCTTTCGTAACCAGGACTCATGTCTGGCAGAGGGACTCCCAGGACCCCCTATTAATTTGCATACTTAAGTAACTTTGGGTCTCACCCTAAGTTACTAGGGGAATCCAGATGTGGACCCCTTGCTCACTATTCTTAGAGAGGCACAGATCCACCCTACTGATGAGGTCCTACCAGACCGAAACACGTGTCTGGGGTTTCTGTTGGTACTCTGGTTCAGAGGAGAATTGCCTAGCATTTCAGTGCTGGACTGCCCCAGGGCAGGACAAAGACTGATATGTTTAGGATATTTCTTCTCTGTGAAAGATAGTGAGCTAAAGACTCTGGGTAAGTCTTTCGTAACCAGGACTAATGTCTGGCAGAGGGACTCCCAGGACCCCCTTGTTAATTTGCATACTTAAGTAACTTTGGGTCTCACCCTAAGTTACTAGGGGAATCCAGACATGGACCCCTTGCTCACTATTCTTAGAGAGGCACAGACCCACCCTACTGATGAGGTCCAACAAGACTGAAACACGTATCTGGGGTTTCTGTTGGTACTCTTGGTCAGAGGAGAATTGCCTAGCATTTCGGTGCTGGACTGCCCCAGGGCAGGACAACGACATATATGTTTGGGACATTTCTTCTCTGTGAAAGATAGTGAGCTAAAGACTCTGGGTAAGTCTTTCATAACCAGGACTAATGTCTGGCAGAGGGACTCCCAGCAACCCCTTGTTAATTTGCATACTTAAGTAACTTTGGGTCTCACCCTAAATTACTAGGGGAATCCAGACGTGGACCCCTTGCTCGCTATTCTTAGAGAGGCACAGATCCACCCTACTGATGAGGTCCAACCAGACCGAAACACGTGTCTGGGGTTTCTGTTGGTACTCTTGTTCAGAGGAAAATTGCCTAGCATTTCGGTGCTGGACAGCCCCAGGGCAGGACAAAGACTAATATGTTTGGGATATTTCTTCTCTGTGAAAGATAGTGAGCTAAAGACTCTGGGTAAGTCTTTCGTAACCAGGACTAATGTCTGGCAGAGGGACTCCCAGGACCCCCTTGTTAATTTGCATACTTAAGTAACTTTGGGTCTCACCCTAAGTTACTAGGGGAATCCAGACGTGGACCCCTTGCTCACTATTCTTAGAGAGACACAGATACACCCTACTGATGAGGTCCAACCAGACCGAAACACGTGTCTGGGGTTTCTGTTGGGACTCTTGTTCAGTGTAGAATTGCCTAGGATTTCGGTGCGGGACTGCCCCAGGGCAGGACAAAGACTGATATTTTGGGATATTTCTTCACTGTGAAAGATAGTGAGCTAAAGACTCTGGGTAAGTCTTTCATAACCAGGACTAATGTCTGGCAGAGGGACTCCCAGGACCCCCTTGTTAATTTGCATACTTAAGTAACTTTGGGTCTCACCCTAAGTTGCTAGGGGAATCCAGACGTGGACCCCTTGCTCACTATTCTTAGAGGGGCACAGATCCACCCTACTGATGAGGTGCAACCAGACAGAAACACATGTCTGGGGTTTCTGTTGGTACTCTTGTTCAGAGGAGAATTGCCTAGCATTTCGGTGCTGGACTGCCCCAGGGCAGGACAAAGACTGATATGTTTGGGATATTTCTTCTCTGTGAAAGATAGTGAGCTAAAGACTCTGGGTAAGTGTTTCGTAACCAGGACTAATGTCTGGCAGAGGGACTCCCAGGACCCCCTTGTTAATTTGCATACTTAAGTAACTTTGGGTCTCATCCTAAGTTACTAGGGGAATCCAGACTTGGACCCCTTGCTCACTATTCTTACAGAGGCACAGATCCACCCTACTGATGAGGTCCAACCAGACCGAAACACGTGTCTGGGGTTTCTGTTGGTACTCTTGTTCAGAGGAGAATTGCCTAGCATTTAGGTGCTGGACTGCCCAGGGCAGGACAAAGACTGATATGTTTGGGATATTTCTTCTCTGTGAAAGATAGTGAGCTAAAGACTCTGGGTAAGTCTTTCGTAACCAGGACAAATGTCTGGCAGAGGGACTCCCAGGACCCCCTTGTTAATTTTGTTAATTTCCACATGCACAAGGAGCATGTCCACTACCATGCCCTGGCCAAGCCAATGCCTGCGATATGGACCATATCGACTAAAACGGCAGCCACAAGTATCCACATCGTTAGAGATGCCATGATGACATAGCCAACAGACAAGAAAACACGTGCCACCATGCACACTGGTCACTCACACACCAACCTACACAAAGAAAATACTCAGTGCTATGACATAGCGGACAGACACACTCACGGACATGCATCATTGTTATTTTTCACATAGGCCTCCTACAGCACCGCAGAAACGCAAGATGCCTGAAGAACTTGTATATATGCTTGCAGACGCTTCATGCTACCCTGTCCTCATAGAGACGCCTTCGTATATATCCACTGCTACTTGTGACACTCTGTCGCCCTACGGCACCAATGTGATGGATTATATACCACCTCCCAGAAACTAGGCCCGAGTAGGCCGCAAAGTAAGAGTCCCCAGGCCGGAGCCTCTAAGGCAAAAACCCTCTCGAGACGAAAAACAATGCGCTGATCATGTAGAACGAGTCCCAGCGAGAGCCCACCACCAAGGCCACAATGTTGCAACCCACATGCCGAGCTCTCAGTACCAGGGTTACACCTGCCACCGCCAAGCACCCCTCTGGGCAGAAAAACAAATCAAATGCTCATAATTCTGCTCCAGCTACGGTCTCTACACACGTGACCAAGCCAAACTGACAAGATGCCAAGCTCGCAAGACAGAAAGTCGCTGGGGTCCCAAGTCTGGGACGCAGGCTGCAACAACGAAGCAACAAGTTGGACACCTACACCGATGGGAAAGGCGTGATCATCAGCCACTAGCAAAGACCTGTCCATTGTCCATCACTAACACATAGTTGCAGAATGTTGCCAACACCAGGTACCTCCGGGATGGGAACAGCGATGGTCCCAGGCTTGGGGGCTCACGAGGGAACCAATCAGAGTACAAGGTGCTCCTCACTGACGCCATTTCAGTTAGCCAATCACCAAGGGTCCCTGCGTAACCAATTTATTGTAACAAGTCTTAGGAACAACCCAAGTGTGCCACCTGACCCGTCCTTATCCACTAATATTCCTCCATATGAGCATCTATACTAACCCTACCACTCGGGGAGCCAACCCGAAGTGGCGATAGGTTTTGTGACGGTTTTTCCCAGGTGACGCGAGTAGCCCATCATATTACGGTAAAAAGGGCCTGCGAGCCCCACTAAGAACGAGAGCGTCTCCCCGGATGCATACGGGCGGAGAACGATCCCTGCCGTTACTATAATAAACAGCAGTAATTACTTTGCTCTTGTGTGTGCCTCATACTCCTTTTGGGACGTGGGAGGAGTTGGGGCCTCCCCAGCCCCGGAGGTGCGCGGACGGCTCTGCCGGCCCCTGGGAGATCACCCGACATTAGCTTATGGCAGCCAGGAGTCAGCAGCCTTCGAAAGATCAGGTTCAGCATGTCTGTTGGCCAAATCGTTTTGACATTACTTTGTGGACTGTGGCATCTGTGAAAGGGTAAAATAATATAGGAATAGGCTTTGGACTTTTAATGTCCATCTCAAGGATAACATAGGGAGCACTAGGATATTACCATTTAGTTTAGGACATACTAGCACCGTCTTATTCAGAAATCCCTATTTAGTTTTAGTTTCCCCTTCGTCCCTTAAGAGGTCTGTGAAACTTGAATCCGCAACCCCATCTATTCTGACTCAAATAAAGGTACTGTTGGAACCTTACCTTAGTGTCTACATTGTATCATTTCCTTGAGTTCCCAAAGAGACAATTCAGTTCTTTCCATTCAGGGTTGTCTGTAGGGTATGGGATGAGGGTCCTGAAAGGGGAATAGAGGAGCTCAGGGGGATCCTACATTTACCAGAACCTTCAATGCCCCTAGGTAGACCCCTTCATTGGGGACAGTGTGACATACTAAATATCCTTCTGACTGCTACACCTGTAGGTTTTCCACCAACCGATCTTGTTTTTCTGCTTCGTAGAGCCCAGTTTGACTCCAAGATGGATTTCCCTAGGTGTTTTCCTAGATATTTGGGAGTTGGTGGCTCCTAGCGGGTTCTACCCTCATGTCCATGTACAGCAAGTGTATATGTCATCTACAATGGTTCAATTCATGCAGTGGGGCAGGACATTCCAAAATGAAGTTCCTTGCTTCAAATGGGGATGGGAGATGGGGATGGTCGATAAACTGGTTAACTTTTTGGTTGTATCCCAAACTGCAAAAGCCTGCATGTACACTTTGGCAAATTTGCTGCCAAGGCCACAGTCTATAGTAGTCCAAGCAAAATGGCTACTTTGATGAGTTGGTTTGGCCTGGCACTTCTGAGGCAAGGGACGTTTTGGGGTAAATCTTCTTATACCTGTGGCAAATATTATCTGTTTGGGTAGGACAAAGGAAGATCTTGCAGAAGCGTTGGTGGGTGTCAGATTCTCACAAGGCCCTCTACACCTTGGTGATTCAACATTTCATGCTCCGATTTCTGGGCAATTGGGCCAGCATCTCCACCATTTCTCCATCTTCCTCCTCATGTTCCCTCTCTTGATACGTCCGCCATAAGATGATCACTCGCTATGGAGCCGCTGTAGGCCATGTGTGAATGGTATCCAAAGTTTCCTTTTTCTGGTCATCCAGTTATGTGTGTGTGAAATTACCCCTGTACCACAGGAGTAGCACACCTGTACCAGAGACGTAGCACAAAGGAGGCGTTTGGTTTGTGATGGTAGGGCTATGTCTCCCAATCCTGCCTTACCTTTTTCCCAAATGGTATAAAGGGCTTGGTTTATCTAGGTTCAATGTTAAACTTGGGCCCTAGGTCTTGGCCTTCTTGACGCCTGGTCATCCACACCCCTCCAAAGAAGGCAAAACCTCTTTCTTTGGGCAACTAGCTGATTGTTTAAGGAAGTGGAACCATGCTAGTGGAGGTTTCGGAAGGTGGACCGTCTGACCACCTGAATTGCCTCTTCCAAAGAAGGATTGTAAAGTTGCTTCACAGCCTTCTCTAGGTACAGAGAAGGCAAATACCAACATCTCATTTAAAATGTCTGCGGTCCTTCACTCCAGCCACTTTTTTAGTTAGGTCTTATTCTGGTAGTCTAATTGTAGAGGAGCTTTCAATGATAATAAGAAAAGATATCTTGATTTATTGTGATAGAATTAATTCTGAGTCATGGCAAATTATCCCTCTAATAATTTTTCTCTCTGAAGGAATATGTTTGTGTGCACTCTTTCCTTAGGTTTGTGTGGAATCGAAGGTAACTTTGACCCACTGCAGAAGTGACATTAATGAGCGAGGGACCTCTTCACAGCTATTTAGGGTCAGAGTGTCAATACAAAATTTCACACCAATCTTCCAGTCCAAAGACTGAAGTATGGCCTTTTCTGCTTCTAACATTCACCCAGTTTGACGCTTATTCACTCGAACAACCTTATAGTTCATGCTTAACCACAATCAGCGCAGTTACGTCCTGATGGATATATCTGGAATAGGAAAGTGCAGCAAGTCATAAAGGATGGGTTCTATTCACCCATGAAAGGGTTCAATAAATAATAAGAGATTACAGCAGAATATGTCCGTTTTTGGTTAACTGACCAATGGTGCTTTATGCTACCTTTTTGGCATTCTCAATATCAAAATAGCTGCCCCAAGAGCCATCTTGGACCAACGTCCATAACAGAAGATCACAAAAGCAGAAGATGAGGTGTGGCAGTTGTGATCAAAACCCTAGAACTTCCAGCAAGAGGCTGGTTCTCTGGGAGTTCAGAGGCTTTTAAGTGTATTATGTCGCTACCTACCGTCTCAGTGTCATGTCACTGTCCTCTTCAAAGGCCCACTGTCCTTGTGTCGAGGGGAATCTCTCTTGCACGTCTTCTCCAGTCTACCTCATCATACACCTCCTTGGCAGTCCACTGTGTGCTTGAAACGGCTTCCTTCTCAGTCTCGCTCACATAAGGGTACTGGTGGGCCTGCTAGTCCTCTTCCTGCAACTTCTTCAGCGGTTTGCTTTGCTCCTGTTGGGGAGAGGTGGTCTTTCCCGCCTGTTACGCTCAACTGGCTCCCACAGAGGCATCGATCTGAACTGGACAGCTGCGGTCTCCCCCAGTGTGACGCGTAGGGCCGAGATGACGGACTGGACTGGCCCACGTAGCTTTGTTTGCTTGGCCGTAGGAATATTCTTCTGTAAATGTAGAAAGGGAATTAACCACCCTTGGGGTTGAGCGTAAATCCCCCCACCCCCGCTGTTCTCCCCACAGGTCACCTTTGATGTCCCCTCTTATAGTCTCACCTGATGGTTTGAAAAGATGAGCTCTCCATCCTGCATTGAGCGCAGGGGCGCGTTGATAACCTGTTGCTTCACTGGCTCGAAGGAATTGGTGAGTTCCAGAACAACATTGACTCCGAAAAGTATGTAGTTCGTAAGACTTCACATGTCTGACTTTCACTCTTGTCCGATTCCTTGCAGTTTGCAGCTTGACCCCACCGAAGAGTTCCTCGTGGTAGCTGACGAAGTTCAGGTAAGAATTTGGCTTATTTTACACAGTTCAATAAAATAAGGCCAGAATGTAACTTGTGGCTTGCTCCCTTATTCAGGTGTGGAGAGAAAATATGAAGTTCGTAGAATAATGCCTCCGGCGGTAAAATTAGGTAAGTCTATTGTGGTGAGAAGAGTTCCCCTTGTTTGTCCCTTCGTCTCACCTTGTTGTCCTTTTGTTCCCCTTAGGGATCGGGGTACGGCGAGGATGCAATGGAGACTGCACCGACCCGTGAAGAGGAATAGTACCGCCGGCGGTAAAAAGGTAAGTCTATGGGGGTAGTTACTATTGCCTCTGTTTATTCCCTTGGCTCACCTTTGCTGTTCTTGTGTTCCCCTTAGGTGCCATAGTGCGGCGGGAACGTGCAGAAGGATGTCGTGGATCGTGAGGATGCTGCAAAGGCCGGTGAGTTCAGCGCGGCGCTGCAGCAGGCGAGGCGGCGCACGTAAAATGCTTCTTTCTTCAGTTCGAAGGCGCGGTGGTTCCGGAATTCAGGTAAGGATCGAAGGTTTTGCTCTTATTCTAACCTCTTCTCCTTCAGTTCCTCCCTTTTTCTAGGAGCTGCAGACTCGAGGCGGGCGTGGCAGAAGACTGGATGCAGACTTGCAGACAAGGTGATCGTTACGCTGCTGGATGCAGAATAACGGGAAGCGTGTGCTGCTCTTCGGGCGTGGTTTAAATAGCCTCCAAAGTAGTCCCAGGTAAGTATTCCTCCCCAGCCCCACCCGAGTAAAAAATAGTCCCTAGGTAAAATAGTCCCTTCCAAGCCTCATTTGGCTTGGAGCTCTGCAGCATGGTCTGCATCAGGTAAGCTTGCAGCATGGTCTGCATCAGGTAAGTTCTACTCTATGAGCCTGGCACCTATGGCACCAGGACTAACTCCCCATATGAGCCTGGTGCCATAGGCGCCAGGACCGCACCCAAACAGCCCCAAGCAGGGGTTTTTGGGCGTGCTCAAAATAACTTGATGCCTGCTTCCGGGGTTGCTGGACCTGGTCTGGTTCCCCGGGGGTAGGCATCATGACACCGCCTCTCTCACCACTTCCACATGCACAGATCTCACGTGTGCTGAAGAGGGGAGACGTCCCTTCCTACCCCCAACTGTAATCTGTGTTAATCACCTACTAACTACTAACAAGGAAAGCATGTAACTAAGCCTTATTAACATGCAAAGACTCAATTTTAGGTAATCAACCAAATGTCATCTTTCACTAGGCCTGAAAATTACCTCTAAAAGCCTGTCTCTCCCTGTACCCTGCGCCTCACACCACCAGCCCAGGCACCCATCCCACTGCCTCCTGCCAGCTTTGCACAAACACTGTTCTCACGGAAGTTCAGCCATTCATTGTTGCAACTTTTAGTGCCGTCCCAGAACAGATGAGCTCACTGCACCGTGTGTGACCAGAACAGGCCCCCGCTTGAGTGCCCATCCATCTCCACTAACCTGCCCATGCCCTTTCTGACCCCCACCCTGCTAAGCTGTAATCTACCAGGCCCATGCCCCTCTGCTCTTTGATACAGATACACATCTGACCTCTCGTAGCGGCCAAATGAAGACACCCCGGAGAGCTCTGACACCAAACACTCATATATTCTTTCTAATCCTAACATGTGTCTATTCGTATCATGAGACATTAGGTAGATCAAAACCTACAAGGTGGGCAACTGGGTCGGGGACTCTAGGTTTATGGGTACCGGGGTGCAGAGGGTACAATGCATTCCTATAACTTGTCTATGAACTCTGGGAAGCACCCACGTTCCTAGCAGACTGTATGATTGTCATTTGTCTCATGCTCTCAGATCCTGTTATTGTAAGATCAGTTAGTCAGGGAAAGTGTCATTTTTGCTGGCCTGACCTTCACCTCGCAGAGATGAGCTCAGCTGACCCGAGTGTTGCGGGAGTGACACCCAAGCAACAGCCAATCCTACGTGGTCAGAGCCTACACTTCTCTAAAGTACTTCGACTCAACCCAATTGCATTGCAGAATTGTGTATTTGTAACATGATGTCGTCAGTGACTATTCTTTCCCTTATACTGTGCTGCCCGTGTAATATTTCTTTGCGTGCACGACTTATCTTATATAAACTTTGTTCTACTTGCAATCTATCTCCTGGTCTCATTCCCTACTGGGGGGGTGTCCATTTTTCGGAGTTTTGGATATCGTGTCAGGGAATGGGCACCTTCATTTGGTGACCATCCAACATGATATTACCTGACGTCCCCCGTACTGCAGCGAGATCCAGGGCTTACCCAGAAAGGCTGACCCCCACCTACAGCTGACCAGACTCAAACAAAAACGCGTACGCAGCGAGGAAGGTTTTGTGGGTCCCAGCTTTGCAAATCTCCAACTGCTTGTCGGAGATGGCAGAACCAGAACCATGGTTTGGGGGGGCCCACTTGGGGATAGACTGCCAACGGAGGCTCTCGGAATACCACGGGCATGTGAGTATTGATTGCAAGGGGAAGTAAAGGAGGGAAAGGGAAGATGTGGAGCAGATTAATTAAGGGTCACACACAAGGATTGGGTTGAGTGTGACTGGATGGAGTGATTGTTTAGAACAAAACCCTCTTTTTTCTTTTCATGGCCATTAGGTTTTTTATATAAAGGAGGACACTGAGGAAATAAGAGGAGTTATGGGAACCTAGCTCTAAAAGGTGGTGGAAGGCGGCACCGTGAAGCACTGTCCCGACCAGTGCTGGAAATAAGTGAGGAAATGGAATAATGTAGGAGCCTTGTATATTTAGTAGGCTCAGGAATGAATAGTATTTAGTCTCTATACTGTTCTATAACTCTTAAGAAGGTAGGCCGAGGAGGGGCAGGGGTGATGTGAGTGTTGAGTGTGAGAAATGAAAACCCAAGGTTGTGTAAAAAGGGGATTAGGGACATATGGGTTTATTTTAGAGAGCTTTATGTTCTCTGTTTGATGTTGTTGATGTTATCGTTGTTTTGTTCTGTGAAAATGTTCACTGGTTTATGTTTCATGTAAATGACATTAAAATGCATAAGTAATGTTTTGAAAATAAACAATTGAAAACTGTGATTGATACGTTAGAGGTTGAAGTGTTACAGTACAGAGAAAATAGAACAGAGGGAAAAGGCCCTTTGACAAATATGGCTCTAGATGCGCCACTTACACGCATTTGCAAGCATCTCACCTTGTACAGTGATCGAATAAAGAAATATGATGCCCAGTTTGTAGCTTGGCCATAAGGATGATCTTTTGATGAAAGGATTTTGGACCATGTAGAAACCTATCTAATGGCAAAGTACAAAGGGAAACAGCTTCAAAATAGACGAGAGGTGCTAGATTTGTGAAGGATGTTCGGAGAAACATCACCTACAAATAAACAGGAAATGGAAATATAGCACAAAGCCGTGTCATATGACGAAGGAGGAAATAAGGGGAAAGAAAGGGAAGAACCAAAGAAATTATACCCATTGCTTACAAGACCCACAGAGGGCTACGGGGACCTGGTGTATGTACCAGGGGTCAGTGCGCCGTAACTCCTGTCACTGCACCACCTCCTCCATACGTTCCATCAAGCACAACTGCTGCCCCCACAGTGCCCACCACTCGAGATCTAGAAGTAGTGTTAACATCTACCCATGCAGAACTGGCCAGATTACGAACACTGTGCGAGACAACACTGCCCTTGTCCGGGGGTGGGCGGCCACCATTACAACCCATGCCAATAAGCACTGCTGCATTACCGGAGGATGAATGGAAATCCGGGGATTTCCTTTTTAGAATAGACAGCACCCTGATTCCAAGATGGTGGCTGGCAGAGGAGGACGTATGTGAATGTCTCTCCCTGCCGGACCTCATAAATAAGCAATTAATGTGCAGATTGGGGGTGTTTCAGCCCAAAAGTATCTGCAGGGTCTCGGAATGAGGACACTGTTCCGTGGCGCCTATAGAGAATTCCCCGCTACGCAGGAAGAAGACAGCCCGGCCCCGCTGGAGGACACCGGTGCGGCCTGTAAGGGGTCCCCAGCGACCATCAGGAGGAAAACAGACGGAACACCGGAGCACCAGATTTCGAGAGATGGAGTGGTGAACAGCAGAGCTCCCCAGCTCTCTGCTTCAGCGCCGGAGGGCACCGCTCGTAGCAACCGGAACCAAGCGTGCCAATGGCCACAAAGACATGTGCAGAGTTCGGTGGCCCCCGACGGTGCTAGGAAAGAAGACACCGTCCACCAGCGCACACGAGGGGGGCATATCCAGGCCCCCACTTCCCCATTGCCTACCACAAGGCGCACTGATTACACCGGACCGGACAAGGCAGCAAGACCAGCATAAGTGCCCGTCCCCCAGCGCCCGCCCAACGGAGCACAGAGCACAACAAAGCGGGCAGCAGGATCATAAGGGGAGGAGGGTGCAAAAAGAACCCACGAACAGGGCCCATGTCTACCCCCTGATCTAAAACAAGAGAGCACTCGGCAAATCGTCCCGCCCCTGTCAGTATCAAGATACGGGGCACAGCGCATCAGACACCCATCCCTCACTGGGAACGCCAGCAATAAGAGGAAAGTAAGAACTCTACTAGAAATATTGCGGAGAAGGGTCAATTGGAGCCCAGGCCCCCCGGTGTCCAGCAAGCAGCACACACAGAGGAGACCCAGATCAGGACCATCAGGCAGAGTGGGAGTGCAGTAAGTACAATTAACCCACCACCCGATACCCTTTGGGGGGAGGACTTCACACGTGGCACACCCCAGCCCGTCACAGGACCCTACGGCACAGACATTCAGACTATCCCATTGTGCATGCAAAGGAGGGGGAGAGGTGCTTTAGTGAAGGAAGGGGCTAATTCAGTGTAATACTCCATAGTCTGGCAGACCAGGAACAAGGCTCACGGCCAGCAGGAAACCGCATAACTCAGGCCGTAAAACAAAAGGGCCATGGGGGCCAGAGACAGTTGTGTTTTAAATGTGGTGTGATACACTTGGATACATATAAAGAGCACTTCATGTATGTAACCCCCCCCCACCTGAGGGCAGCAGAGTGGAGAGCCCTCAGGACATCCAAGTAGATCAACAAGCACGACACAAGCAACAAATTCCGTAGCAAGTGAGGCCCATCTGCAACCAACAACACTAGCTTTGATGTCCAAATCAAGGACAAAGACCCCGGCGCAGGCCCCCACCCCACCAAAGCCGGAACTTGAGACAGCTCTGGAGTGCACAAGACACACCCAACACAAAAAAACAGGAGACACTAACAGAAACCCACACCCCACCCTGCACACCGTGGAGGAGGGCACTATGGGCAAGCTAGATATGCAGAACTGTTTCAAATAACTACAATCACAGCTACTAGCGTCCGTTCAAGAATAATTCACAACACTACGTGAAGGCATTTAACAATCACTCCAGGAGATCAGAAGGGACATAACGAAGTTGGAAGAAAGAATGGATACACTAGAGAGACAAGTCCAGCAGGTAGAGGAGGACACTCAAAAGTCAGGTGAAATACTGAAACAGCTCTCCCGAGTATTCACCAACCTGGAACTCCAATGTGAAGATTTGGAGAACAGGTCAAGAAAATGCAATATAAGGATAAAGAACCTGCTCGAATCCATTGAAGACAGAAATCTACATGGGACGGTGACACAACTATTTGCAGAAATCCTAGCAGACAATACAGAACCACAGGTGAAAATTGACAGGCTCCACAGGGTAGGTCCCAAAAGGACAACAGAACAGGGGACCAGACCAAGGGATGTCCTGCCAGCCATAGCGTCCTATTCCCAAAAACAACAGATTGTGCACAAGGCAAGGTTCACAGCCTCCGCGAGAATTAACGGCCAAGAAGTTCATCTATACCAAGACCTGACACAGTCAACCCTCCTGAAGAGACAAACCATGTGCCCAGTGGTCCAGCACCTACTAGCTAATTAAGTAAAGTATAAATGGATGTTTCCTTTTGGCCTCCTGTTTACATGGGAAGGGAGCCAACACAGGGTAACATCGTGCAAGGAAGGAGAATGTATCCTAGGGCTGCAGAGCGAAAGGGGCAACACTAAAGACCTTCCACAAAGCGAGTCAGGGGCCCAAACAGACCAGTAGGATGGACAACAGTGACACAACGAGGCAAAGGAGCGAAGAATAAATAGAGAGCATTAAGATGTGGGATCCTGCAGGATGTCGAGGTCACACCACACATCTATCAGGTCACCAAGTATGACAGGACTGAGACTCGCCCAAACAGACAAACTGAGGCCCGGGGAGAGGAGAAAAGGGTGAGAATGGAATCCACAGTGGGGTTTAGGATCCCCCACAATGGGACTATGAGGTGGACAGGGGGCTGGGAGCACAGGCCAATTCATCTGTGTGCAACTAGGATCCCAGCCCCGCCTCCTCAAAGGGTATCGGTAATAGGTGAAGGGAAAAGTGAGAGGGGAGGGCAAGGATGGCGGCAAGGAATCAAGGCGTTGGAACAGAAAAGACCAAATGACACGAAATAGAGGAACGATAGAACGGAATGATCATGGATAAGAAGAATTTAGTCCAGATAAAGATCTTATCGCAGAACGTCAGGGAGACTCTAGGTTTATGGGTACCGGGGTGCAGAGGTGCACACTGATGAAGAGAGGAAAGCTCAATAGACAAGCATGGAGATTAAGAGCGGATATAATCATGTATCAAGAAATACACATAAAAAAGAGTGTGAAAACCAAGACAAGAATCAGAGGGGCCACGCATGTATACCAGTCCAATCTGGAGGGGAAGACAGCAGGTGTCCTCATTGCCATCCAAGATAGGCTGAAGGCGCAAGTACAGAACTTTCGAGTGGACAAGGAGGGAAGATATCTCTTCATGAATCTGACGATAGAAGGAAAACGCCTAACGCTGGCATCAATATACGCCCCTAACACAGGACAGGAGGGATTCATCAAAGGAACCCTGGCGGCGCTAGAAGAATACGCCACAGGGAACATAGTTCTGGGAGGGAACCTAAACATGGCGTGGGACCCCAACCTAGACAGAAGCACCAAAACACGCACGGAGGCGAATGCGCCCTCGAAGACTTTGCAGAAGGCGTTTGAAACTTTGTCGCTACATGACCTGCAGCGGGTAAAAAATGGGCAACAACGAAGCTTCACACATTATTCCCACATAAATAAGACTCAATCGAGAATTGACTACATGTGGACTTCAACGGCCCTGGTGGGGAGGGTGACAGAGATAGAAATCGGGTCGGTCTCATTATCTGATCATGCCCCGATAATAACCTGCTTCCACATACGGAGTGAGAGAGGGCGAATGTGGTCCTGGAGATTCACATCAGATATCTTGCAAGACAGCGTGATTATGGAAACAATCAAGGGGAGAATAGAGACCTACTTCAAGGAGACCGATACGGGTGAGACCCCCCAAGGAATGGTTTGGGACACGTTCAAAGCAGTACTTAGGAGTGAAATAATTGCCCTTAAGGTCAGGAGAGACAAACAGCTGGCACAATGGGAAAAGTATCTAGAGGAGAAACTGGCGGATGCAAGAAAGGAACAAGTGAACAATTCCAGCAAGAAAAAGAAACTGGCCATGAAACACATCCAAGGCCAGCTGGGGCTGCTCCAGACACGAAAGGCAGAATTATCCCTAATGAGAACGAAACAGAGGTACTACATGTCTGCCAACAGGGCAGATAAACTCCTGGCACGACAACTCGGAGAGAGGGGACGGAAGATGACAATATTGAAGTTAAAAACCCCACAGGGGGATACCAAAACACGAAATGAAGAAATGGGAGAGATAATGAGGTCATACTATCAGACCCTCTACAGATCGGAGAATCCGAATGAGGTGGACCAGAAGAAATACCTCGACAACATTACACTACCCCAAATATCGGAAGAAAGTAAGCGATCCAACCGGAGGAGGTAATCCAGATAATCAAGAAGCTACCAAAGAACAAAGCCCCGGGACCAGATGGGTTCACTGAGAGCTTCAAAGTATAAGGCAATGTAACACCCACAATGAACGAGGCAAAATTAGTGATATTTCCCAAACCATGAAAGGATCCGACCCCACCAGGGTCATACCACCCATTCGCTCTAATCAACCTGGATGCCAAGCTATACACCAAAACAGGCTCTTTGAACACTTACCGACATTGGTGGCCCCAGGCTAAGCAGGTTTCATCCTGAGAGGGCAGACGGCGGACAATACGAGGAGGGTATGTCATCTTATAGAAAAAACAAAACACACAGGCAATACTGGTCGTGTTCGACGCCAAAAAGTCGTTCGGCAGAGTCAAATGGACACAACTCTTGTCAACGATGGAACGAATGGGGCTTGGGCAATCGCACATGTGAATGATAAAAGCCAACTACAAGAATCCATCTATGAGGATATCAATAAACAGCCTCCCATCGCTGAGTGTTGCACTGTCCGGAGGTACAAAACAAGGATGCCCGCTGTTGCCCCTCCTTTATGCACTGTTCCTGGAACCCCTACTATTGAAAATACGGATGCAACAACAGATCATGGGGATCCAGAAGGGAGGGATAGAACACAAAACAATGGCTTTCGCAGACAACATGCTTGTGGCGCTCTCAGATTCAGACCAATCTCTCCCAGCACTGCTTCCGGTAATTAGACACATTCGTAGCCTTCTCTGGTCTGAAAATTAACAAACACAAGTCAGAGATCCTAAACCTGACAATGGACCATAAAGTCCTCGATGAACTTTCCCGTAAACACAAGGTGAAAAAACACATCAAACAATATCACCTATCTAGGAATCAAGCTGACACCCATGGTGACTCAACTATACGCTGCCAACTTTCCAAGCTTATTAACCCAGCTTAAAGTGTCCCTGCAGAAATGGAACCCCCTCAACACATCTTGGTGGAGTAGGATGTCGGAAGTCAAAATGACCATCCTACCTAAGCTCCTATACTACTTCCAGACGCTCCCCATAAATCTCCCAAAAACGTTCTTCAGGTCCTTAAACAAGATGGTATGCAATTACATTTGGCAGAACAAGAAGCCAAGGATAGCAATGACGACGCTAACAGCAGATAAACAAGAGGATGGGCTGGCACTCCCCTACTTCAGAAGATACTATGAAGCAGCAAAACTATGTGCATTAAAGGAATGGGTGGAAAACACCGCTCTTCACATCTGGGCAAAACAAGATGAGGCAGTGGCCGGTACCCCCCTCTCAAACCAACTCTGGAGAAACAAGAGATACAGGCACCTAAACACCAGAGTCAGTGAAGTCATAGGGGCAGTTAAGCACGGAAGCCTGACGACACACCCATCACCCTTCACACCGATGTTTATGAATCCCGACTTCCCACCAGGGATGGACCCCAACGCATTCACCGGCTGGAAACAATCGGGATGTACCAAAATTTGTGATATGTACAAGGGGTCAGAAATCAGGACATTCCGGGACTGTATCCAGGAAGTGGGAATAAAATAAATGGACGAGTACCAACACATTCAACTAGCACACTGACTGGCGACCCCAGCCAATAAGGAGGTGGCCACAAGGCAACTGACAAGATTTTAAACCTTCATGACAACGGACACAGGGTCTCACAGACTGGTATCAAATCTATACAATCTACTGAACAAACAAGGGGAAGAGGTGCAATGGACCTACATGAAGAAATGGGAGAAAACATTGGGGGAACCGATACAGAGGGACCAATGGAAAGAGGTCTGGCACAAAATCCCTAAACTGGCACAGTCTATACAACTAAGAGAAACATGGCAGAAAATCCTTCTCCAATGGCACCTAACCCCAGAAAGACTACATACGATTTATCCCACCTCCAATGAGAAATGCTGGAGAGGCTGCCAACAACTGGGCGACTGGAAACACATGTGGTGGAGCTGCCCTGCGCTAACAATCTTCTGGAAGGACATTAAAGATCAAGTAGGGTAAATGGTTCATGGAACAGAAAGCCTAGAAGACAGAGTCTGGGTGGCAGGCCTATGGAACCTGACAAGGCTAACGCACACCAGAAAGCAGCAGAAAGGTATAATGATGCTAATCATAGCAGCATGGCTAACTATAGCCCAACACTGGAAGCAGAAAGATCCCCCGACGCAACTGCAATGGCCCCAGAAGGTGTGGAACTTAATTTCCTTCGAATGGATGATGTACAAAATCCAGGGGACTCCGGAAGAATTCCAACCAACCTGGGGATCCATCCTGACGTATCTGTAGAGTGACTACATGCTCCAATGGAGTGACTACATGCTCCAATGGAGCCTGCCCAAGATCCATATTCTGAACATATTATAGCAAAAACAATTGGACGATTTAAGAAGAAAGCAAGCAAGATTCCCACCATCTGAGGGTAGATGGAGGGTTCAGGGAGGGGGGAGGAGGGGTTGAGGGAGGAGGGGCAGAGGGAAGAGGGAGGGTTGTTGAAATGTTGATTGTAATGTTAAGAAGCAAAACCAATAAAAACATTAAACAAAAAAAAGAATAGACATTACCCCAATAAAAGCAGTACGGGTGTAACTAGAAGGTGGGGTAGAAAGTGTGGGATATGATACAGTAGTCTGAGAAAGGGATGAGGAGTGCAGGAGTGACTTTGATGAGGCCGATGAAGGGGCGGTAGGAGGCATGCAGCAAATATGATGGGCTACTCTGCAAATAACGGCAACAGAGGAAGGATGGGAGGGAAGGCTCCGAAACATGTTAGGAAGAATGGCATTGGTAAAAAAGAAAGTAGTAAAGGTGAGTAAGGGGAAGATGAGATCAAAATTACAGATGCCCCTCATTCACAAAGGAGCAGGACGACGTCATTATATAACTTGGGCACTGATGGACATGAGCAATCTCCTCAAAACACTTCCACCGTTTTCAGGGGGTGCGGAAAAATGGATATATACATTTCAGAAGAATACAGCGGGAGTGCCATTAGCAATTGGGGACATAAAAAGTTTTTTAATATCTGCAGTGGGAGATCAGGCAGATGAAGTGTGAGTGAAGGCGGGGTTTCCGGGAGTGACCATGGGGAATGACATGTATGACGGGGCATCCTTTAACCATGTGCGGACGCAAGCATGGGATGAACTGCAGAGGACCTTCCCTGACACCCCAGATTTACACTCAGTAATGCAATGTACGATGGGGGAAGAGGCTGCGCAGTTCATTCTTTGGGTGCAGGAGCTGTGGCGGGGGAGACGGGCACAGCCTGGTACCAGTCTACCTCCCTCTTCTATTTTATCATCAAGTGAGGCCTCCCAAAGGTGGTACAGAAGGCCCTTGATAAAATTGCTGGGATAGAAGCCAGGGGGTCGCCAGAAATAGAAAGCATTATAGTACACCACTGCAGGAGAATCAAAGAAAGGGAAAAAGAAATAGCTCAGAGGAGATTAGCGGACGAAGCAATGCTGGTACAGAGTAAGTTAGAGAAGGTTGTGGCAGTAGCTGCTGCACCGGGCTCAGAACGGCAGGGAGAAGACGGGGAGGGGCCGCTAATGTTACAGGCTAGGATGGCAGCTACAAGGGTAAACAATGGTCAGGAGCAATGGGGTGGAGAGGAATGGTACATGGGACCTCAATGGCAGGGAAGACCGGCAACAGGAAGAGGTGAGTATCGAGGACAGCTAGGAGGAGGGGGTGGATAGGCCTACGGAGGGAAAGGACCAGGTCGGGTGGACCTGGACCCTTCTGGTTGTGTGTGAGGTGGGGACACTTTGCAAGGGAATGTCGAATCCAACCTGTAACCAATTACCAGAATACCCATAGGTACAGCAGTGAACAGCAGCATGGGGACCCCGACACCCAGGTAGCCTGTATGGACTCCCCATGGTCCCCTTTGAACAGGATGGGCATCCCGATAATAGACCCACACCGGGGTATGCTGCACCCAGACACCCACCGCATTGTTTACAGACCCGCCCAACTCAGCAAAATCGCATCACGCACACACATGCAAATCCATTCACCACCACAGCTAACAGCGCCCCAGCACCTTATCAAGGAACGTGTGTGCTAAGTGCAAATATTTTCTCTTGCCCACGAATGAACACCCACCCAGATTAGGACGGGCCACAGAGAGCACTTGCGTGTCCAGTCCTATCCACTACCTTACATCCAGACGAGGAACCACTGGTGGGGGCAGAGATCAGAAACAAACAGTTCATCTTTATGGTGGACTCGGGTGGAGAAATCATCTTTATGTGACAATGATTTTCCATTATGTGTCAAAAATCTCGAGACGCAAGGATTCTATGGTGCTGTGGTCATGGTTCCTTACACAGAAGATGTAGATGTCAAAATAGGAGGAAGAACAGTACGAGCACCCCTACTGTATCATGAGGACTCACCTGTGAATTTACTGGGACACAACTTGTTAAGCAGACTAAACATGACCATCGAGTTTACAGACCAAGAGATAGTGTGCACCACCCTGGGCATGCGCTCCATGTGCGCTATGCTTTCATACAAACAATAGCAAATGAGACGGCTGTCCGAGGGGTATCAACAAATGCAGACATGTTTGTCAATGGCATACAGGGGTTAGCAAGAGATTACACGTAAGGATTGGAGAGTGCCCTCTGATTTTGTTTTCTGCCTAGTAGTGACTCCTGAGATATTGCCTGGCACCATTTTGTCTCTTGATCTGCAGGGGGTTCAGATTCCTGCAAAACGAATTGTGGCGATTGGCCTAGACATGCATGGCTGTGAGTGGAGGACAGTATTGTGTATTGACCCGAACATAGCGCTGCGCGAATTAACTGATGAAGAGTTGTTCACTGACAATGACACTGATGGTGAAATAATAATGGAAATATGTATGGTACAAACCAGACGAGTGACAAACCCCTCATGGCCATTTTCAGTGCACCGCCATCTTTCTGTGACAAAGGTCTACAACTAGTGCCACCCAATTTATGGACTACGAACCCCCATGATGTAGGGTTATTTAAGGAAGTGACCCCAATAAAAATAAAGATTAAACTAAGAGCAGTGTTGCCCAGAGTAAGACAGTACCCTCTATCAAGAGAAGCAGAGGAAGGCATAAAAGACACTTTATATGCATTATTACAATAGGGCATCATTGTCCTCTCAAATTCCCCATCCAATACCACAATTTACCCGATTAAAGAAGCGAAAGTGCGGTCGTGGCATATGGTGCAGGACCTCCTCCCACTTAATGACATTGTCCAAAGAGAGTTCCCTCTTGTCCCAAACCCGGCGTCCATCTTGTGTAGCATCCCAAACAGGCCACACACTGTACAGTGGTGGACCTGAAAAACGCCTTTTCTCAGTCCCCCTTGATCTCAATACCTGACAGCCTTTACCCTAGGGGGGAAAAATACGAACATTGTCGACTGCCCCAGGGGTACTGCGAAAGCCCTAGCATTTTCAATAGAATATTGCATGAGAACCTCAGCAATATTCATGTTCAAAGCACCATCATTCAATACGTTGATGAGCTCCTGGTGTGCAGTGAAGGGGAGGACACATGCAGGAAAGACTCAGTAACCTTGTTAACATTACTGGCCCACAAGGGGTATGAGGTAGATAAGAACAAACTTCAATACTATTTGGCAGGGGTGTTGTATCTGGGCCAATTAATCTCCAAAAATGGTAAGAGGATAATACCCAACAGAGCAGTGACAGTACGGGCAACAGCCAGACCTCAAACAGTGAAAGACATGCAAATGTTCCTTGGCATAAGTAATTACTGCAGGGCATGGATCTTATATTATTCTGCATACACAGAACCCCTACTACAGGGCTTAAAGGAAGCACAGAAAGAAAACACAGCAATAACATGGACACCTGAAAGACAAATTGCCTTCACGACATTAAAAGAACTGATATGGACAGCACCTGTCCTCGCCACACCTGATTATGAACGAGAATTTGTATTGTTCTCATATTCACACGGAACATTGATAGCTGCAGTATTGACACAAAAGACATCATTGGGCCATTAACCACTAGCTTACTACAGCAGTACTCTCGATTCAGTAATGCAAGGCCATTTTGCTTGCGAACAAGCCCTTGCTGCAGCTGCTTTGTGATTGAAAAAGGTTCCACAATTGTGATGGGATGCTCTGTCACATTATTTGTCGAACACTCTCTGTTTGCTATACTTGAACGGAACGATTGAAGTCCACACTCACCACACAAAGGGCCACTGCCTATGAGATTATCATCTCAAGCCCAAACATCCATGTGATATGCTGCAAAACAGTGAACCCAGCCACATTCCTCTCAGAGCCATGTACATTGGAAGATATGCAAATGCTTGACTGTGCCACATATGAGGCAGAAGGAGACGACATTCCCAAAGCAAGTGAAATTCCCCTGAGTGAAGAAGATTTATATTTTGTAGATGGGTCAGCATCTATTTGTACGGAGACTGGTGAAAAGCATGTTGGTGTGGCAGTAGTAAGATTGGAGGAAGAGGAGTATGAGGTGCTGATACATAAGAGATTGCCCATGCATTATTCAGCTCAAGCAGCAGAATTGGTAGCATTAATTGAAGCACTCCATGCAGCCAAAGGATGTGCATTGACGATATACACAGATTCAGCATATGTAACCACCACAGTACATGCTGGACTATCTAGATCATGGAGAAGAGGGTTCAGGAGAGCAGATGGGTCACCAGTGGAACATGCAGGGTTGCTAAATGAATTGATAGAATCACTTGCAGAATCATCAATAGTAGCCCTGGTAAAATTCCAAGCCCATACTAATAACAAAGACGAAATATCACTAGGAAACGCGGCGATGGACAGGGCTGCAAAACAAGCAGCATCCTTCCAGAAAGACTTAGCAACAGAATGCTTAGTAAAAGAAAGAATACAAGAGCCTAAAGACAATGGAGATAACTCCATCCCAAGAGCGCAAATAATAGAGCTCCAAAGGAAAGCACCCCAGTCAGAACAAGAACTTTGGGCAAACCGGGGCTGCACACAGTCACCTACAGACCTCCTTTGGAGACAGGACACAAAAGGGAAAGTAGTGATGCTGATAGAATTTTTGCACGTTCCAACAATTACACTTTCCTGCTCAAACATCAAAACAACACATTGCGGCAGACATCCAGGAGGATTGGTTCATCCCGAACTTCCAAGAATACCTTAATAAATTAGCATTTGAGTGTATAACATGCCAAACATTCAGCTCTGGAATCACTCACAGGACATTGCAGGGAACATTGCCCTGTCCCGGACCATCTCTCTCTCTCTCTCGCTCTCTCTCTCTGAATTGCACCTATACTTTTCTTTTTGTTGATTTTTTATTAAGTAACATACAGGTATCATTTGGAGCATTTTAAAGCTATCAAAATTTGTACCACCACCCCACCCTTCAAGAATACTCCAACTTTATTCATAAAACTAAACTCTCCTTCCTTCCCTCCTCCCCCCAGGGGACATTGTTTCGTCTCATATGTCAACTCGTCTATCGTGTTCTCAGTAGTGGCATCTAAGAGTTACAAAACGTTCGTTCTTATTCAATAGCTCGGACCACCCAATTAAAGCGCAAATGGCATCAGTTTATGGGGGTCTTCTAAAGCCTGACCACTGTGCTATATTCCCATTCTAGCCATTGCGGGCATGCAATCGCGACAGGTCCATCTTTCATTCCCTCAGCGTTGCTGTTAATTATGGGTTGGGTATGTATTCATTTACAAAGTCACCCCACAGAAGGTCATATTGCGCAATTCTCCCATGGAGGGCTGCCATAACACTTTCAATTATGCAAATATTAATTGCAACGCTGATCCATTCTCTCTTGCTCGGGACCAAGTTTGCCTTCCACTTGATCACTAAAGGGGCCAGCGCTGCAAGCAGGAGCGGGGCCACTATTACAGTAAGTCTCCTCATCTCACCTTTACTTTCTTCCAAACCAAACAGTACTAGGAGGGATACAGCCTCACAGGAAAACCCGTCCACCTGCTTGATCCAACCCAGAACTTACTTCCAGAACACCTTAACCCGGGAGCATCCCCACCACATATGCCAGTAGTTGGCTCTCTCACCACATCGCCGCCAACATAGGGTGCTCATAGATTGAAACATCTTCGACAGCCTGTGACGATCATATTGCCACCTGTGGAGGAGCTTGATGGTGTGCAATTTATACTGGGTAGCTATTGACACCTGCGAGGTCCCTTTACATATCATTGACCACAATTCAGGATCTAATTCTAAGTTCAGATCCCGTTCCCACCTGTTCCTCAAATTGACAGTTGACCCCTTCCTGGCATCTATCAGTGCTTTATACATGGACGAGATCAGACCTTTAGTTTCTATACTCGTATCAAGCAGCTTCTCAAAAGGGGTGAGGCATCTCTGTAACTTCTCCTTCAATTTATTTCTCATAAGAATGCCCTTGAGATGGAGAAAGGGAAAAAACCGGTAAGGAGTATATCCCCAGTGCCTCTTCCAGTTCCGTAATCGTGAGGAAATCACCCTCCTTCCACAGTTGACCCATCCACTTGAGACCTGCGTCAAACCAGGATTGGCACCGCCCATGATCCGCGATCTCTTCAAAAACTCCCGGTGCCCATATATGGCTCAAAGGAGAAGGCCACGTGGTGATTCCTTGCATGTCTGCCCCCTCCCTCCAGATCTCCCATATCGTGCCCAATATAGGGTCATTCCGGAGTCTTCGAAGTAATTTATCTCTCAGGCCTCATTGGCATTCGGAGACAGTGGCGGGAGCAAGATTATAATTGTCAAGCTGTAACCACTGAAATTCCTTCTTCCTCTCATGTGGGGGACCAAGGCCCTTAGCTGTACCACTTAGTAATATTTTTTTAAGATCAGGCAGACCCACCCCTCCTTTTTCTTTGGGTAAAATGAGGACCTCACAAGCTATCCTTGCCTTTTTCCCTTGCCACAAAAACTGAAAATTGCCCTTTTTACTTCTTGAAAGAATACATCTGGGAGTTTCAGTGGGAGCATTTGGAATGGGTATAGAAATCTTGGCAAGCACACCATTTCTATTGCATTAGGAATATGCTAGAATATGCAATTATGTGTCCTCTTAGGGCATCTTTAAATGTGTCCCATTTAGTGACCACTGAGATATTTCCATCTAAATTTTCAGAAAAGAAACTTTGTTTGAAGGACTGGAAGGACTGAATACATTTTTGATCATGAAGTAAACTATTATTAAATTTACATCTTGAAGATGGCTACTTAATATCAGAAAGATGAAAGGATGTAATGGTAGGGGTGTGATCTGAAATTATAATATAAGAGATGGTAGAGTCGATGATAGTGCTAGTGAGGGATTTAGTTGTGAAGATATAATCAAGGCGGGAGAGAGTGTTATGGGCATGAGAATGGAATGTGCATTCTAAGTCAACAGGATGGGTGAGTCTCCACATGTTGAGAAGCCCCACTTCTGTCAGACACTGGGTAAAAGCTTTATGGGACTTGGAACTTTTGAAAATATAACTGGATTTCCTGTCCAGAAATGGATCTAAGACATGAGTGACATCCCCACACAGAATTATATTGGAGAAATTTGATTTAGAATCATTTGTTTAGTGGAATTCCAGAATTCTGGGTCAGGCAATGTCAGACCATAGGTGTTCATTATAGTGACACTGCCAGAACCCATAAGCGGCTTGACCCAGGCCCATCTGCCATTGGTATCCACATCTTGACTAAGGATCTTGTACCATCATTTTTTACTGATTAATATGGCTAGCAATCTTTTTACCCACTGCAGGACTGGCTATAACATCCTTGAGCTAGAGAGATTTTATTTTCATGGCTACTGTGAGAGAGTGATGGGTTTCTTGAATGCAGGCAACCAACGGATGAATCTTTTTGAGATGGGAAATTACTTCATATCTTTTGATAGGGCTGTTACATCACTTAATGTTCCAGGTTATACATTAAAAACCATTGTACCTGTAAGGCAAAGCAAATAGAAACAATACAAAAATACCAAAGAAAGGCAGTGTCATATAATACTGTAATCATATTGGGAAAGTAGATCACAATGCGTAGGAACATTTGCCAATGTTTTCATTGGCAAAGTAACAGATTGGATTACTACCAACAGGGGGGTCAAGCAAGGTTTCATCCTGGGGTCTACTCTGTGTAATCTGTACTTGGTAGATATAAACAATGTGCTGTCTTCCTCTTCTGCGTTCCCGGTCAAATTGGAAGGTTTTAGAGTAGGTTGGCTGAGCTACACAGACAATCTTTTAATAATTGACCATACTACACATGGCCTACCAATACAGATAGAGGCTCCTGGTAAATATTCTAAGGAGAATGGTTTAGGAATAAATATTAATAAAACTAATGCCATGGTTTTCAATGGCAATAACAAATGGAAACACAAATACAAATGGAGATTGACTGATACTGTGTTTAAACAAGTCTCAGTGTATAAATATTTAGGGGTGTTAACAGACGATCAGCTATGGTGGTCTAAGCATTGTGAATACCTTGCACAAAAGACACTCCAACAGGCTTTTTGCATTAACAAATGTAATGGGAGAAACAGAGGTTTTTCGGTACAAACAATTCTATTGCTCTACATGTAGTGTAAGGAAGGCACGATTTCAAACAGTAAGACAGACACAAGTGATCACAGTTTGAGGGTGTTTATTGAACTTCAACTGGGTTTGAAAAATACCTATCTAATCCTAAATCTAAAGATGGGAACAGGCTACGACAATCAATAAATAATAATGCAGTCCTAGTGGTGTCTTGTCAAAATATAAGGGCCTATACTAATAAACCTATTGCCAATCCTTACGTCTAAATACAAATAGTGTGGGAAATAATGTTATGCAAAAGAAAAGTGTTCAAGAAATTATATTTCAGGATATTGAAGCCATTGGCCTCCCTTCCCAACGTTTTCAGCACGGGACAAGGCGGCACACTCGAGCTTAGCACAGGCTCTGGCTTCTCTAGCATGAGGATGCAGTTCAAATCTCAGGATCAGTGCCTTTTATGTCAAAGTCTCTTTGCCATTCAAAGTCTCTTACTTCAGAGGGCCTGATGCGACAAGCAAACATTCAAAAGTACCTTTCTCCTCTCCTCAGGATTCTCATGTACAACTTCTTGGGTGATTTCTGATACACCTGAGGCTCTCCGCTAGGCTCAACCCCACTTTAACACAAAGCTTTCAATTGATCTCCTTCTGTCAGGCTCGGACCAAATTCATGTACTTTTCCAACTTTCTCTACTTCATTAAAATCAAAGCCTTTCGACTGTATGTGGGATTTGACTTGACCCCTTGCAGGAACACTTCGATTCACATTTATTCATTCTCTTTCAATTGATCTCCCTCTACCGGGCTCAGACCAACTATATCTACTTTTCTCACTTTTCAGCTGGGTAGCTTACAGAGACCTTCGATTGAGCACCCATGCGGTGCAGGATCACTCTCTTAAAGGTTTTGTACTTTGCTTTAAAAGTTCAATCACTCATTAGCAGTTTAACTTAATTTGCGTCTCTTCTCACATATGTTTTAACAATGTTCATTCCAGCGTTTGCCATACAATGTTGCTCCTTGCAACCTTGGCTTCAACACAGACCGGTCTTGTATCGGTATCCCCAACTCACTGGCTGTGTTACTTTCAGTGAAGCAGCTTTGTTCTTGGAGCCAAGTAGAGTACCACAGCCGCTGGTGCTTCTTCCCACCTTGATCATTGACGCAGGAGGGCGTAAGATACCTCCGACACACAATGCAGGATTCTTCAGCCTGGTTTCCTTGTCTTACGCTTTCTGTTCTCAAGGTTTTGTAAAAGTAACGGTTGTTTGTCAAAAAGTTCAAGGGAACTTCCCTCCTTGCAACCCACTTCTTTACTTGACTTGACTTTATTTGTATCGTGTATAAATGGACCCAGAGGCATGATGGTGCTGACATAACAAGAATAGACAAAACACATAAACAAATAGTCAAAGCCAGGGGAAAGTCTCAGAGCTAAGCAGTGGCTAAGATTAAACAAACAGCCAAGTTTTTAACTTTTTCTTAAATGGCTCGAGTTTCGGTTCGAGCCTGAGGTCCACCGGGAGACCGTTCCATGCAGCTGGTGCTGTCACTGATAAAGCTCCCTTTTCAGCCTTTCTGGATCTGCTTCTGGGGATGACTAGCATTTTAGAATTATTAGATCTGAGAGTTCTAGTGGGGGCCCTGGTCCTGATCAGTTCTCTCAAGTAGCAGGGCAAAGTCCCCTGTAGACACTTAAAGGTGATCATGAGGAGGCGAAAAACAAATTCTCGCCTCCACTGGGAGCCAATGCAGGGCTCTTCTGGCTGCCAAGATGGGATCACATTTCGCAAGACCCATTACCAACCTCACGGCCCCATTCTGAATCACCTGGAGGGGGTTAGTGTCAGCTTTGCTGATGCCAGTCAGGAGTCTACAGCAGTAGTCCATTTTAGAGCCCTCACAGGCTCTGGATAGGGTTTCTGTGTTGTCCTGCAAGATGAGGGGACGCATGTGGGTGAAGAGCCTCAGGCAGCTCCTGAGACCACACTCCCCACATGGGCCTTCATGGATAAGTGCTGATCTAGGGTAACCCCCATGGATTTAACTTTCTTTGATGTGTTGCTCTTCACGTCACCAAGTTGAAACCCCCCATATGCTAACCCCAGTTTACCGAGGGTACAAGGGGACCCCACAATCATAAGCTCATTCTTGGACCTGTTGAGAGCCAGGCCATGTAAGGCCATCCAATTGTCAATACATGTGTAGGTTTTATTCAGCCTGGCTTCATCTTGCATGTGGGAGCCTGACAGCGGGATAATTCACTGAGTATCATCAGCAAAATTAGTAAACTATATCCCTTCCTGCTCCAACATGGCAAAAAAGGGGGCAGTGACAATATTATAAAAACAGGGGGAAATACTTGCTCCCTGGGGGACCCCATATTCACTCGGCATTGCAGCCGCCTCAGCAGTCTCAGAACAGACACTGCTTACCCGATTGTGGAGAAATGAGGAAACCCAACTGGAAGCTGCTGTGGAAAGGAAAGCCCCTTCTTTGAGCCTGAGACCAACAAAGTGTGGTCTACCAGGTCGAAAGAGGCAGAGAGATCCAGGAGCATGAGCATGGAAGTGCAGCCGTTGTCGGAAAGTGCTAGAAGCCTAGATTTAAGTTCAAACAGTGCCATTTCGGTGCTGTGGCCAGCTCTAAAACCCGATTGTCTACAGTTTAAGATGGAGGAATTATTAAGGTGAAGGGCTACCTGTTTATATGTAACCGTGTCGAAAATCTTCAACAGTAAGGCAGTGTTTGTGATGGGCCTGTAATTCAAAGGGTCTCCCTTAGGGAGATCAGATTTTTCTAATAGAGGGGTCACCCAAGAGCGTTTCACGTCATCAAGCACAATGCACTCCCTGAATGAGGCATTTACAAAATGGTGTATTGCTGCTGAAGAGGAAGCGCCAAGCACGATTTTCACTCCAACCGCCCATTTTGAAGTACCAGGATCATTGACGCCGAAATATGTGACGTATGATAAGCAAATAAACCAGCAGAGAGATGCAGTTGAGCTCTCTCCAGCACGTATCAGAAGAACAACACCTGTTGAATTTCCGACACCTAAGAAAACCTGGACAATAAGGTACCCATTGAGAAAACCATACCAATAGATGAGACAGAATGGTGATTGCCGGAATGCAATACCCGAAGAAGCCAAGAAGATACTAAAAGAAGATGAATGGTGACGTCATAAGAACCCGGACTGACTCACATATAGAAGATATAATGACCTGACAATGGTGAAAAGAGATGAAACACCATGGATAAGTGACATCCTGAGCCTAAGTGAAATCATTGATGTCTTTATGTCAGAAAGTATGCCATTTGCGCGATGAAGATATTCAGTTTAACCGTGTACATATGCACAGTAACCGCAAGGAGCACAGAAATCGTGAGGCTTGCTTATGCTTAGTAGTAAGAGATATTGCAGCAAGTGCCACCTATACATATCACCTCAAAAGGAGCACTTTATATAAGTATACTGCCACTATGCACAAGAGCAGAATCAACCAAAGGTTACTAAAGGTCTCAAGACGAGAGCTTTACAGAAAGCAAATCGAGAATTAAAGACAGAGAGAAACTCAGACGAAGGTAATCATGCCAAGAAGCCATGGTCGTATCGGCTGAAATAGACCACCAGTGGATATCATTAATGAGAAGAAGAAAAGAGTATCCTGTGCAGAAAGGTCAAGATAAGCCACAGATGGCAGACGACTGGCAGAATTAAATCAAATACACGAAATTGCATGACGAATAAGACGATTTCACGGTGTTGGAATCACATGACTAGACCAGCAGGAAGGGATGAAACTTTCAAACCTACGCATGGACCTTTGCCATGCCCAGACACCTTAACTTTCCCAGACCAAGAAGCAGACTCGAGGCCAACGACAAGAAATAATTGACATATGACCACTGAGGTGATGATTGATTGTAGCAATAATTGGTGGGAAGCTTGGGGTGCAGACAAACTCCCTGCACCTAGCCGGCTATTCTGCTCACTGCAAAGAAAGTGGAAAAGTATGATTTGGGTTGATGCCAACCCAATCATAGTGGACCGTGTAATCTAGGGCCCTATAGTTAGTAGAACCAATGAGAGGTTGTACTTTTAGTGACATCTACAGTAGCCATTTTGAAGGAAGGGCTTAGATGCCCCACCTGACATTGGTTATCCAATCCCCTTTCCCTGTTACCATATACAGATATAGTACCTATATTAAAGTTACCTTAAAGTTACCTTCCTATCAATCAAGTTTCATGCTAAACTTTAAGAGTTACACGTCAGTGATGACGAGTTTTTGGTATAAATGTTATGTTTTTTCCTGAAATTAATTGGAGTTGAAGCGAGAATGAAGATCAAGTGATAGCTGATATTCATGAACTCCCCTGTTGAGTTGTAATTATTGATTTCATGGGAGAATATTAATCTGCATCCTCATCCATCTCAAGGGTGGTGCTACTCATCTTAAAGTGCTGTTTGGAAAAACCCATTCCTATGGGCCGGCTGGAGTCCCTACTGCACACTTGGTAGCTGAGAGGATGGTTATCAATTAGAATCGATTAGATAAGACACCCATTGACTGTCGACATAAGTAACTCAGGGTCCTCAGCAATATCACAAGTCCTTTGCCATCCGGCTGAGTAGAACAAGAGGCTCCCCGAAGATAGTGGTTAGTCTAAAGTGAAAACCCCTTCCCACTTCTACGAGCAGCTAATCGGACGAACAGCAAGGAGAAGCGGTAACGAAGGCGGTGATCCTGAGCGTCCAGAGAGGAAATAAATGCGAACAGTGAGTGAAAAAAGACTAAGGGCCTCATTACGAGTCCGGCGGTAACCACGGCATATATGAGTCACCTACGCAAATTTGTGATGAAAGCCCAGATAAGGACAGAGACAGATATTACCACCAAAGTCCCGAGGGACAAGGAGAGATGCGAGAAAAAAAAGGAGACCAGGCACAAGCAAGTACATCTCTAGACATAGGTAGAGAGGGAAAGAGATGGAAAGGAGATGAGGATAGAACTGATGAGATGGCATTCACACAGAACGAATGGATGGGAGGTCAGATTTTATTGAAACTTGATGGTAAAGGCATTGAGGATGTGAGACAAAGGGGAGAGTCAGACAATTCAAAAAGGAAAGAGAAGGAAAAGGAAAAATGATTGAGAGACGAAGGAATCAGAACAAAGGACAGATAGAGACGAGAGCAGATGTATCGCGAAGAGCAAGAAAGGAAACACAATCATAAGCCAAGAGCAGCTAATGATCAGGACAGGAAAGGAGAATAGAAGAAGAACAAAAAATTCGGGAGAAAAGAATAAAAAAACGAAGGGATGAGGAAATACAAAGGGCAAATGAACGTAAAGATGCGAGGAAACAAGAGGATAGGGTCAGAGAGGAAGCGAGGAAGCTCAGAGAGTTTGATGACGACATAGAACGCAAGCGAAGACAGAGAGCATGCGATCTTGAATATCTGGAAAGAGAGGTTAAAAGACTTGATCCAGTAGTAGACTGGGAAGTCATAGAAGAATTATTTTTTTTTAAATAAAATATTTTATTGTTTTGGTTACAAAACATACAACATCAACAACTTTCCCCATCACCTTCCAAGCCCTGAGTGGGCCCTACAAGCCGCCCTTTCTTGCCACTATACACTCGTCCTATTAAGTGCGTGATCCCTTGCCATAACCCATTATACACTCCCAGTCGCCCTCCCTGCTTACTGAAGGAATTCTTAGTCTGCTCCCTCTTCCCATTTTCCCCATATCTTGGCGGCTTTAGCCGGCATCCTCTTGCAGTGTATATTCAGTGATATTTAGCTGAACAACTGTCCATTTCCGCAGACCGTTGAGCCAAGGTCGGGATTTCCGGAATTCCCCACTTCTGTGCAATGTCCCACTTTATCAATCCCAGTGCTGTAGACAGGAACATACCCTCCCATTTGTTCGCAGTATTTTCATCTGGGACCCCTGGTAACAATGTTGCTGGTTCTACTGGGACTGTCCGACCTAGGATCCTTTTTGATTCGGAGGCATTGCCAGAGGATGTGAAAGAAATTGCCCTCCTCCCCATGGCATCTCAAACAGTTAGGATCAGTCGCACGCCCACAGCCGTACAGGGTCACACGGGGATAGTAAACCCGGTGAAGTGTCTTAAGTTGTACAAACTGGATTCTTGAGTCTATTGCAATTACACGGGGGTGCATAAGAACTTGGATCCAGTCCTCTAGTTCTATGGTGCCAACATCCCTCTCCCATTTAGCTTTCAGGCTAGCCAATTCTGGGGTGGAGAAGGCAGTTATAACCTTGTATAGGTTGGAGGTGACTCTAGTGGGAATGTGTTCTGTGAGTACATTGCGTTCCAGGGGTGTAAAGTCGGGAGCGTCAGTGAGTGCCTGCAGGTGTTTTCTAAGGGCGTGTGTCATTTGTGTATAGTGGTAGTGTTCCACCTCAGGAATTCCAAATTTCTGTTGCAGCGTGTCACAGAGGGCAATAGTACCATCAACTATTACATCACCTACTGTAGTTAACCCAGCTTTCTCCCACCGGTCCCAGGCTGTGAGCTTATGTAGTTCAGTGAGTATATAATTATGCCATAATGGTTGTGCGAGAGTTCCTCTATTCCTCGAGTCTATGTGTTTGTGCGCCTGGCTCCAGTTGACTGCTATATGTGCCATAATTGTTAGTGGGGGGGATCTGGGGAGGGTCTGATACAGTACATAGAGTGGTGGGGTATCAGGTGTCTCTGCCCTAATGTGTGGGAGCTCCCGGCTCCCGTGGAGCAGGTCATTGACCACTGTTAATTGGCTGGCCCAGTAGTAAAACTGGAGGTGCGGGACCCCAATACCTCCCTCCCACACGGATCTCTGTAGCCTATTTAGTGCAATGCGGGGTTGCCCGCCCTTCCACAAGAGCTTCCTGAGGAGGCGCTCGACTCGTATGAATTTCGGGTCTGGTATCCCTAATGGGGCATTCTGCAGCACATATACAAAGTGTGGGAGAGCCAACATCTTAAAGAGCGCCGCTCTGCCCATAAGCGTGAGGGGGAGGAGCATCCAGTGTTTCACGTCTTCTGCAAAATTATCAGTTAGTGGGTGCAGATTATGGAATACATAATCCGGGAGATTCCCGGAGACCCATATTACAAGGTAGCGGAAACCTTCCCTCTTTATTCGGTATGGCCAGTCCTGAGGAATTGTCAGGTCCCCTCCCTTTACTGGGAAAAAAAAACGATTTACCCCAATTCACCTTCAGGCCACTAAATTTGCTGAAGGATGTCAGCATTCGGGTTATTATCAGGCAGGCATGGTTCGGGTCACTCAGATAGATTAGCAAGTCGTCCGCATAGATAGAGACTCTGTCTTTGCTCCTCTCTGGCCACCGGAACCCAGACCACGTGGCAACTTGTCGAAGCCACCGAGCCAACGGCTCAATTGCCAAGGAAAAGAGGAGGGGAGAGAGGGGACAGCCCTGCCGTGTGTCCCTGCCCAGAGGGAAGGTCTTGGAGGACCAGCCGTTCACTCTAACCTTTGCGTTTGGAGCTTCGTATAGGAGTTTAACCCAGTTCAGGAAAGCCTCTGCAAAGCCCACGCACCTCATCGTCGCCCAGAGACTTTCCCATATCACTGAGTCGATCGCCTTCTCGAAATAAATTGCAAGGAGAGCGAGAGGCGGATCGAGAATTGGGTTCCATTCCAGCAGTAGGTGGAGATGCCATATGTTCATTCGCGTTGACCTGTTTGGCATGAAGCCACACTCGTCAGGATGCACTAAAGAGGAAATAACCAGCTGGAGTTGAATAGCTAGTAATTTGACTAGGAATTTGGCCTTGCTATTAATAAGCGAGATCAGTTTATATGATGTGCATAAATCTGGAGGTTTGTCTGGTTTGGGAATGACTACAATGCTAGCTTTCCATAGTTCCGGTGGAAGGGTGCCTTGTTCTTTGGCTGCGAGGAACATTTTATGGAGAGGGGCCGCCATCTTGTCGCCACCCAGCTTTTTCCACGTCTCGGGCGGGAATCCGTTGGGGCCCGGTGTCTTCCTAGATTGGAGCTGGGACAGGGCCTCCGCAATTTCATTTTCCTCTAGATCTCGATCAAGATGTGCCCGTTGCTGCTCTGACAGGTGCGGGAGCACAACCCCATCCAGAAAGGACGGGTCCGGTGGAGATTCCGGGGCCCTGTAAAGAGCAGCATAAAAATTGGCAAATACTTCCGCTATATCTGGGTCTGTTTGGGCCAGACTGTTTTGGCTATCTATAATCTGCTGGATGTGTTGATGCCCCTACTCATGTTTCTCCAACCAGGCCAGTAGTTTTCCGGCTTTATCTCCACATTCATAAATCCTGGTTCTCGATTCCCAGTGTGCCTGTTTCGCATTGTCTAACGCTGTATTGTGGAGGGTCTCTCTAGCCTTCACAAGGAAGCGGTGTGTCCCTGGGGTGGCATCCTGTACATACATGACTTCCCATCTCTCTACCTCCTCTCCACCTCTCTAACTTTCCTGTGATGCTTTCGTCTTCTGTTGGCGATCCAGGTGATCATCTCCCCCCTAAGCACCACTTTATGTGCCTCCCACAGTATGACACGGTTGTCTACTGTGCCTGCGTTTATTTCAAAGAATGAATTAGATTTCTTTGTAATGTGTTCTACGAATTCAGGGAGGCCCAGATAGTAGTTGTTCAGCCTCCATGTCTTGGGGGGCAATGGCTGCTCCGTGCGGTGCACCACCTCCATGGGTGAGTGGTTGGAGATACCGTGGGGGAGCAGTTCTGCTGAGATTACCCTGTATGCTTCCGAGGTAGGGAGAAGGAAGTAATCTAATCTAGAGAGGGATGCATGGGCGCCTGAATGAAAGGAGAAACCCTTCTCTGTGGGAGCGAGTTCTTTCCACACATCAGAGAGGCCTAATGCAGACATAAAAGTCGCCAGTTTGGTGGTTGTATTCGGGTTGGGACTCCGGATGTGAGTCCGGTCTCGAGTATTGCACATCACATCATTGAGGTCCCCCACAAGAATCCACATATCTGGTTGGTGGTTCGCTTATAAGGCAGTTACATCTCCTAGAACGGGTGCCTAGCAGCACCTTGCCTTTTATGGATGCCGCTTCAGACCTCCCCAGGCCAAGAGAGACAAGATGGCTACCCCCGGCTGCCAAGGGATGAACGACCAGTGCAAGGTGGTCCAGTCACCTTTCCAGCACGTATCCACCTGGGGCCCCTTTCCAGGGAGGGTCTTACCTCGCCTCTCTGCCCATCTGCTTTCTGGCATGCAACATTACCCGCCAATCCTTGCCGCACTATGTGGGGAGTCGCGTACCCAGGGCGTTCTACTTCTGTCACCCGGCAGCCATCAGCACTCCTTCCCACCACCAGCACCACGGGAGAGGTGCCGGTCGCTCGGGCCCAAGGAAGGTGGTCCCGATTGCTCAGTCCGGAGCGCTCCTGCTTCTCGGATCTCACCTCTTCACCTGTCTGCTTAATGGTGTGCTCCAGGCACTGCCGATCCTTGCGGCACCAGGTGGAGAGTCGCGGGCCCAGAGTGGGTGGATGCATACTTTTTCCGATGCCGGGTGGCCACCATCACTGCTTTCCGCCACCAGCACTACGGGGAAGGTGCTGCTCGCTCGGGTCCAAGGAAGGCGGCCCAGGTCGCTCAGTCTGGTGTGCTCTCTGCCTCTCAGACCCCCGGCCCACTCCAGTGCCTCTGTCCGCCGATGCCTGCAGCCAGTGCCTCCAGCCTTCCCATGAGTACCGTTCCATTCTTTGTCCTCTGCCGGTACACTTTCTTTATCAGGCCGGGTGCGCTGCGCTGATTTGACTTTGATTGTCTTGCCCGTGGGGTGCAGCGGTCTGGATGTCGTGGCTCCCCCCACGCTGGTTGCCTCTTAGATGGGCTTCAGGCTATGGCAACCATTTTGGCAGGGGGTCCGCGCTCTAAGATGCAGAGAGACAGCGCCGTATAACTGTGGTTCAGTGTCATTTCGAGCTCTGCAATTTCACACGGAGACGCCCACGGTTATCACAATTCAGCTCCCGGCAACTGTTGGCTTCGCCAATGAGGATATGTGGCAGGATGATGTCGGCGGTCTACCGGAGAAGTTGGGACTCACGTCCGGCCTGCTTGCATGTTGGCCACGCCCGAGAAGAATTCTTTCTTGAGTACGAAAAGGGTGCAGGGCAACAGAGAACACAGAAGAAGATACTACAACAGACCAAGTTCAGGGTTTACGTGTTAAACAAGTGTTCTCTGGGGACACGGTCCTGGTGAGAAACCACACGAGAACAAAGTGGGACGAGCCAAGGTTCAACGGCCCATTCAGAGTGGAGGACGTCACTCCCTCTGCAGTCAAGTTACAGGGAGGACGAGCCTGGATCTTCTTGGGGGACATCAAGCCATACAACGGAGAAGACCCTTTGCCCTCACCCCAATGCGTAGAGACTACAGTCGATGGGGAAGAACCACAGTGCGTGCAGACGAGATCCATGACGAGGAAGAAGAACGCATGACCAGCAAAGCAAAGGCAAAGAACTTTTGTGCAAAGCTGTGGCTTTATTTTGGACCTTTCCTCTGAGCAAAAAAGGGGATAAGAACACACACACAGACACTCTTTGCATCCTAGTTGCAGGGTGAAGAAGAAAATGACACGTGTAAGCCACAACATAGTCTGTTGACTATGAACTTTGGACTGAGGCACACTGAAGCCTTGATAAGAAAAGGATTTGCCAAATTGTGATTGAGGACACATAAATTGGAAGCAAATATAGTATCCAGACTCTCTTCATACAGGTGCCTTATTTGGACTCACTTATGGTGTCACGCAGTAGTGACATCACTAAGGATGTTTTGACCTACTTCGAGTTAGTATTGAGATTGTACCCGTCGTTAGTGGGAAGGCTAACTAACATCTACGAATTTCTTCAAGATCCTGAAAACGAAAAGACAATAAGGAGGCTGCTCTTTGTGATTGCTGAGCAGTTCCTTTTGCTCCAGGAATACAATGAGGACAAGACAAATGTCCCCAGCAGAAGAAGCAGCGAATAGACTTGTCAGCGTGCTATTCTTTCACCTAATTGAAGACTGTCAAGGTCTTGTCGGGAGACACACCGATCTCTTGACATTTCTTCGAGATCCAGCAAACACAGAATGTCTGAGTATAATCCTGAACGGAATCATAATTCAGGTTGCTCTTCAAGCTCATCAAAATCACAGAAGAGTGTAAACTCTCTGCCAAGGGACAGATCGAGAAAGTGTTGCCAGAGAACTTCACCCCTGCGCATGCTGACAACAAAACTACATGTCTTCTGGAGTGAAACAGATAAGAGGCATTGACTGGGAGCTTGTTTATTTTAAACACGCAAACTAAGAGACTTGCTGAACTTATTACCTTACCTGACATTTTCGTATACAGAAAAGAGAACTGTTTCCAGAGACAAGAGACAATATATTATTCAGGCAAAGAAGGACAATCGTTCCAGAATCTGCAACCTACAAGCAGAAACAGCAGAACCCGGTTATAACGACATTACCTAGAATGTATTAAGGAGTTTGTTTTCTTTCCTTAGATGATCGAGATGGGCAACCATAATAGTAATATTGTCCTCCCTCAGGAGGAGAGACACTCGTATTGTCCCAGAAACAAGTGTTGTAGGTTAACCTATAGAGGAATTATGTACCTATGCATTGTATTAATCATTGTCTTACTGTCACTGACGATTCGAACTGCATTTTTTATTGGTGCACAAAGCGTTCCGATTCCAGTGCACCCACCTAATGATGTACGCACGAAACCCACAAAGGCACTCAGACCTTACATAGTCATTCCAGTCCTCAGAAGGTCTGATAGCGGAATGAGTGAACTTGAAATGGATGTAATGAGCAATAATACACACACACTTGTGGTAAAAAAATAGATTGAACCGCCGGGGACAGGGTCGGCAGAGCAAACATGAGAGGGCGTTAATGAAAAACACACACACGCAAACGATGAGTGCACACACACCTGGTCTAGTGTCAATAACTGCAGAACTACAGTCCAAAGAAGGGGTGAAGGTTGGACAATGAGAAGTTCCAAACCAAGTGAAGGCTAAAGACAAATGGAGAATAAACAGACAGAGACAGCATTGACAAGCACGCCTGATCAAATGCAGAGAACAAGTACAAGTCCTACAAAACTATCACTTGCAGAGATGATAGCAGAATCAATAGAGCCGTTCATAACCAGAGCCAGGAAAAGATAAGAGGACAAGGAAAGAATTACCAGACTTTCGCTACTCAAATGGTACAGATGAACATGCCTGGACCATGGATGGAGATGCCTGAGAATCCTCCAGCAAGAAGAAGCTATATGGATGCGATTAAGGACATGATGATAGCAAACTACATGACAAAAATTGAGAATCAGGTGAAGAACACACGAAGACAACAACAAACTGAACGACTACCTGGACAGCACACTTGGGAAATAACATCTGGTACCAACATATGAAAGATTTTGGACGACAAAATTCCGAGGAAGAATGCTTTGTTTGTGCACTCATACAGCATGGGGAAGTCGAAGATCTTCGCAGCTGTGGAATTTGATGTCCAGACAGCCACTGTCTATCACACATAGCAATGTGCCAGACCAGAGGCCAGTTCATGGGAAGTGATGCTTCACTGAAATGGGCAACTGAAGCAACTGATCCAAATGAAGATGATTATGTCCAGGACATAAAGACAAGAAATATTGGAAAAACAAAGAACATTGTGATCAGATATGAGAAGCCTGGAGATAAAGGAGCAGAGATCAGAAGAGAGGCAAACCAAAGACTGAATGTTCAAGGGAAAACTCCAGAAGAAGGTTGGAGTTGGAAGAACAGAGGTCAAATGCAAATTTGGGGAACAGTGCTTTCACCAGACGGATGGCAGAAAGGAGTAGTGATTTGCAGAACATGGATGGTCATGGGTCGTTACCAAGGTACCATTGACATAGTACGGAATGGATGCAAGCTATTATGGCCAAGACTTGCTAAACTATTGAGATGGGTCGAGGACAGAGGAGGACCCTCGCAGATAGTGCCATTGAAGAGTCCAAAATTCTGTTTCAGAAATAATGGCACAAGGAAAATGGGAAGGGAATCAGAACTGTGATGTGTTTTTGACGCTTCAGGAATGATACATGGTACTGCAGTGATCATGGATCATTATTGAGCATGTGAATCCAAAGCATACATCTGACTGCCGAAGAATTGGGGAGGTATATGCACATTGGTGAATGTCCATGTTCCAGCATTGGTGATTCCAAAAAGTGATCTGAATATTGACAGTTTCCCGAAAGCATATGCTCACCTGAGAAAGAAGAGATCTGTGGAACTGATGAACCTAATGAAGAGAGAGAATTATGTTTCTGCCAAATCAGAAGACGCTTTTCATGCAATCCTGTATGAACACAGGCTGTTCAGTGTCACCTCATCAGTGTTCACAACAATTCTGATGCCAAGAGTTCAGGTTGGAGCAAATACTAAATGGTTGCAGATAACCAGATGGGAGTTACTGCAGATCATCAACACGACCATAAAATGATTCAATGCAATCAAGGAAGAGCTAAGGGCGATTCGACTAATGACTCTCCAGAACAGATATGTCCTTGACATGATCACAGCTATGGATGGAGGTGTTTGTGGAGGAATTGGAGAATCATTTTGCACATTTATACCATCTCACGATGACGAAAATGGAACCTTAACAGAGGCCATAGGTATGCTGACAAAACTACAGAATCAAATGATTGATGAAGCTGACGAAGTTGATGATGACAGCTGGTTTGGATCACTATTTTCATGGGTTCCACAATGGATGCCAGATGCATTCAAATTCCTAGGAGCCCTGCTAGTAATGATATTGCTCGAATTCTGTGTTATCAAGACAATAATATGTCAGTGCCAGGAAACTGCAAAAAAGGCCATAGGGATGAAGATCATGATTGATGTTGAGCCAGGATGGAAACCCAAGGACCTGACTGATGAAGCAATAAGAGACTTTGTGAAAGCCAGCATCTATGCACTAGAAGGAACAACATTTCGGTATCCAAAGAAACACAGAAATGATGTGGGAAGATGGATCTATTGCAATCCAAGTGGACATTGTCAATTAACGACATGGAACAAAGATGAGCACGTAAGAACAGCAGGAAGCTTGAAGGGGCTCATAAAGATATAGACCCCAAAGAGATATTTCTTCAGGCCTCTATGTCTGGACCCAGAGGATGAAGTAAAAGTGGATCCAGAAGATGTAGTAAAGGTGGATACAAATGATGAAGTGAAAGTTGTCAATGAATCACCCGGAGGGGGGAGTGAAGAGGAGGTGCCAAGCACGATTCACACTCCAACTACCCATTTTGAAGGACCAGAAACATTCACGCCGAAATATGTGACGTATGATGAGCAAATAAACCAGCAGAGAGCTGCAATTGGGCTCTGTCCAGTACCTAGCAGAAGAACAACACCTGTTGAAGTACCGACACCTAAGAAAACCTGCACAATAAGGTACCCATTGAGAATACCATATCAACACCTGAGACAGAATGGCGATTGTCGGAATGCAATACCTGAAGAAGCCAAGAAGATACTAAAAGAAGACGAACGGTGAAGTCATAGGAACCCGGACTGACTCACATATAGAATATATAATGACCTGAGCATGGTGAAAAGAGAGACGAAACACCATGGATAAGTGACATCATGAGCCTAAAGTGAAATAATTGGTGTCAAGATGTCAGAAACTATGCATATGCGCGTTAAGATATTCAGTTAGTTTAACCGTGTACATATGCACAGTAACCGCAAGGAGCACAGAAATCGTAAGACTTGCTTATGCTTAGTAGTGAGATAGATTGCGGCAAGCGACACCTATACATATGTACCTCAAAATGAGCACTTTATATAAGTATACTTCCACTATGCACAAGAGCAGAATCAACCAAAGGTTACTAAAGATCTCAAGAGGAGAGCTTCGCAGAAAGCAAATCAGGAATTAAAGAGAAAGAGAAACTCAGACGAAGGTAATCGTGCTAAGAAGCCAAGGTCGTATCGGCTGAAACAGACCAACAGTGGATACAATTAATGAGAAGAAGAACAGAGCAGAAAGGTCAAGATAAGCCACAGATGGCAGACGACTGGCAGAATTAAATCAAATACACAAAATTGCATGAAGAGTAAGACGATTTCACGTTGTCGGAATCACGTGACCAGACCAGCAGGAAGGGATGAAACTTTCAAACCTACGCATGGACCTTTGCCATGCCCAGACGCCTTAACTTTCCCAGACCATGAAGTAGACTCGACGCCAACCACAAAGAACTAATGGACATAAGACCACTGAGGTGATGATTGATTGTAGCAATAATTGGAGGAAAGCTGGGGGTGTAGATGAACTCGCTGCATCTGGCTGGTTATTCTGCACGCTGCTAAACAAGTGGAAAAGTATGAGTGGGGTTGATGCCAACCCAATCATAGTGCACCGTGTAATCTAGGGTCCTATAGTTAGTAGAACCAATGAGACGTTGTACTTTTAGTGACGTCTACAGTAGCCATTTTGAAGGAAGGGCTTAGATGCCCCACCTGACATTGTTTATCCAATCCCATTTCCCCATTACCATATACAGATATAGTACCTATATTAAAGTTACCTTCCTAGAACCAATCAAGTTGCATGCTAAATTTTAAGAGTTACACGTCAGTGATGATGAGTTTTTGGTATAAATGTTATGTTTTTTCTGAAATTAATTGGAGTTGAAGCGAGAAGGAAGATCGAGCGATTGCTGATATTCATGAACTCCCCGTTTTTTGTACTTGTCATTAAACGGACTCCCTTTGCCAAACTATTGAGTTGTCATTATTGATTTGATGCAAGAGTTTTAATCTGCATCCCTATCCATCTCAAGGGTGCTGCTACTTATCTTAAAGTGCTGTTTGGAAACCCCCAGTCCTTTGGGCCTGCTGGGGTCCCTACTGCACACTGCGAGGAGTGCGGGAGGACAGGTTTTAATAATGATAGTGGTATACGAGTCCCCCTTAAAGCTGGTATTCTTGAGATGAGGCACAACCTCTGCCAGCTCCTCCAAAGAAATTGGAGAAAAAGAGAATAAAAGGAACTGTAGGGCATCTTTTCAATCCCTCCAAGCTAATTAGAGAGGCCTCCTTTGAGGCAACAACTTTTTTCCTGAGAATGTTGGCCTTGATACCCTGTAACTTCATACCTATGGCATTCTGATACCCTGGCACCAGGCTGTGGACCTCATTACAAGTACACCGGTCCGGACTTAATACTGCCGGTATAACTATACCGGCACCATTTCCGCGTCCGCCTAATCATGACCTGCGGACCCGGAAATAGCACCACCTTCAACCGCCACTGCAGAGTTCAAGCTCCCGTAAACTCTGCCTGCACGGAAATCCCTCTGTTACCGGCAATACTAAACACTGCGAGCATCACAAGTAGCGCGAACATGGAAACACCACCAGAAATATGGCATTAAAACCGTGATCACGGTGGCGGTACCGCCGCCACCGCAAACATGATGTTAAACAGTGCCTGGTGACCTGAATCAGGGCACAGGTGCACCAAATCAGCCCAGCTGGACTCAGCAGGCCACTGGGAGCCTACAAAAGGGCCACACCCAGGCCAACTCAAAACAGAACCATGCAGGCAGCAGCTCTAGTAGTATTGGGACTGGACCTACTCAACCAACAGGCAGCACTGCACATGATGTCAGTAATGTTGCAGAGGAGGAGGCGGAGACGTAGGAGGTGCAGGCGGCAACCAGCTAACCCTGTACCCATGGCAAACCCCATTGTCTAGCCGGCACCACCCCGAGGGCAGCCTGCAATACCACGCTTCAGGGCCTCACCCTGGAACCTTACCCCAGGACAGATCCACACATTATACCGGCTGGACCGTCCAACAATCCTGTACATCACCGCCATGATAGAGGACGACATCAGCAGCCACATAGACACCCACACCGCCATCCCCCCTCTCCTGAAGGTTGTGTCTGTACTGCATTTTCTTGGCACCGGTACCTATCAACACACAGTTGGTGAGCTGGACGGCCGATCACAACCCTGTTTCTCCAAAATCCTGGTACAGGTACTCAATGCCCTGTTGCACCATGTGTCTGAACAGATTGCCCTACCCCGTACCCTCCCCTAGGTAATTGACACCAAGTTGGCCTTCCATGCCATTGCAGGCATGCAAAATTGCATAGGTGCAGTCGACTGCACCCACATTGAGCTGACAGTCCCATGTGCAATTGAGATGGTGTTCCGCAATAGGAAACAGTACCACTCACTGAATTTACAGATGGTATATGATTCCACACAAGTGATAACACATTCCTGCGCACGTTTACTGGGCTCAACACATGACTCAATGGTACTGCGGAATTCCACATTGCCACGGTACATGGAACGCTATGCTGGACAAAGCACATGGCTATTGGGTGAGTACAGCTGCCAATGCACCGGCCCTGTGGAAGCGGTGTGTGTGTGTCCAGGGCAATGAGCAATGTGAGTGTGCCGCTGCGACTGCACATGCATCACCCCCGCCCATCAACAGAATAGACAGCAGAACCCAAACATCACAAAGCAACACATGACAGGTTGCCACAGTGTCCCCGTACACACCCTGCCACATGACACACATAGCCTGAACTGCCATTGGCACATACACCTGGAGCCACTGCAAACCCCCACCCACAATATGCAACACTGCCCCCCAATTCACATGATGCCTGTACATGAGACGTCCTGCATCGACTACATCATCACAGTGGACTGACTCTGCCATGTGTGCACATCACTGCACAATGCCATACTTACAAGCCAATGTCACCCGCAGGGCAGAGTACACATGCACACCAATGCGTTGGTCAATGTCCAGTTGCCAACGTCCTCTATAATGGCCAAAGAACAGAACCACCCACCGGTCCAACCACTGCATGCCACATATGCATGAATGAACAATGACACAGGTTCGCACTGCATCTGATGAAGACATGTTACTACAAACACTGACGTGTCCCCCACATATACATCCCATGTAGGTGATGCTGGATATGCACTCACGCCATGGCTGATGACGCCTGTAGGGAGGCCAAGGAACAGGCATGAAGAGGCGTACAACAGGGCACATGTACGCACACGTGGCATGATTGAGAGGACATTTGGACTACTGAAGGCCCGGTTCCGCTGTTTGAGCAGATCTGGCGGATCACTGCTGTACAGCCCAGTGAAGACGGGTAAAATTATGCTTGTTTGTGCCATGCTGCACAATCTGTGCCTGCGCAGGAACATTCCAATGTCCACAGACGCAGATGATGAAGATGGGGATGGAGACGGAGACGGAGATGGGGATGGGGATGGGGATGGGATGGCTCAACCTCCTCCTGGGGGTCCACTATATGGACAACGAGCACAGGATGCACTTATTCGCATTTACTTTTAAGAGACTGCACATTCACAGCATTGCATGGATATGCCAGTAAATGAATTGTTGTACTGCCAATGAAATGATGGATGCCCACCCACTACCCAAGCGTACCCACCCCCAACCAGGTCCCAATACACAAACCCCCTAATGGACCTCCCCCACCACCCAAACGTACCCACCTCCTCACACACTTCTAGTCCCCATGTGTCCTGCAGTGCCCGACACACATGCCATCATTTTCATGTACACTCCTGCGCTTGTGCATTCTTGCCTGAGAGCCCTGTTAGTAGACTCAAGCACCTCCATGGACTGGTAGTGGTGGAGCTGGATGGGGTGGTAGCAGTGGATGGCACAGAATCTGGAATAGGTGGCAAATGTGCAAGATTTGCCTGTTGGCCAATCAACATGGACTCAAGAATCCTCAAAGTGTTGTCATTGCCCTCCCGCACATGGCGTGCCAGGGTCACCATAGTGCTGGCAAAGGGCCCAATGGACCTTGAGAGGCGACGTACAGATGTGCTGTAGCGCTCCCTCTGCAGCCTGGATTCCTCGAGCTGCCTTTCCACCAGCTGGGTGAGGGTAGCCTGCTGCTCCTTCATCCGCTGCATTGAGGGGGTAGGTGACCTCATAGGACTGTGGAGTGATGTGGGGCTGAACTCCAGCTGATGGAACGATTCCAAGTCATCCAGGGTGGGCACCTCCCCCTGTGGCCCTGTATCAGACTGCACTGCTGGGGCACTGTTGTCGCTACATGCTGCCTCCTCTGCAGTGCAGATGCTTTCTGTGGTGGGTTGTATTGGCATGATGGGTGCCTGTGGCACCTGTGTTGCATCAGGCAGCGTGGAGATGGTGGAGATGTTGGTGATGGTGGCCGGCACATGTGTTGCAGATCCTACTGGGGGCAGAGATGCCGAACTGCTGGCAGCATCCTCTTGGGCAGGGGCGCTGGCTTGCACACGTGCAGGTTCCGATTGCCTGGCCTGTTGTGCAGTACCACTGTCACTTGATACGGCTGTGGGGACACAGAGGGTATGCAATTAGTTGTGTGGTGGTGCCAGATAGGTGCATCACATGCATCATACAGGTTGATCAGTTAAAGGTAGCATTTACATGCATATGCCTGTCATCGGACATGTATTGTAGTAAACATGGTTCACCATCTGGATCATGATTGTGTTCTTTGGGACACTCATGCACTGGCTGGGGTGGGGGTTGTTATTGGGTCCTTTGGGCCACTCATGCACTGGCTGGGGGGTTGTTATTGGGTCCTTTGGGCCACTCATGCACTGGCTGGTGGGGGGGGTTGTTATTGGGTCCTTTGGGCCACTCATGCACTGGCTGGGGGGGTTGTTATTGGGTCCTTTGGGCCACTCATGCACTGGCTCGGGGGGGGGGGTTGTTATTGTGTCCTTTGGGCCACTCATGCACTGGCTGGGGGGGGTGTTATTGGGTCCTTTGGGCCACTCATGCACTGGCTGGGTGGGGTTGTTATTGGGTCCTTTGGGCCACTCATTTACTGGCTGGGGGGGTTGTTAATGGGTCCTTGACCCACTCCTGGCCTCAACATGTACTCATATGGCATTCATATTCATATTTGCGCACTTATCAGTATATGCAGGTGGGCCCACTCCTGCCTCAGCATCCCCGATCCCATGGACGCCCTCAAGGTGGAGGACACTGCTGCAGCGCTCCTCCCATGTTTGCAGCCTCAGTGGTGAAGGGGGCCCTCCACCTGTCCCACTGCTGCGTTGGCGGTGTGTGGAGATCAAGTTCCGCACCCTCAGCCTGAGGTCGTCCCACCTCTTGTGGCAGTCTTTTACACTCCTCACAGTCATGTCCACAGCGATGCACTTGCGTGCTGCTTCCGCCCACACGTCCTTCCTGCGCTGCTGTGTAGCATGCCGTTGATCGGCACTGAACAGCATCTCAGCATGCTCCACTATGTGTTCAACCAAGACAGTTAGCTCCGTCTCACTGAAGAGCTATTTCCGTTGCCTCTGTGCTGAATACTGGCAGACATGCTGGTGGTCCTTTTGGGCTTCTCACAGTGTGGATCCTGCTTGTGCTGACTCTGTGTGGCAATGGATTGTGCTTTATATGATGGCGGCCTCTGTTTCCTGTTTTGGCGATCATGGTATTTCCGGTTCCGTGTCCGTGGTGACGGTGGTGGACAGTTTTTACTCTACTTGTGGCGCCGCCATGTCCATTTCCGTGGGTTTTTCTGTGGCAGCGGTTACACCATTTCTGCGTCCGAGTGGTGCGCGCAACCGACAGCACGTAATCTGCCGGTCTTTCCGCAACCTTGCGGACGCAGAAACTTTATTTCCGCCGCCGTGGAATCACCGCAGTCTGGACCGGAAAAGTTGTAATGAGGCCCTGTGTCTTTCACCACTGAGCCCGAGGCTGAGGTAGACTCTTGCTCTTTTAGGATTTTAAAACGTTCTTTAGTCTCTGACTTGGCAGAGATGATTCTGTTGTTAAGAAAATTCTTCTTTGCTTCCAGTAAAGCACCTTTATAGGCTCTGACAGCCCCTTTGTATGCAATAAGGAGACTGGAAGTGGGATTATCTTTCCAGCTATAGTACTGTTTGAGCATGGTAGATTTAAGTTTAGGAAGAGCAGGGGAAAACCATGGCTTATTTTTTAAGAGAGGTCTATTTTTCCTTGTTTTCTCAAGGGCCAGAAGGTTAGTAATATCTGCGAGAGTGGTAGTGAGGGCTTTAGACATTTTCTGCACAGAACATGAGGGTGAAAAATGAATAGCTGTGTTCAGCAAGGGGTTAATTTTTTCCAGAATAAGAAGTCTAGGATTTCTGCCCTTGGAAGCAGACAGGTCTTTGCATCTGTTTTTGAACGTAAAAGCTGATTGGGTGGAAAAGTTGATAAAATGGGGGCCAGTCCATGGGCAGGAGGTGACCAGGAGATTCCTAATGAACACATTAGTTGCCGACACCCAATCTAGGGTGTGTCCGAGACAGTGTGTGGGATGGTGATTAATTTGGCTCAGGCCTAGGTTGGCTAGGGCTTTCTCCAGTTCAAGACCCATGGGATCACCCTGGTGGCCAAGCCAAAAATTGAAATCACCCATAACAATGTTTTGCCATCTTTCTGCCCTCATTAAACTTCCATCTTGGAACTGCTGTTTCCTCGTGTGCTTTGCCTCGCTCATAGTGTGCTCTCGTGCTCTGGCTTTTATCCGTGTGGGGAAGTGTAATGGAGGTCAGATGTGTGTGATGATCAGTAATTGCCTGACTTTGCCTGACCATTGTATTGGGACGTGTCAGGTATACGGCTCAGGTGTTAGTCCGTTTTCTCTCATAGCGGGCTGCCCAGGAGAAAGTGTTTGTGTTTTAAAAAAGGGGGGGTTGCTATGTATCCTTCTTGTTAGAATGGGGTAAAGGTGTTACAGGGAAGGGGATACCACGTCTCATCATCTGGTGTCCCACTCCCACTCCCCAAAGACCTCTCACCCAGGTGATCCTCCTGCACTGGTCCACCGCCAGGTACTGGATCCAAAGGCAATGGCCATGTCCTGGCCACCTGGATGACAGATCCCCGGGGACTAGTGGGTGAGACACCTTCTGGTTTCTCACAGTGACCAGTGATTTTGTATTCCATGGAAATTTTGGTTGATAAACATCTTAGACGACTTCAGATTCTGGAAGGGAAAATCTTGAAATATTGTTTAGACAACCGAGTTTGTTCCTTTGGGCTATCTGCATCTGGAATCCGATCTGTGGTTGGTGGAATTCTGGACAACTTATAGGAAAGTGATGCGCTATGGGGCCGTAAAGATGCTGAATGATAAAACCATCCCTAAACAATTGTGTAACTCTTATCTACCCCAGTATGATGTGGACCAATTTGGATGTATGAGTTCAATCTCTAAAAAGTTCATAGAATGAACCTCTCAATGTTGATTGCAGAAGGGAGAAATCACTATGCAATTATTGAAATGAAGTTTCAAGACGACTTTAGAAATCTTAGTTGAAGAGGTGGAACTTGTGAAATTGAGCACTAAGGTAAACAGTGAAAATGACACCCAATATAGATTATTGCGTAGTGAACCACCGACCTACATAAAGGCATTTCCAACAAGTTATACTCTACACCACTGTCTGAGAATCATATTTAATGTTTTTAGGTCACTACAAATACTGTCAGCAAGATTGAATTTTGCTTGAAAAGAAAGTTGGTGATGACTCTGTGGCAAGGACTGTTTGGAGTCTATTAAACGTATGCTGTTAAAATGTTCTAGATTAGATCATATTTGCGGGGAAATATGGAAAATGTAACTGCATTGTACCAAGTCCTGAAACTTTGTGGGATGATTTTATGGAAGGTAATGATCTTAACCGTATTTATTATATGTTAAAATTGTATGTGGAAATTATGAAAATGTTGGACTTTCTTGGAGAGGGTACATTTTAAATGTGACGTGTTACTCTTCATTTGTATAGTGTAGCTATTACTTTTGAGCATGAGGAATGGATTTTGATTACGTCTTTGTATTATGTACGCCGATATACAAAGCCAGTGTTTGGCTCAACATATATTCATTTTTAAAAAATCATGTAGGCAAAATTGATGGTATTACAATAATATGAGTGCAAATGTGCGCATGGCTAGAAATGATGTGTCACATTGATATTCAAGTTGATGCACAGACAGCCCATTTTGTTTTTATTGAAGTATAATGTATACAGAAACAATATTTTGTTATGGAGATTTAGAGACATGTGTTGTGTATAATGCCAATTGGAACTAAAATGTATTTTCTATTTCTAAAATGTAAAGAGCTACATCATCAAGATGTGCGTATGTCCTGACAATCATCTGCCCGTTGATGGGTTCTTGAAACAGAATTTGAATTTCGCCATCACGAGCGGACAATGATCAGTATCTTCTGGAATGATCGATATGCCCATTTGCAGTGCCTGTTGTCTGACCCAACATGCCAGCATTTATTCATTGAACACACGCAGATATCGATCTTTTCTTGTCAATGTGTAATGGAACTTTTTTTCTTGTCACCGGAACGGTATGTGCTTCGACAGAAACCAGATGATGGAACACAATTTAATTATATTTTACTACACTGAACTTTGACTTTCACTATCCAAGTACTGGCCATTGATGAACAGAATCAGAAACATTGCAATGAATGGAACAATCGACACAAAGATTCGAACTTTGGCTAGTACTAAAAATTGTATTCTTGCACTGATTGTGTGTGCCAAGGGTTTGAATGTTTCATTGGATTTATTCACGTTTTTCCATGGAATGAAGAAATATAACGGTAAATTCCCAACTGAGTATTTATTGAACAGTGTACGTTGTTTTCTTCTTTTTGCAAACAGAGAGTAAACCTTTACTGTGTGCATGTCTGTCTGTGTGTTGATCCTCCGGATTTTGCGTTGGGTAGCGTGATGATGTTGACAGGATACGTTTGGCTTTGCTGTGCACCAACATCATGAGAAGTGGCGTATCATAGTAGCATACCAGTTTGATGCATTAATGTCAACTTGAGGGGCAGGCGATCTGATATACTGCTGCATGGGAACTTCAATTTAGGGCAATGGATCAAAAGATAAGATTATTAAAGGTTGGCAGTTTTCAACCTATGAGCTTCGCATGTGTACATATCAGAAAACTGAAGGTAAGATGCATTGGAAAAAAAAACCGGATTGATCGATATATGCTCAAAAATACATTCCCTATCCATTATGCCAATAAAATTCCTGAGTGAACATCCACTTTACGTTTCCCATTACCTCACTTCATTGGGAATGCGTTTCATTTGTGCCAGTCATTTTGTGATGTTTCTTCATTACCGGTTGTGCACTCAAGGTCCCCCAGGCTTCCGGTCTACACCCCCCCCCCCCACCTCCAGGCACCTCCATTGGAGACGTTTGCATGTTTGCATAGCAGCTATCCTCTGCACTGTAGTGTCAAACTCAGGAACATTTATCAGGTTACCCTTTTTCTATTCAGTGCTAATTTCATGGAGGCTTGTAAAAGTAAGACGCCTGGCTTGTAGAATCTTCCCGCAGCATAAATGGATGCGTTTTGACTGCATTGATTTGAGGTGACAGTCCAACACACAGGACGGCTTTTCATGGTCTTTTCTATGGACTTTGTTTTGATATTTGAAAATAAAAAATATCAATTTAAGAAGCAGGGCTTCCTATCGTGTAGGCACACTGTAGGCGTTCCGGAGAAGCGACCCACAAGTCGTCGGTGCCCCGGTGGTGCGCGACGGGTCAGAGTCCACAGCAGAAACAGAGAGAGCGGCAGCTTCATTGTCTTGAAAGACGAGAACACAGCAAGCTACCCGCTCTAATCTGCCCTGTCCTCCAGACCAGAGTCCTAGATAGGTCACTAGTCATATGATAGAGTGCCATCGTAGAACATTCCGGGAAACCATCACTTGGCCTTCCAGCAGAAATATCCTACCTCCCACACACACGATATAGCCTTCCATTCACATCTAGCCCTCTGATATCCCGGTCCATTTACTGAGTAACATTACCTAAAAGTGTCCTTCTGAGGCGCATTCGTACCTCTCACATCGTGCGTCAGCCATGTTCTCAGAGCGATCCTTTAATTCCGGACATAACCAGTTTATGCAGCCACACTGGCCTAAAAGACCTTGGCTTCAGTTCCTGCAAGACTGCACATTCCCGACCGACAGAAAACAAGCATTGCCAAAGCCGATATAGTAAAAGTTTATAAGGTAAAAAAGTCAGCTGGAATGGAAAATGAACGAAGCCAGAAGGAAACATTACTACAGTGAAACGCGGGTTTACGTAAAGAACATTGAGGTTCCGCCGGAAGAAAGAGCTTGAAGGAGGGAGGAGTGAATGGCACCGTGGAAGGAGGATGGGCGAATGATGGGTGCTGATGAAGAAGCTTGAGACCTGGCAGAGAGAAGTCACGGTTACATGCTGGGACAGGGGTCCACGACGAAGTTGGTCACAGAGGCAGTAGCTCATGTTCGGGGGCTTTAATGGAAGGCACCCCTCTTCAGGGTTTTGGATTCGTGGGGTAGGGGAGGGCCAGGTTATTACAATGTGGGACTGTTGGGGATCGCATTCGCGTTTTATTGGTATGACTGGTGGTTTTGAAGCAGATTAGGGTGACCAACCTAGATATACCAATTTTTCGAGGACTGTCCCACAATTAGACCCTTTGTCCCCAGGTCCCCGTTATTGGAGAAGGTTGTGGGCTCACAGTGGCATTTGCAAACAAGCATTGGCAATGCCAACCGTTTTGGCTTTTGTGCAGAGATAGGAAAGCTATTTGCTAAGCGTTGCTGTAATGGGACTAACTGGCTATTAATGACAGCAGCTTGAAAATGGCCATGTGCTTGCACATATGATAGCAGTGCCTCCCAACTGCCTATCTAATACCTATATTCAAGCCATAACTGTTGGCTTTGCCAGTGCTTGTTTTAAACAGGACTTTAGTGAAGGACGCACATACTGCTTATAAATCAAGTGGCTAAAGGCAGACTTAGTTAAGACCTTTTCATAACACCAGTAGATCCTTTACAACACCAATTAAACCCTTTGCTCACAGAAGACTGCTCTGAATAAACCCTGCCAGGTCCTTCGAGGGAAAAGTTTGAATTTAAGGCTGGGGAAAGTTCGGTCAAAAGACATCCCAGGAGAGTGCGTTTTGGGCTTGGAGGGGAAGGAACTGGGTGGGAATGGTTGTAGGGTTTAGCATGGGTGGCTATGGGCAGTCAAAGGGTGGGTAAATAACCAAACAATGCCTACTAGCATTTTGCCCTTCCTCATATGCCATCTCACCCTAGCTGTACCCCAATGCATTCGTTTCTGCTTGTAGTTGGCGCTAAAGCACCACCTGATATTTAAAACTAAACATGTGATCACCTATGATGATTACAAACCGCGTGGGGAGGCAATGTGGTTCACGACTGCCCTCTTGCGGCCATTTACGAAAGTGCTTGTTATGCTCGGCTTAGTTTGTAACTGGATCGGAACTATGGGCTCCCGTGTACACAGCCTCGCGTTTTTAGGCGCCCACATGACCCTGTTGCTCAATTTAAAGGCGCTCATCATTTGCTGCAAGCCGGAGCAATGGTCCCCATCCAATCGGGAAAGATTTCTTTGCGACATACTGAAATAGTAAAATAGCCTACAGCTGGGTAGTTCCTGTTCTACCATTATTATTATTTTTTAATGGTGGAGGGGGTCCCACCATAGCCACCCTTAATCCACTCCCCTACAGCCCGCCCTCCCCCATACTCTCCACATATATATGTTTGGATGAAACTACCCAAACAAGTCGAACCACATGCCACTCGCACACTGTGGTGAATGAAGCCACTATATGCATATGCGATTGCATTTCTCATACGACCAGACCACTGGCAACGCTAGGGTAGGGCCAGTGGGGGCCCTGTCCTCCCTTGCCCTCCCCAGGGACAGGAGTGTTGCCAAGTCCCCCTAAAGTGGGTTTGGTGGCTTTGTAGCAAAGCCCATCACATCCCATAGCTCCTTGACTGACCTTCACGCAGCCCTGCTCTTTATTGTGGTCTTAATGGCCTGTAATAACTCTCCTGTCTCATCTGATGGGTTCTGTATTCCATCGGAGAGATTCCTAACAGCTGGCTTACCTAGTGCATGGGTGTACACTTACAAGATATTTAAAGTTACACAAGAAAGCTTACTTTTTCTAAGTTAGCAATTACGTCTACTACTTTAACATGGAACAATCAGATCTTAAATATTTTAGTGACTTTAGTACAGAACTTGATTTAGTGATTCTTAAAGTGAGAAAAGTACAGTTGTGTAAAAGGAAAGCATTTTTCAGGCGTGCATTATTTTGCATTCTGCGACTTCTATTTTTCCTTTCAGGATGTGGAAAACAAAACTACAACAAAATTCTTTTGTCTTAACATGTTTCATTAAGGATTTACATATTGGGCCTCATTACGACCCTGGCGCTAATGGGTTAACGGCGCCATTAAAGGCTGCGTTGCCGTTAACCCATCAGCGCCTGATTACGAGGTCCCTTCGCGGGACCCGACCTTAACGGCTGGTCTACACCAACCACCATTTGAGATATGCATATTTTGCAAGTAAGCTATCAGAACTTGGAACTTTCCAGTGGCCAGGCATGAGAAGGCCACTCAGTCTTGTTCCCCCTGAACCCCCCTCTGGATTCTGGGACTTATTTATTGGATATATATATATATATATAAGGCACTTATACAGTAAGACAGTGTTTTAAAGCACCACCCTGCACAAGGGAAGGGAACAAGAGAGCAAATAAACAATGAAATTGACCGTGAGTAAATAGAAAGCAAAGCGGTCCTTCTAGGCCTTGTGAGATTCGGAGCGTGCAAGTGCAGAAAAAGAAAAATGGGGGGGGTATGGAGGTAAGTCATATTAGGATTCCCTAGGGGAGGAAGTGTCTGATGTGCCAGTTGGGGCGCTACCAGGTAAGTTCATGGGCAGAGACATCCCTAAGTGCAGAGCGGATGCACCCACCTGACAGGCGGGTGTGGGCCCAGAGGTTAGTGCATGGGGGGATGCTGCGGACGATTGGTAAGAAGGCCAGGACTTGTATTTGTGTCTATCCCATTCCAAATTTAGGAAAACTACATATCTCACAATTACAGGCATAAACAGGCCTGGGTTGCCTTCTCACGCATGGCCAGGGGAAACTTGAGTACTCTGATCTATAAGGTAGTATTATTGTCAACTTTGAAATTCCAAATGAACATATTTGTAGAAAGATGAGCTTGAAGGTTGTGTTCAAATGCCTAAATTCTAGATTTGGTTAAAATCAGGGACGTCATTTCACCAAAATGCCAGGGGTAGCGGAAGTGACATCACACAATCCTTGACCCATGATGACATCACAAAGTGATGTCATTTGACCCCACTCCAAAGTGGCATCAAGGGAAGTGATGGAACATGACCTTTCACCCCTTCACAAAAACAGGATGTGGCATCACATAGCATTGTTCCTAAGACACTATGAAAAATATGGTTTTTATATCGCTGTAATGTGAAATACATTTCATACAAGAATGGATGACCATATGTATTGTTAATATCAGTGTGTATAGACCCATATTACCAAATTACTGTGAATGCAAGCAGAAGTCCAAGGCCAAATGATAAAGATGTGTTATTATAAAGCGCTTTATGTAGAACAAATATATATAGAATATCACCCAACCTTGGTACACATTTATCAACCTCAGAAGAAAGAAAGGCTGAGTTGGCCTTGCCGGGATTTGAACCTGCAACCTGCCGATCACACACACATCACTGCAGCAAGCGCTCAACCCACTGAACTATTTCTCTGGCAATAGCTATTTTACCGGCTATAGTAAAATGAGCAACTACATGTCTGAATATTCTCAAAGTCAGAAAGCAAATTACACTATGTATTGGATACCATTAAACTGGCAACTGGTATTTAACAGCCGGCCAGTTCATCTGCAGGTCTGGTGCAAATTTGGCTACATGTCAAGCCTGCATGGATCTACTTTTCAGGCTACAGATGCTGGCAAAATACATACCATTGGAAGGGTTCACAACTGTGTATTAAAGAATTTAGAGTAGTACAGGGAAAGCAGCTCCCTCACTCGGCATCCCGTCAGTGGTGGCTGGTGAGTTTGACAGCTGGTGGGACGTACATTTCCCAGGGTGAATTTTAGAGCTTGCCCGCTCAGCGCGCAAGACCACACCACCTAAGGATGGTGCGGGGGCTCTCCCCCCACAAAATTCTTTGAAAAATTGCCTCCAAAATGTGCTAATTTACTGTCCAAAAAAAACACCGAAATATGACAAAAAGCATTAGGTTTTACATACTAATGGTGCTACGTTATTCTTACGTGTGCAAGTGTGATGGTGTATTTTACAGCAGCTTGTATTGTCTAGGTATGTCTAATTGTGGCATGGAATGCTGTAATGTTATTACGTGTCTATGCTGGTCTACATTGTGCTGCCAGTTGGACATGTTTTCTTTGGGGCATGGCATTTTTAATAGCAAAGCATACATGTTCCTGTACACTGTTGGTGACTTGCATGTATTAGATTGGTGTTACCCTACAAAACAATTGCGAACACTGTGGCTTTATAGCCAATCTTTCCCAGAAAGTGTGCTGTATATTGCATTAAAACACATATTTATATCTTTCCTCTCGTGCAGTGTGCGGCATACCCCTCCAGCAGCATGTTTGTGGGTATTGTGCAAGCGTGACAAAGTAGGCCGGCCCAGAGTGTGGCGTGACTCGTGATTTGTTGTCGAGTTGGGGGGGCCCTCAGAATGGCTCGCAGGGAGCCCCCACATTTTGTGTTATGCCACTGGCTGCCACTCACCACATCTGTTATTCCTGTGCTATGTGTAACACTGATTTGCATTGCCCTGGGATAAGGGCATGCAATCTATGACTTTCCAGATGTTTTTGACTATGACTCACCATTCACCTGGGGCTGATGATAATTGTAATCCAAAATATCTGTTGATGCAAAGGTTGCAGACCCCCCGCACATAGAATCTGCCCAACCACTGACAGAGGTATCATCTGACAAAGTTTTCGGATGGGCTAGACTGTGCAGCCATTTTGTCACAATCAGGTTGAGGCCCAGAGGGTTCCAGTTAAAATCCTTTGCTCAAATAAGTATCATCAAAACATTAGTAAACATAGAAGAATCCAGGGCCAAACTTCCTATTCTATATAATGCTCGCCTCAGCGATCTGTTTTGATGAAAAGAATCCGATTGCCATTTGTCTGGGCGGGTAGATAGTGAGTTAATCGCTCCACTCAGACCTGGTGCCACCCTGCACGTAGCAAGGACAAAGAGAGAGGCAGAGTTGACACAGCCCTTCATCTTTCCGAGGTAAATATGTGGGTACCTTTATAGTGGGTAATACTAGAACCTGCTATTAGATCTGTTATTTCGGATCAGTTTATAGCTCAGTCGTATTTTACAGAAAATGAATAACAAATGATGCTATTGGGAAGAAACCACACGCACTTGTGCAGAAAACCTGTTTTACTCTTGTTAGACAATGGACGCAAACCATATTACTCTAATAACCCCGCCGAGTATTTAACGATGCATTTGCTCTAGTATTTCACATTCATTTCCGGTTATTTAGCCTGTGTTAAATCGTTTTTCAATAGCTTAATTAATCCGAGAAGTACGGGAGCAGGCATAACCATCCTTCACCTCTGAGGAACGCATAATGTAAGATTCACTTGTTTCCATTTTATTTCCTTGAAGAAATGTCCATTTATTAAGGATCTGGCACCGTTTCATGTGTGTGTTTGGTGATTAATGTGTTCAGACGCCTTCAATCAGGTTATAACTCTTGCAACCGTCACGCCGCGATCTGTGGTGGTCACTCACTGGCAGTGGGTGACCACCACAGACCGCAGCAATTGCCAATTCCTAATCTGGAGCACTGTCAGTCAAGGTCCGGCTCTGACTGTGACCAGAGCCAGCCCAGGCCATCGCCGCTCGGCTGGGCTCCTGTCATGCTAGGCTAGCACTAGAGAGAGAGACACAGCCGAATGCCGAAGGGCCTAGTAGTAGAAATGCGGCACGGACAGTCAACTAGGCCCTGGATTCCCCAGGGCACTGCTCGGACGGTCCTCCTCAGAGGCTCCTACCTGGAGCACTCCTGGGGGAATGTTGAAGGCCAGGTGTGTGCCATGTATGACATGGACAACAAACAGTTTACTTACTGGCTTTGGTGGGCGGAGGGTTGTTGCAAACTACTTCGGCCTGCTGTAGTGGGCATATCAGCTACACGAGTCACGACTCAGTCGAGCAAATGATGATCCAAAGTGTGCCATCATCCCCCCCCCCCCCCCGAGACCCCGACTCAAATGTCATTGGCTGGCAAACAGCCAATGACATTTCTGTATCTATGCTCCAAGAGGCAGAGCAGATCATGGAATCTTCGCCCCACTGCATCCCGAACTCTGGGCACTCGTTACCTCATACATGCAAACAAACATCCTGAACAGCGTGCGATGGAGATAGGAAAGAAAGACACATTACAACAAAGAATGAATTGTGGCACAATGAAATCAAGGGCCTCTTCACGTGATTTCATGTTTTTCCATGTTCTTTACTATTCATTCATCTACTGTGGAAATATATTTTCTTGATTGTTTTAGACTTGCAAACTGATTTCGAACTGATTCCATAGTTACAAATGTATGCATTTGTTACATTACATTATATATTGCAATTGTTTTCTTTTCATGTTTGCTTTTTCATTATTCACTCATTATTGAAATACATTTGAACATCATTGAGATTCATTTTGTGAAGCACCACTGTTTCTGTTTTCTTCTAATCAGTATATGTCCAACGGAATACAGCACTATATATTCTTTTTTTTTTTTTTCCTGAGTTCAGGTGTGTGTATTATTATCATTTTTTCTACTCCTTGCCCTCTGTTCCTGATTGAGTTATGTTCCTAAGGAAATTGAATAAGGATATCTTTGGATACCATATTTTGAATAAGAAATAGGATTTACCTTTTAATTTATTATACATTATACAATTATTTTGGATTTCTTGTTCTCACTTTATTAGTCCCCCACCATAGCTGTACCACTATACGGGGCAACCCATTTATTTAGCCGTCTTCACGTGCTATTGTCAAACATTTCTACACTGTACACCAGCTTTTAGGCACAAGGATCTTGTCAAGTGACCAATGACACCGAGATGAATGCCTTGTGATGATCGTAACAGAGATGACGGCAGAAAAAACATGCTATGCCTGTAACTTGCAAAATACATAGTCCGAAACAGATGCTTATTCTACTCTAAATGTTTTTTGAACTTTTTTTCTGCATTGTGAAGTTGAGGTGTTAAGAACAGACTAAATCAGTGACTCGCCCCTGAAGTGTGCCAAAATAAACCTTTGAGTCTAGCAATGATTGCATAGAATTCCAGAATTCTTTCTTATTCCTATTCTTTCTTATTTGGGGTCACTGCTCAAAGTAATGCATTTGTAGAAACTCCTTTTTTTTTTTGTTTAAAGGAGCCTGAACAAGAATGCCATCGTTGAACAAAAAGAGGCTGCCCTGGAGCGGGGAGGACTAGAGGGCTGGAGAGGCTATAACAAGGGGGTTGTCCTCCCCTCTATAAATCTAGGAGGTGTACAGGGAAAATTCAGTGTACACTGGTTATTTGGACCCTAGTGGGAACATATATCATTCTGAGCAATGTCTGACCGAATACAGACCGAATACAAGGTCAGACTTTAGCCGGGCATAGGAGACATATATCCAATCGTCTCCTCATCTTACATTCTCACAGTGTGTTCTCCATTCTCAACGACATAGGACATTTTGATTTTCAAGTTGTTGGTTAGACACAAAAATGATGAACCTACTTCTTATGTCACCGAGTACAGTTTCCTTTATACAGTGAATTTTTATCTATGTATGTTTTTCCATGAATGGACATCGTGGACTGTTATGAAATGAAACAACTGAAATTTCTTGAAAATATAAAGTTTATTTAAAAAGCTCATAATAAAAAGTCAAATGATAAATTAAAATTCATTTTACATTTATTTTTTGAGTCATGTGTTCAGCATCAGCAAGTATGTTGTTTTTCTTAGTGGTTGCTCAGAATGATATATGTTCCCACTAGGGTCCAAATAACCAGTGTACACTGAACTTTCCCTGTACACCTCCTAGATTTATAGAGGGGAGGACAACCCCCTTGTTATAGCCTGAACAAGAATGCCAGCCCATGAGCTTCTGTTTAAAAAAAAGAAACACATTTTGTTTTTGGGGTAGCACGTGAGACCACAGGGATAGCAAGGAAGACCACAGGGGTCACATCTGCAACCCCTGGTCACCCCCAAATGACATCCCTGGTTAAAATCCTAGTTTTACTGTTTAACCAAAGTGTGTGTTCCTGGGCAAATAAAGTAATCACTTCATGTATAGTGGACTGACCGCAGCAGAGCCAACAATTATTTCCTCTTCTATTGCTGCTAGTCACCAAATGGCATGGGTCGTCCATAGTATGACACCACAGGAGAATGAGTGACACATATTGCCATGCCTTCTTCAGCTATATTATTGAGTTTTGTATATTAGACAGTCCACCATTTTCAGGGTTTCTTGGGTTTTGCAGGATCTTCAAGAAGTGGGGTAGGAGACTAATGCAGTAGCAGGGAAAGGTTGCTTTGTTGCAATGTTGATGTGTGCATGGTCTGAAAAGGTTGGATTCTCTGCGGTGTGCACATTTTATATAGTTGTCTTGGACCAAGAATGGCATCTGACTAATATGGTTCACCAGAACAGGGGAGTCAAACAAGGGTGCATTACTGCACCACTAGTCTACAATGTATATGTATACGATATTCCAGCAGCAATTGAGGCTGCTAATAATTGTCCCCCCAAAATTGGAAACTCCCCCTGTGCCGTATTAGCCTACGCTGATGACTTGGTTTTGTTAGACAACACCATAAGTGGACTTAGAAGATCAGCGATAGCACTATGGGACTATGCCAAAAATAACGGTTTGATTATCAACCTAGATAAAACCAAGGTTATAAGATACACTTATAAAAGAGTCAGCTGTGTCAATCTTATGGCCAATAACACAATAATTGCATATACACGGTTTTATCGATATTTGGGTATTGAATTCGAACCGCTTGGTGACTATAATGCTTGTAGACAAATACAAACTACTAGAGCTGCCCAAGTTACTGCCCTGATGGCTAGATTTCCTAGCAAACAGGGTGGTTTTACACTGTGGGCTACCCGGCATTTATACATCCAAGTGTTTATCCCAATGATTACCTACGGTTTAGAGGCCCTTCGGACTTTCGACCTGGCCTGGTTACAGCTCATTGAAGGCAAATTTTGGCATTGGATCTTGGGTTACCTCCTGGTGTCCAAATGGCCCTTATAAGACTAGAACTTGGGCTCCTCTCCCTAAAATCGATTGTTCTAAAAAAGAGAGCAGATTTCATTTCCTGAGGATGACTAGCGGTACCACAAATCCGCTATTGATGGCGTTTCAGCAAGAACTAGGCAAAAGTCCTTCCATTAGTGTTATATATGATCCTATGATTACATTTTTAGCAGAGATTGGTTGGACACACAGAGGAGCCAACTATTCGAAACCAATGCATGGTGCACTCAGTAAAAGAGTTGCCTTATGTGATTGGTTCGAAAATTGTGCTCACTTGAGTAAACTAAAGAGATATCAGTTGGTTCAACACAGACACTATAAGCCTCATTACGACTTTGCCTCCAAAACCGTGTCCGGGATCCCTGAATGGGGAATTACCGGGCCATTCCGAGTTCGGAGGCCCGGTAATTCCTCCTTCAGGGAACCCGGGCCCGGACCTTCCCCATTCCCATTTGAGCCCCCATACGGCTCAATGGGAATGGGTGCGGGAGCTAACAACGGGCCGATTACGAACAGCCTGTTGTTAGCTCGCTGGTTCCCTCACGGGACCCGCTATGGACGTCTGGATAAACCAGATGTCCACATCGGGTCACTCGAGGGAACCTCGTAATAGTGCAGAATGCGTTTAACGGCACCAGCACCATTACCGGCGCCGTTAAACACATTCCGCAATTGTTGTAATGAGGCCCTATGACGTTATGAAGCCGCAAGCATATTTAAATCTTTGCCCAGCCAAAAGACTCAGGCGATTCATTATCTTATTAAGATTGGAACAACTTCCCACCAGGATGAATCTGGGGTGCAGAGAAAAAATTCCGATAGATGACCGAATTTGCCGTCTCTGTAAACAAGCAGAAACCCCTGAGACAGCCAGGCATTTATTAACCAAGTGCCATTTTATGGTCAATACTATTCAGTCACTATTAGGCAAATATGTACATAATTCAGAAACCATTGGTGAATTGTCCTTTTGGCAATATTGTACGAACTCTGGGAATATGAGTTTATTAGTGGCCATATACAATATATGGATAAAGATAGAATCCAGCTTGGGTCCTTTGCTATGAAAATATGTTAAAATAGCAATTTTACTACTTTTGCCAGCTGACAATTTGATTGTGTATGGTAGAATATTAGGTCTGGCAATTTACTGTGTGTAGGTGTGCTATATAGCACTTTATTCTCCTTAAGGTTATAGGGAAATTCCCACATTAATATTCAGTCCTAGTGCATCCTGCAAATTTGGACAGGCAATAGGTATTTTGTTTTTTGTTCAAAACATTTTCTTTCTGTGATGAGTATGGCTCGATATTGAAAGATTTATTTTAATGTTGTTTTAGTATTTATGATATGATGTATGTACAGACATTGTTTGTTTCTTTTGTATTTTAAATATTTGTTTGATATGTGTAAAGTTTAAGTTGCTTAGACTAAATCCCATTAAATAAATAGTTGTCTGGAGCAGTGGTTAATGTGTGCTCCAGGTTGGTAACTTACATTGTTTATGTGATTATTGTGCCTGTCCTCGTGGTGTTTAAGGAGTGTGGCGCGCTGCATTGGCGTGTCTGTGGTATGTTAGTGTGCTATTTAGGGAATTCCTTTGTGTGGTATGCGTTCTGTTGTGTAATCCGTATTGATTCAGTGAGGAGTTGTATGTGAAGATGGGTTGTACGTTAGGGGGGGTGTAGAATGATTTCAGGTAGTTACTGTTACTATACATTGCTCAACAGATCACCTAATAAGAACTGGGTGCAACATTTTTCACTTTGGAAAAACCACAGTCATTTATTTGCTTATATCAATGGAAACATCATTATGGGGTTTAGGCTGTGGTGTTGTGGGGGAAAGGATGAAAGGTTTGAGGCTTGCGTTCTGGTGGTGGGGCAGCAGAACGGCAGATATGGGGCCTGTACTATGTTGGTGGGGAGGCAGGATGCCATGTAGAGGCCTGGACTATGGTGGTGGAGAGTGAGGACACAAGGTATGCAGCTTGTGGTCTGGCCTCTGGGTGTTGAGGAGGCAGGATGCCAGGTAGGGGGCTTGGGTTCTGGTGGTGAGGAGGTAAGATGCCTGGTATGGTGCATGCGTTCTAGGTGTTGGGGGAAGGATGCCAGGAATGGGACTAGGGCTATGGTGGTGTGGAGGAAGGATGCCAGGTATGGGGTTTGCCGTCTGGCCTCTGGCTGTTGAGGAGGCAGGATGCCAGGAAGGGGGCTTGGGTTCTGGTGGTGGGGAGGTAGGATGCCTGCTATTGTGCATGGGTTCTAGGTGTTGGGGGAAGGATGGCAGGTATGGAACTAGTTCTCTGGTGGTGTGGAGGAAAGATGCCAGGTATGGAGCTTGCGTTCTGGCTCTGGCTGTTGAGGAGGCAGGATGGTATGTGTGAAGTCTGGGCTATGGTGGTGGGGAGGTACAATGACGGGTATGTGGCCTGGGTACTGGGTGATGGGTAGGCAAATAGACCAGGTATGGGGCCTAGGTTCTAGTGGTGAGGAGGCAGGATACCAGGTATGGGGCATGGGTTCTGGGTAATGGGCAGGCAAATAGACCAGGTATGGGGCCTGGGTTTTAGTGGTGAGGAGGCAGGATACCAGGTATGGGGCATGGGTTCTGGATAATGGGCAGGCAAATAGACCAGGTATGGGGCCTGGGTTCTAGTGGTAGGGAGGCAGGATACCAGGTATGGGGCCTAGGTTCTAGTGGTAGGGAGGCAGGATACCAGGTATCGGGCTTAGGTTCTGGGTGGCGGGGGACAGATGTCAGGTGTGGGCCCACATCATTTTGGGAAAGCATACTAACGGCCCTTTTACAGGCGGGCCCCCCTACTTACCTGTGACCCCTTCTGTAACCCCCCCTAAATGTGATTTCTGGAGACACCACTGGTGCAAACCTGAAAAGTGATCCTCGCTGCACACCTGACAATGTAAGTAGAAGGATCACACAGGATACCGCTATGGCAAAGTGATGCACACTGTAGCCCAAAACCAGGAGAAACATGGAAAACCAGGAGTGATCTCAATCATAAAGGTGAAATGGACATAACCTGGGCATTTGTCCATTATTACACCAATATACATTAGTCTTGCTCATTCCTCTCAGCCCCTTTCTTCTCCCCACAGTAAGGTGCAGAATGAGACATGTCTTCTTTTGGCATGAGCAGCTAATTTATTTTCACACATAACAGAAACACTGCAAACAATTGTGAAAATAGTTCCAAAGGTGTGGCAACTTCTCCGTATTCAAAACCTGCTTCCCCCTTTTTCCTAACAAAGTCCACAGTAGGCCCAACTTATTTTCTTTTCTTTTTTTCTTCCATAATAGGCATAACTCTCGCAACCCTTCGTGCCTGAGACCAGCCTGCCCCTGCAGGTGTTCCTGGGCTGGGAGAGTGCTGTTTGTTCGGGGGAAGCTGTGCCCTCTTTGCTACCACCAGGCGCCCCTGCCGTTTAGGCTCCCAAGAGGCGCTGGTTCGAGAAGAACGAAGACCCTTCCGGCTGTGCAATGGCTCATTCGGAGTCTGTCTCTTGTCACTGGTCGCCACAACACTGCCTCGCCGCCCTGCAACATCAATGGCCAGGCCTTGCCGTAGCTGTCCCTTATGCAGGATGCGTGGGTGGAAAACGAAAATCCTTCTGGGTTTGGCGGGCATCCTTCTGCTGCAGACTGTTGTCTGTGCAGCGGGCACCCGCTGCTTATATGGGGTTTGGTCCGCCCCTTTCTTTTGTTGCCCTTTTTGCAGCGCTTTTGGCGCGTTTCGGGCTTATCACTCCCCCTTACCCAGTGAGGTGGGAGGAGGAGGACCCTGCCCCGGTTATCGGGGATGCCTCCTCTATCTTGTTCTGTCTTCTCCGTCGTCACCTTAATAACCTGGGCATTTGTCCATTATTACACCAATATACATTAGTCTTGCTCATTCCTCTCAGCCCGTTTATTTTCCCCACCAGTAAGGTGCAAAATGAGACATGTCTTCTTTTGGCATAAAAGTCAGCCGATTTAATTTCACACATAATAGAAACACTGCAAACAATTGTGAAAATACTTCCTAAGGTGTGGCGACTGCTCCGTGGGCCGGGAGAGCGTTGTTTGTTCGGGGGAAGTTGAGCCCTCATTGCTACCACCAGGCACCCATGCCGTTTAGGCTCCCAAGAGGCACTGGTCTGAGAAGAGCGAAGACCCTTCTGGCTGTGCAATGGCTCATTCGGAGTCTGTCTCTTGTCACTGGTCGCCCCAACATTGCCGCGCCACAGGTGGGTTACCGCCCACTGCAGCTCCCCCCTTTTACTCTTTCTTAGTTCCAGAAACTTAGTGCATTTTGTGCACAATTTCTGCAAAAAAGTCCATGCCCCATCCAAAACCTGCTTCCCTTTTTATTTTATTTTTTATTTTTATTTTTTTCTTCCATAATAGGCACAACTCTCCCAACCCTTCTTGCCTGAGACCAGCCTGCCCCTGCAGGTGTGCCTGGGCTGGGAGAGCACCATTTGTTCAGGGGAAGCTGAGCCCTCATTGCTACCACCAAATGCCCCTGCCATTTAGGCTCCCAAGAGGCGCTGGTCCGAAGGAGTGAAGACCCTTCCCGCTTTGCAATGGCTCATCCACCGGCTCCTGCTTTTAACCCAGCTGTCCGGTGAACTCATTCGTCATACTTTACCCGCAGTAAGTTCCTCCATATTATATTAGGCTAAAGCTCCCCCACCAACTTACTCTTACTCTGCCTGCCCTTGCAGAATTTACCATGCAGGGGGAGCCCCGTTCTTGACGGGTGAAGCAGAGTTCTTGTTCCTTAGTTAGAATTTCTGCACCACCTTTGCCTTACTTCCCCTTTCATCAGTCCTCTCCCATTTTTATCAGACTAAACTCGCCCCACTTGAATCCCCATTCTTGTGCCGTTTCCGATGGGAGAAGCGGACCTTTTAATTCCTTTAGTAAAAAGTCCCCTTTGCCGCCCTGCCTTCAAAAAAGGGGAGGGGGTGAAGGGGCTCCCCAATTCCCTTTGTACTTGTCATGTAGGCCCAATCTCCCCTACCCTGGTCCTCTGTGTCTTGCCTTACCCTGCGGGAGTCTTAACGGCCTGGGGGAGAGCCATTCAGGACCGCGAGCTGCTGGGCCAAGGTCTTACCCTTAAAACAGACCCCTTTCCTCTCTCCCATTCATTATGAAGGCCAACGCTTCCTAGCCATAGTAGCGTCATACCAACCCAGACTACTACCTACCGGACGTCCCCCAGCCCATGCTATTTGTTTATTGACCCTCGAAGGATTGAACGGCTGGGTTGGCGTTGCCGACCTGTTCACCCATAGAACCCCAGATCCAATGCTAACGATGTCCCCAATGCATCACCTAACCCCTTACTTTAGTGAATGATGCCTTACCCCAATTTACCTTGCAGTTTTGGCATTACTGGACACATAGCCCCCCAGAAGCAACTTTTAGCAATCTTGTTAACCCCTGTGTCACCCGCCCAATGACTTCATTTCTGCTCCTGCTCCTTTGATCCGCCACTTAACCAAACTAGCTTAACCAATTCAACCCCAGACCCTCCAAAAGATGTCCTTGTTTCAAGTCTACTAGAACAAGAATAGGAAAAAATAAGGGTTAGAAGATCTATTAGTGACCAGAAGCAAAGATAACCATCTGTCATGATGAAGGCCTCTGAATTTTTTTTTCTAGGATGGGGTTTATTCTTTGAAAATAGGCCGAAACGCGTTGACAATAAATCCCGCAGATATAGCAATTTGAGAAACAACTCACTTGCATTTAATAACTCTGTGAAAATAAATGTTAAATTGTCTCTAGATGAAACATTAAGAAAATCAAGTCTACCGATAACCCTTGAAATATTTTTAGTTATGTTCTGTTATGTGATGTTTTTGTATAAAATGCCAATATAAGGAAAATTACCATTATAAAATAAATTATTTGATATGTTTATTTGATACATGAGCAAGAATCCTGAGTCAGGGTGTTTTATAGTAATTTGAGAATGCCATAAATGTATATGTCATGGAGTGTGTGGCTTATACATTAATAGATAAACAGGAGACCGGGTAGTCTGTGTTTCATCCTTTATCTCAAATTGATTTTGCCCTCTTACAACACAGTCCCCCAATAACAAAAAAGTTTGGGCACGACCTACTATACACACTGCTCTACTACGCTGTAGCTCGGGGGAATGCCCGTTTTGGTGGGTGTGTTGCGCTTAGAGTTCTCAGCCTTTAGAAGGCCTTAAAATATAGGAATCAGGTTTCAATTAGGGTTTCAATTTTGGGGTTGAAGAGGTTATTAGTTTGAGATATTAGTTTATGATGTGTCAATAGACAGCTCTATGGTGTGAAAGGGTTTCCTTGGTGCCAATGACGTGCTTAAAAGGAAACCATCATTGGAAATGGTTACTCGATTTCTGCATGTGCCCATTTATGGCTGTGCATACTGTTATGTTGGGTACTGTGTGGCCTAATAGTGGCTGGCATGCCAATTTCGGATGCCCAGCAGAAAGCATATATCCAGTGTCTTATATACAGATGCTGGCAAGTTCAGTTATGCACCCAATGGGAACAACCCACCTACACCAGTTTTTAAAACGCAGAGCGCAGGCTGAAAGACAGTTTAGCAGATCTGACTTTCATGGCAGAATCCATTTAGTGCAGCTCCTAAAGCTCCAGAAAGCTGGGAGATTACCAATAAAACATTGAAATCTGCCACAGCCCACCATTCTAGAAAGAACACCTGTCAGTACAGGCATGGGGGGTGCTCTACCTCAGGTGTGAATAAACCCACCCGTCCACAATGGATTCTGTTATGAGCCATGAATGAAGCAGTCCAATGATGCCGTTTCTCAGAAGTGTGCCAACCTCGTGGTTCGCAGGTTTCATCTTCGATTGTAATCAGCCACTGGTGTGGCCGCTCCCTATCTCCCCTAACATGCCACACTGAAGAATGATGATGTTTTGGATGTCCTACGATAGTGCACCTAGTACCAGTATAGATAAGAACAGTATTCATAAGAAGATAGATTGGATGAGGCCATTCCTATAGTGTGCACCAAAAAGCAATGGGAGGAAAGATTGTAATTAATTATAACCACTGGGCTTGTGGAGGTGTGGCCTAGCAGTTCGGGCCAGACTGCTTCTATTGGGAGCAGGATCCCGATATCCTGTCATATGTTTGGTCCCTTTTCTGCAATGTTGCAGAAAAGCTGATGTGAGGCTGTAGGAGTAGGAGTCGGACACAAGGGTGGCAAACACAATTATTATTAACAAAAGCGGGGGGATCCTAACTACCTCTGAGAGGTTTCCCTGTCTCGTGTTGGCATGCCTTGGCTCTCTTCCTTCTCCCACCTGTGAGGCTTAAACCCTCTGGGTCATCTTCGACTCCACACTCTCCTTCTCTCCTCACATCTCTGACGTCTCTAAGAAGTCACACTACCAGCTGCACCTCCTCAGAGGTATTCTTCCTTTCCTCTCCTTCTCCCAGAAGCTCACTGTCTCCAGAGCTCTGGTTCTCTCTAGGCTGGACTACTGAAACAGCCTCTTTCTAAATCTGCCTGTGTCTACTCTCCACCATCGGCACCTCTGCAACTTATCCAGAACAGGACTGCGAGACTTGTCCTTGTCCTCAAGACCAGGGATCGTATCTCTCCAGCACTGAAATCTCTGCACTGGCTCCCAGTGGCTGCAATGATTAAGTTCAAACCCTCTGCATTGCCCACAAGGCCTTCTGGGGCCTGGGGCCTCAATACCTCCAACTCTCTCTTCCTAAATATCTTCCTTCTCAAGCTATTCACTCATCCGCCTCCAACTCTCTGAGGGTCAGTCGCTTCTCCAAGCAACAAGTTGGTGGTAGATCTCTTTCTTCAGGTGGGGTCTCCCTCTGCAACAGCCTGCCTGCCTCCCTGAAACTTGAGGAGAACCATCTCCAGTTCCGGAAGCACCTCAAGACCTTCCTCTTTGCTTCTGCTTTCTTTCCTCCTCTCCCCTGCTGAACTCCTGACTGAAACTGCACTTGTCACCTGGCTACCCTCTGATCTCGGGCCCAGGTCCCCTCCTCGGCCGGCTGTACACCTGCACTGCCTCACTGGAAACCCCTGAAGTTGGGGGCTGTTTCTGTATCCCTACAGTCCCCCAGCTCTTAACACTTGATGTCTGCACTTACCCCTGCACTTGCCACAAGCTGGCTGCAGTTTACCGATTGTTTTATTTATTCTTTACTTTTTTATCCTATGTATTGCACTGCCTCCTGCCCCCCGCACTTTCCCTTTCCGCCCTCCCCTGCGCGATCTCAATGTCACCTGGCCTAGTAAGATTGTTGTCTTTGTCTTCCTTCTGTTTCGCCTCCCTTGCTTCGTTGCGCCTTGAAACACTTGTGTATAGGCGTGTTATAAATGCCACATCATATCATATCATATCATATCTCAACAATCTAGCTAATGAAACGGTCTGTGTCAAAATGTCCAAAGTAAAGTTTGCCGTCCTGTGTCCAAATACTAATCTACACCTCACAAGCTAAACTCAATTTAAGGTGGAAAAGGGAAATTTCTCTTTGACTGCCGACCTGCAGCACAGCATTGTGGTACAAAAGAAAAGTTCAGAAAAGGTGTATGAAAGCAAGCAAAACTCCCACACAACTCAAGGGGTTGATTCCCTTTCCCCTGAGCATTTCCACTTTATTCAAGATTGTCTCTGTTTTTTTAATGGTTAGGATAAGTATTTATCTTTACTTAGCAGCCCTGGCTCCTAAGCCCTGCAACAAGAAAGAATGGCCTGGATACCTTTTCCAAGACGTCTTCAGGGTCCCAGCCCTTTGGTGGGTAGACCCGACTCCCACGTAATGCAACGATAAAGTACAGCCATGTTCTCTCTCCCAGGTGGTGTTCTGAGTTTCCTCTCAATTGGTATGGGTCCCATACCTTACTTTCAGTACCCTTAAAAGGTAATGCGATGAGGAGGAATATCCTTGTTGTCTCTCCCAAGCTGTGCTGATGTTCCCTGACCCTTTCTGAGCAGGCCTGGTTCCCAGGTACTGCAACACCGTAGAATATCCTGATTCTCTCCTAAGCTGTGCTGAGGGTCTCCAACCTTTTCTCAGTACCACTCCTATTGGCCCATCCTCCTGCCAAGTAGGGTACTCAACATTCTTGGATTCACAGTTCTCTCCCTCTTCACTTCCACCCACAACTTTGGTTTACTCTCTCCCTAAGGTCTCTGAATGCCACCCTTCTTAATCACTGTTTGAGGTGTATGACCACACCATGGGTCCCAGACCCACATCACTTGGTTGTTATCATAATTCTCCACCTCAGTTCTCTCTTAAGCCCACAGCCTTTGTTTACTCTCCTGCCAAGGTATGTGAGGACCACTTGTAAAGTTTGTTTTCCTCTTTATTACTGTTTGGGGTCTGTTTCCCCAGCGTGGGTCCCAGACCCCCTTCACTTGATTACTCCTACTCTTCCCTATGTCTGATCTTACTTACCATAAGGCCGGCCCTCCTCGTATATGATTCAGCGCGCCACAGATGCACAGATTCAAGACGAGTAACGAACGATCCATCTGATACGTGCACACAAGAATACACGCTACTTTTCAATGACCAGCATTAACCACGGCTTCAGAAAAGCGATGCGAATATCGGGCCCTTTGCACCTGATTGCATTCAAGCTAGTTGACACCAGAATACTCCAATCCAGCCGAGCCGAGATTTGTCTCCAGGCACTTCTTCTATTACCCCATCTGAGGGGTTAAAAACCGTATACATCTGACTTTTGGTCCTGAGGAAGGCGTTTTCTGTTTAGACCTCTACACCGAAACGTATTTGACCACACCTGACTGAACTCTTTGGCTGACAGCGGTGGCCACTGTGCCTATATGCATTAGGCCAGTTCACACATACGTAGACCTGAGCAGCACTGTAAGAAGCGGTTGGCAAGTGTGAATGTATAAACCAAGCTTACACTAGCCATACATCTCCACACCCCACTAGGAATTATAATTGTTTCTTTCGTTCCTTGGTTTTCCTTAGAATGTACACAGGTGGACTCCCATAAATAAAACAGGGTGAAAACTAAATAACTTTATAATATATTTCTGCCTATAAGGATAGAATTCATGTCCTGTGATATTTAGAATTGTTTTGTTTAAATGTAAAGTCTTTTTTTCAGTGGTTTGTCCTTTTGAATTGTTTAATTTTTTGTATATTTTCTTTACCTGTTTCCAATTATTATTGTTTTTTTACGGTGCATGATTTATTCTGATGCCGTTAACATGATTATAATATGTTATGTATTCAAAATTGAACCTGCTTCCAGATAATATTTTGTTAAATGACATTGAGGCTCATGCACAAAAGATTGTTTTATGTTTTTCATTAAAATAACGATAAATACTAATTTTTGTATGATCAAGATTCTGCATTGCGTCAAATGTAAATCTTCAAAGCAATGATCTTCTGATAACATTAATGACATAATTATATGCAAAGAAGAGGTTAAACACACATAACTTAGGAGCAATAGATTTAGTCTGTGGTAATCCTTGTTTAAAACAGTTTAACACACAAACTGAGGTTAGAGAAAATAAGGTGAGCATCGGTAATGGATATACCGCATCACCATTACTTTATTCCCTGTGGGGACACAATTTTGTGATTTTTGTTGCATTCTTTCCCCAGTCTCCCACAGAGTAGGGGTTTCACCCTTCAGTATATATGATCTTACTTTAAGCCACAGACTTGCTTTACTCCCCTGCTAAGGTCTGGGAATATCATCTGCATATGCAAAGTTGGTACTCCCCTTTATGACTGGTCAGGATATGCCTTCCTGATATGGGTCCTAGGTCACTCTGCCCCAGTGAATGTTCATTCTGTTCTCCGCTTTGGGCCTTCAGTACTCTCTGAGTCTCAACAACCCTGGGACTAGCCACCCATGTACCTGTAAAGCCTTGCCTGTCACCATCCGGTGTTTGCGCATCTCCCAGGAGCTTCAGCAGCTTCTCTGGCTCAACAGGACCTTCCCTGGTCTCAGCGCGTGTCCTCTGTAGTTCGGCACGGGTTTTTTTGCACTCCAGCAGCCTTGGTCACGGGAAGGTTTCCTCTTCCCCAGTCTGCCTTCTAAGAGTGTGGCTCTCCCTTGGACACTAACTGCCTCTCTGCTTTGCTGTCTTACACGTACATGGGCACTTTTCTGGCTCATGCCGAGCTGATAATGAAGATACCATCCTCCTCCTCTTCTCTCGCTGCCTTTGAATGACAGCTGACCAATAGGATTGTTCCAAAGGTTAAACGCATGCATTAGTTCTTGTCAGTGATCTTCATTACTCGTGGCCTCTTCCTCGTCCCAGTAGTTCTTGCCTGTGATATAGTGCAAACATACATGGGGCACTAGGTAGTGTGGAATTGGAGGGTTTATGAGAGAGGGTGGTAGAGTCAAAGGTGAACTGTGTTTTCCCAGAATCATCATTACTCTCAGTAGGGTCCTCCTGCCCCATGAGATTCTCCCACTGAGTTCCACCCCCATGGGGACTATCAGGTAGCGGCCTCACCTCCATGGCCTCATGAGAAGGTGTCAGTCTAGAAATACGGATACCTCTACTTTGAGACCGCAAACGCATTTTGGTGGCTGTGGGCCAACCGTCTCATGCACGATATGACAAAATATTGGTTTTCGAGTTTACCAATGAACGGCCATTTTGATGTAACAAGAATCGCCATTTTGTTTTCTAATCATTGCTCATTGCTTTCTGTTCCTATTGCTTCGCAGTATATTTTCCGCTTACACTGCTCAACTGTGAAACATTATTGTCTGTATGTGAAAAGGACAAGGCCGCAGGGCCGTGAGGATAACAAGAGTTCGCTGAAACACAAACGTAGGCAGCTCCAGGAAGAATGCCCGGCTCCCTCCCGAATGTAGCCTTGAAGCAGAGCTGCAGGGCATCTAATCATTTCACAGCTGCCAGACAGTCTCGTTATATGGTAGAATATGTTAGAATAATACTGCTGAAGGCTTGAATTATGCTTTTCCTTCACCCCCCCTTTGCTGAGCCCGCTTGAGCATGTCGGCTCCCAGGACGCGAATAGCACCTGATAGATAGCAAGGTCCGGAATGCAACTCCTCCCGTATGTAGTTCGCTTCCAAGAACAGAAGCGCTGTGTTCTATTCAACAACTGAAAGATGCCTTCGCACTCACAAATTGCAAATTGATACTAGAATAGATGTTTGAAGGTGTCATAGTGGTCAGAGATGTCCATCATCACACCAAGTTCAAAGAAACCCAATAAAGGGGGGTGTTAAACATGTCATAGCTGATTGTTTGATATGCATTTTGTATATATGTAACTGATGTACGTAATTCACTCTCTTGCGTCCCTCGAGGTCTAGAGATACATGTCGCGGGGCGTGAGACCGAGTTGGCCAACTAAGACTTTTGCTTTGCAATAAAACCCTAGCTTTGGGAATACAACCTCGTGTCTGGTGTATCTATCGTTTGTGGTGACTCTCCTTGTTTCCATAAACGTCAGGGTCCCCTAGGGGCCCCTTTCAAGAGGGCTTCCCCCATCTAAAACAGTGGCAATACCTCAGGATTCATCACATACCCTTCCCCTTATGCTTTCAGTTGCTTCCTCCCCTAAAGCAAATGCCAGGGTCCCTTGAGCTTTCCTTAAGTATTATTTGATCAGGGTTGCCTCTTGACCCATTGATGTTTTTGTTTTGATCCCTATTTGGGCCACCCCAGAAATCCATTGATTGAATTGGGGCAAGTCACTTCCTAAGACTTACTTGGCCTGTAAACTGAGAATGATTGCCACCGTGATCCATAGTTCCTTCCCCAGTATGGTTACTGTATCTTTGTACAAGGGTAGGCCTCGGTAGGGCTGTGTACACACTGAACTTCCTTCTGGAAGACTCCCCTTCTGGCCTTCAGGCAGAAATTGGTGATAAATGGAACAACCCTTACTTCCACTATCTAGATTTGCCCAGATCTTTTCCCTTTGAATAGTGACGGGTACCCTATAAAGGCTACTCACACTTGTGAACAGGCAGTTGTTTTTGTTCTTTTTTGGGATTGTTTTTTCATTCTAAGGGAACCTTCTCAGATTTTGTATTCTGGGTTTAGTGTGGTGGTCTCTGTACAAAGGATGTTGGGGAAAAGTATCTTAGAACTTTTTCCTTGGATTTTCTTGCTCTTATTGGGACTTCGATCACCCATGGGGTCTTCTTCCTCAGATGTTAATCAATGCAGAGGTTAGACATTCAAGGTACAATGTCTTGCAGGGTTGCCAACGTCTCCACAGGAGAAGTACTTCTGGTCTAGGTAAGGAGATGGGGGAATAATGAATGGTATATCTCCTTTTTCACCCCCTATCACTATAGCGTCCGAACCTGGTCAGCTACTACCTTTAGGTCTATTGGGTGTCTCCGATCCCTGGCAATCAACAACTGGTGTCCCTGAGATGGATGGTTCTCACTCCTCCTGTTCATCCCGAAAGCTATCCGGGTCTGAGACCTCTGAAGAGGGGACTGAAGACTCTGCCCTGTCAGATTGTCCCAGGAACAAGTTACTCCCCTGTTCCCTTTCAGATGTTATAGGGTCACTGTCCCGGAGGGAGGGAGGTATAGGGATTGGGTCCACGGAAGATTCCCATTGTTCTATCTTCGGAGGGGAACATTTACACAATTACACAAAAAGGTGGGGATTCGGGGGGGGGGGGCTTGTGTTGCCAGTGGAAGCATTACATTCGGTTCTTCCCCCTCAGGATCAAGGTTTACCTCAGTTTCCTTTTTGGGTGAATACAATTATTGCGTCTCGTTCCCAGGAGGTGGGTTCTCCCTGATGGTCCCTACTGTTCTCGGGGTAGTTGTCTCTAAGTTTTTCAGAACCTCACTGACACTGTTGTTGGGTGGAGAGGTGGGAGGACAGTTTAAGGTTAGGGAACTGTTCCCTTTGGGCTGATCCCATTCCCATTGGAACAGTCTGTGGGTTCCTCAATGAAGGGAAATGAGGAAGACAGAGAAGCACAATTGTGGTTACTTTCCCAGACGGAAATCATACCAAGCAACTCACTTTCTTGGAGATGGTATTGTAGAGGAGCAGCTGCATGCCTCTGAAGGTAATCCCAAACCCTACCTCCTGCATTTTGGAAACCTGAGATTGTGTCATGCTTGACACCAGCAGTTGTGATCATACCACGGCGAATATTCAAAAGAAGGTACCCACTGAGGAAACCCTATGAAAGGTATTCCCAATGAGATGACAATCTGAGGGAGGAAGTCCCTGAAGAAATATGAAAATTAGAGAAAGAGGAGCTGGTGATGTCACAAGAGATAAACGTGATGCTTGGAGAAGACTGGCTGAAGAGAATGCATGGAACTTATAGATACTGACGGCGATGTAAAGAATCAAGTAAACTGTCATATGCGAAAAGAAGATTGCATGCGTGTGATGCATTCAATAACTGTGCAGATGCTGTAACAGTAACGCAAGTAGACTAAGTAATCTTAGAAGCTGGCTATACGTAGTCAATAGACTGCAGGCAGAGCCACCATTGTATAGAAACTGCACATCAGTATCATGAATTTAGTAATGAGAACTGTGTCGCAGCAAGAATTAGCTGAGATAGTGGATACGAATGGCGAGGCTGTTTGGCCTGGTATCAAAGTCAAGGCAGCCAAGGCCAGTTATCTAATCTTGAAGGCAGTGAACGTGAGAAGCTGAATCATCCATTGTTAAGGTGCAAAAAAAGAACACCAGGTGTGGCATGTTCTATTCGTTTAAGACATTTAAATGCTGGAAAATTGTCAAAATCATGGTCTCCGGTCACCTGGGACAAGGATGGAAATAGAGTTGGGCATGGAGTTCTAGAAAAAGTGATAGTACATGCTCACCCTCCCTTATTTTCTCACAGACAAGAATACACTGCAAGGCCAAGTCCAAAGACAATCTTAATGGCAGAAGGCATGGGTGATGAGAGACGTTGGGCTAATTGGGTGGGGAGGTACATTCAAGTTCACCTCCTGGCACCTGGAGTATGAGCGTATGTGCTGCTAATGAGCCATAAAACAAAGGGTCTTACTTATAGTGTGAGAGCCAATGATATACCGTGTACTTAATGAAGTCGAAGATGGCTTGCACCAGAGGTGAGCACAAGATGTCCACCTGACAGAGACCCAATCACAACACAACCCCTTATAGAAAGTATACTTAGATGTTCCCCGCCAGCATATCACAATCCTTTGTAGGTTTCTTGTATTTGCCACGTAATATGACAACATGGCTGATGGATTATTTGTATAAAAGGATGTTTTTATGTGAAATGCAATGAGAACTCGGGCAAACGTCTGTTGATGTCTGTTGTAATTCCCTGTTTTAGACAATTGATAATAAAACAGACAACTCTGCCATCTTCCAGAGTTGGTTTTATTATTTGGTGTCAGAGTTATTCTGCATCCCATCCATTGCATGGGTGTTACCAAAAGGGCTCTAAAAGCTCATATGGGTCCCAGACCCACCTAACTATGTCACTCTGCCCTGGTGAGTATTCCTTCTGTTCTCCGCTTCAGGCCTTCAGTACTCTCTGGGTCTCCCCAACCCTGGGACTAGCCACTCCTGTACTTGCAGGGCCTTGGCCGTCACCATCCAGTTGTTTGTGGGTCTCCCACAAGCTTAAGTGACTTCTATGGCTCACCGGACCCTCCCTCAGTCTTCACGCATCTCTTCCGCAGTTCAGAAGTGGTTTCCGTGGACTTCAGTGGCATCGGTCACCAGTAGGTATCATTACTCTTCCCCGGTCTGCCTTCTGCAAGAGCGTCTCTCCCTTGGACATCGTCTGCCTCTCTGCTTTGTTGTCCTGGCGTACCTGGGCACTTTCCTGTCTCATGACAAGCCAACAATGAAGACGCCATCCTTCTCTTCCCACGCTGCCTTTGAATGACAACTGACCAATAGGATTGTTAGAAAGGCCAGAAACTGTGCACTAGTTCTTGTCAGTGATCTTCATTACTCGTGGCCTTTTCCTCATCCCAGTAGTTCTTGCCTGAGATATATTGCAAAAGTACATGGGGCACTAGGTAGTGTGGGATTGGAGGGTTTTTGAGGGAAGGTCGGAGGGCCAAATGGATACTGTGTTTGCCCGGAATTGTCACTACTCTCAATGGGGTCCTCCCTCCCCATGAGATTCTCCCATTGAGTACAACCCCCCAGGGACACTATCAGGCCTCACCTCCCTGGCCTCATGGGAAGGGGCTTCCATAACTAAAGCAGTGACGATACCTCGGGATTCGTCACACTAAGCAATGAAATGGAATCTGCCCAAATGAATTTCAGTGATTATGATTGAGTCAAAGCTTGCCCGCCATCACTTTAATGGTGTGCCTAAAGGGATCAGGCTACCTCACTGATGCCCTGCAAGTCTGAAACATATCTGGCCTTGCTTGCCTTTCTGTACCGAGGGGACGCGGCCTAGCGTATTGAGATGGAATATGACCGATTTGCATGTGATTGGTCCGCTTCTGTAATAGGACAGATGCGAATAAAGGGGGTAATTACGAGGTTGGATGAAATGGAAAAATGATGCCGGAAAAGGATTACCGGCACCACATACCACTCTGGGCTATTCCAACCTAAGACCCCGGTATTAGCGGCACGTTAATAACGGTGCCTCTAATAGCGGCAAGGGCGCGGGCACGCGGCCTATCATGCCGGCAATACCGGCATGCCGCTAATGGGAGGACATTACAAGTCAGGCGGGCATGCAAATACCGGCATCATGAAGGCGCTAATGGGGGTTACCGGCATGCCGGCAATACCAGCATCGTGAACCAACCATAAAATGCTATGTGCAGTGTTCCCAAGTGCCACAGGTGCACACAATCAGCACAGGTGGAGTCAATGGAGTCTGAGCCAGCACAAAAGGAGCACACCCACACACCATACCCCTTCCCACACCAAAATGATTCCACTAGTAGTAGCAATACTGGGGATGGAGGACATGCTTGCATTGGAACACCAGCAAAATAACAAAAACAACAGCAGGCACCACAGAGGAGACGCAGGAGGAGAAGGAGGGTGAGACCAGGCTCAGCATGCCCCACCAGTGCAGCCAGTGGTACCACACAGGCAGCCCCCAATCCCTTGCATCAGAGCCAGTCCATTCAACCTAACCCCTGAGCAGATCCACACCCTCTACCGTCTGGACCAGGACACCATCACCACCATCGTGGACATGATCACGATGACATTGTCAGCCTCATTGAAATACGCACCGCCATCCCTCCTCTACTCAGGGTAGTGTCAGGGCTCCACTTCCTTGCCACTGTCACGCCCCTTCGAAGGCGGTGGTCCTTGTGGCATCGATGGACCTTAGGACGGTGGGTGTCAGCCATTTTTACTAGCAAGATGGCCGCCGTAACTGGAGATGCGGGTCTAGCCTCTGCACGACTCGGTATCCAGGAAGTGCTGTCTCCCTACCCGAGTGTAGGTATATCTCTTCCTGTGATCAGCACACGAATGCGTTGCTACTCTGCTTCAACAACGCTACGTAAGTTTGCATCTAGGTATCCTGATACGGCTTGCTAAACACTAACCTTTCAGCCTTCTAAACTTTCCTGCTCTGTCTCAATTTCAGTGCATTCCTCACCGCCTCTCTGTCTCCCGATTCCACGGACTCCATCTCTTTCTCACCCAAGTTTGCCCGCCGGTCTCGTTCCGGAGCGCGGTAAGCTTCATTCGGGATTCTCCGGTATATTGAATTCCCGTTTCTCTACCTTTCCCAACTCACCATTCTATCCTCCTTCGCATAGTTACAGGCTTATGGCACACCGGTATTGCGACCGCCCGTGCAAAACTCTGCACTATCAAAACAACTCCTAGCTCCGCCCTTCATGCCTCTCAGGTAAAGATTTCCCCGTGGCTTTCCCCTATTCAATCTAGTTATCTTACTGGTTCTAATCAAAACCTTTTCTACTATCGTAGAAGTTTTCTGAAGATTCTGACTGGCACCTTTTCCCACACATCGTTCCTGTTTAAGGGTAATCAACATTCCTAAACATCTTACATTTCCATATTTCCACTTACCTGCTTATACTTACCAGTCTCTTTCTCTTTCAAGACGAAAGTCCTCCGGACTTCACCTGAATCTCCGCCTGCAATTGAAGACATCTTTCCGCAACCTTCGGCACAGGGTTTTCTTCCCCAGAGGGTTTCCCTGGGGCTTCTTCTCCTACCTGGTTTATCTGGGAGGGGGAAGAGGTACTTGGGAGGCTTTCGCTTTCATCTCCCCGCTTGGAACAAGGAGAGTCTTCCCCTGCTCCAAGGTGTCAGTCACAGGACAGGAAGAGAGGTAACGGTGAGTCCTTGGGGTAACCTGCCAGTTTTTAAATTTGTAATGATTATTGTGACAATCATCATTTATGACAGTTAGCAACGGCCAAAAATATTATTGTTTTCGAAATTTAACCTGAGTTATCAGGAATTCTGAGCAGGTTATCTCAGGGGTTCAGGGTTACAAGGAAATATGGACGCAGCCCAACAACAGCAATTAGTTACTGCTGTACAAGCGTTGACGGCTGAAGTGCAGGCTTTAAAACAGGAGAATGCCTATCTACGACAACAGGTAGGCAGAGTCCCTAGTTGTTCTGAGATACCTCCTGACCCAATTCCGGGGGGTTTATACGATGGTAATCCTCATAAACTCAAGGCCTTTATTGAGGCTTGTACCGTTCAGTTTTCATTCAAGACAGCCTTTTTTCAAAGTTACCGTGATAAAGTAGGAAACATGATTGCAAATTTAACAGCTCCCTCTTTAGCATGGGCCACACCTCTTGTTACTACAAATAATGCCTTGCTAGATTCTTACCCCGCCTTTTTGAACAGTCTTAGAGCCATGTTTAGCCGTCAAGAAATCACGGTTTCAGCCCAAGAACAGTTATTGGATTTCAAACAAGGATCCCAAGATCTGTTGTCTTATATCACCAATTTCAAGCAGTTAGCAGCTGGCACGTCATGGGCTGACGATGCTCTGATCACTATATTCCACAGGGGATTAAACGAGGAGTTAAAGGATGAGATCTCCCGAGTCCCCAAACCTCCAAATCTGGCAGAATTAATAACCATGGTCATGCAGATGGACTACCGATTGCAAGAAAGATTAAAGGAATGACGTCGCGGTCGTCCCGTGAGACAACCTGTTACTTACTCTCCTAGTTTAGGGAAATCTCAGACTGAAGAACCTATGCAGATAGGAACTACCAGAGGTCGTCTTACTCCAGAAGAGCGCAATAGACCTCGAGTCAAGGGGCTGTGTATGTATTGTGGTTCCAAGGAACACACCATTCAAGATTGTCCTCTCATCCCAGTCAAAAGACAGGGAAACGCCATTTCCCAACCGCAAGGGGAACCGCGGCTAGGGAATCAGTAACAGGTTCCTCATCCTCTATGATACCATCACAAGTAACAGAGATCCCCGATCTTACTATGCTGGCCTTGCAAGTCCAAATCAAATGGGGAGATTCTGATCCCATTCCGGTCACGGCCTTAATAGACTGTGGGACCGCAGGGAATTTTGTTGATACCCTCTGGAAGACCACTCATAACATCCCGTGTTCAGTTAAGACCTTGGCAATACCAGTTGAGTCGGTGGATGGTAGTCCGTTAACTTCAGGACCCATAAAGGAACAAACAATACCCTTACGGATGAATATTTCCTCCCATCAAGAATCTATTGTCTTTGATGTAATTCGTACAGCACACTATCCAGTAATTTTAGGGTTACCCTGGCTTCGAGCCCATAATCCTTATATCAATTGGAAGGCGGGCACTGTCTTTCTGGGCTCTGAACATTGTTTGACGCACTGTCTCTTGGACGGAGCTGTTGGTTTTCGTCCTACTATCTCCATGTTGGAAAATACGGGTTCCATCTCTATGTTGAACCATATTCAGGAATTACCCCTCGAATACAGGCAATTTCAGACAGTATTTTCCGATTCAGAATATGCCGAACTACCCCCACATCGGAGAGATGACTGTGCCTTGGAACTAGTTCCAGATGCACCGATTCCTTTCGGTCGCATGTATGTCCTATCAAGACGAGAACGTGAAGTCCTTAGGGAATATCTTCAAAAGAATCTTCGCAATGGACTTATTCAAGAATCCACCTCGCCAGCTGGAGCTTCCTTATTCTTCATCCCCAAGAAAGAATCCACGGAACTCAGACCGTGTATAGATTTCCGGGGCTTGAACAAGATCACAATCCCTGATCGCTATCCTATGCCTCTCATACCAGATATACTCGAAGCCGTTAAAGGAGCTACCATCTTCACAAAACTAGATCTCCGCGGGGCTTACCATCTCATCCGTATACGAGCTGGCGATGAGTGGAAGACGGCTTTCCGTACTCCTTTGGGACATTATGAATATAAAGTAATGCCTTTTGGTCTGTCCAACGCCCCCGCTGTCTTCCAACGCTTTATGGACCACATATTTTCAGACATTCTTCTTCACACAGTTATTGTCTACTTAGATGATATTCTGGTTTTCTCTACATCCCCATCGGAACACCGTCAGCATGTGAAGGAAGTCCTACGGAGACTGTTTAACAATCATCTCTATTGCAAACTAGAGAAATGTGAGTTTCACAGGAACCAGGTTGCCTATCTAGGATACATAATTTCTGCAAATGGGGTAGCCATGGACCCTAGGAAAGTTTCAGCTATTACTGACTGGCCTATACCGATGTGCATCAAAGAACTGCAGAGATTTCTGGGATTTACAAACTTTTATAGACGTTTCATCCCACATTATTCTCAAGAAATTCTCCCACTGACGGCTCTTCTTAAAAAGAATGTACGGTTCTTTTGGTCAGAGGAGGCACAACTAGCATTTGAGAGACTGAAGCAACATTTCCTCACAGGACCCTTCCCGATTACTCCAGATCAAGCCAAGAGATTAATTATTGAATCTGACGCGTCTCATCAGGCAATTGGGGCCGTTCTGCTTCAAGAAAATGATCAAGGAATAGAATGTCCTATAGCCTATCTTTCTAAGACACTGTCTCCCTCTGAAATAAATTATTCAGTGCTTGAAAAGGAACTACTGGCTATAAAAAGGGCATTTGAAGAGTGGAGACACCTGCTATTGGGGGCAAGACACCCAGTTGAGGTCCGAACAGATCACAGTAACTTACGCGTCTTACAATATTCTCAGACCCGAAATAGCCGACAGGCACGTTGGGCACACTTCTTTTCACCGTATGAGATTGTATTCACCTTTATTCCCGGAAGAGCCAATCTCAAGGCAGATGCTTTGTCTAGAAAGGATTATAACTCCTCTACGCCCTTCCGAACAGAGCCTCTGTTTCCCAGAGCCACATTCGTGCAGGTAGTTACCACATTTCTTCAAAACGTGGCTAACTCGACTTTGCAATTTATCCAGTTGAATCCAAGATTTCTGGCAACCTGGAAACTTACCTTGGTCCATGGATGTGCTTATAATAACAAAAAGCTCTTCCTCCCTTCAAGTGAACTACGAAGAACGGTTCTGAATCTTTGTCACGACTCTTACCTAGCTGGTCACAGAGGTGTGGCTAATACTAAAGAATTGATCCAGCGTAATTTCTGGTGGCCGGAGATGACTCGAGACATCATAGATTATGTTTCCGCTTGTGCCATCTGCTTGCAATCTAAATGCCCGCGATCTGCCCCTTCAGGTCTCCTCTAAGCAATGCCAGTTCCTAACCGTCCTTGGCAAATGATTTCAACAGATTTTATTGTAGATCTGCCAATCTCGGACGGTTGCACTGTAATCATGGTAACAATCGATTACTTTACGAAATTGGCACATTTTGTTCCACTTCCGCGGATTCCTACCGCATCCCAGATGGCAAAGATTTTTCTTTCACGGATTTTCTCTCTTCACGGACTTCCTGAGACCATCGTTTCTGATCGAGGTTCACAATATACGTCTCGATATTGGCAGCAAGTATGCAAGAGTTTGCATATCTCCCGAGCATTGAGTTCAGGATTCCATCCACAGACGAATGGTCAGACAGAACGTCTAAATCAGACCCTGGAGGGTTATTTGCGTTGTTACATCTCTTCCTCGCAAGACAACTGGTGTTCCTTGTTACCTTTGGCAGAATTTGCATATAATAACTCTCGACACTCAGCCTTGGGGTTCAGCCCTTTCTTTTGCTCCTACGGATATCACCCTCAGTGTTTTCCCAGCGGTCCAATCTCCACATCTAGGTTTCCCGATGTGGACGATCTCATCAATGCTATTCAGATGGGACATCGAACAGCCAGGACCTCTCTTCTGGAAGCCCAGGCCCGTGTCAAACGCTCTGCTGATAGACATCGCACTCCAGCTCCGAGATTGGTGCCAGGAGATTTAGTTTGGTTGGCTTCCCGATTTCTGCCTCGTCATCTGGTACCGTCCAAATTGTCCCCGAGATACTTCGGTCCCTTTCCCGTTTTGCAACGAATGGGGTCATCTGCTTACAAGCTCAAGCTCCCTCCGTCTTGGTCCAGGATTCATCCTGTTTTCCATGTGTCGCAATTGAAGAAGGACGTGGTGGATCGTTTTTCCCGAGTACGGATGGGTGCACCCCCTCCTGTCATCACCCCGATGGGTCCCGAATATGAAGTGGCTGGTGTTTGCGATTCTCGTCTTTTTCGGGGATGTCTGCAGTTCTTGATTGACTGGAAGGGGTATTCTCCGGCTGATCGCTCATGGGAACCTGCATCGGCTGTTCATGCTCCGGCTCTGGTCCGCCGATTTTTTCGATCCCATCCGAATAAACCGGGTGGCCCGGGGCATTTGAGGGGGCATACTGTCACTGCCCTTCGAAGGCGGTGGTCCTTGTGGCATCGATGGACCTTAGGACGGTGGGTGTCAGCCATTTTTACTAGCAAGATGGCCGCCGTAACTGGAGATGCGGGTCTAGCCTCTGCACGACTCGGTATCCAGGAAGAGCTGTCTCCCTACCCGAGTGTAGGTATATCTGTTCCTGTGATCAGCACACGAATGCGTTGCTACTCTGCTTCAACAACGCTACGTAAGTTCGCATCTAGGGATCCTGATACGGCTTGCTAAACACTAACCTTTCAGCCTTCTAAACTTTCCTGCTCTGTCTCAATTTCAGTGCATTCCTCACCGCCTCTCTGTCTCCCGATTCCACGGACGCCATCTCTTTCTCACCCAAGTTTGCCTGCCGGTCTCGTTCCGGAGCGCGGTAAGCTTCATTCGGGATTCTCCGGTATATTGAATTCCCGTTTCTCTACCTTTCCCAACTCACCATTCTATCCTCCTTCGCATAGTTACAGGCTTATGGCACACCGGTATTGCGACCGCCAGTGCAAAACTCTGCACTATCAAAACAACTCCTAGCTCCGCCCTTCATGCCTCTCAGGTAAAGATTTCCCCGTGGCTTTCCCCTATTCAATCTAGTTATCTTACTAGTTCTAATCAAAACCTTTTATACTATCGTAGACGTTTTCTGAAGATTCTGACTGGCACTTTTTCCCACACATCGTTCCGTTTTAAGGGTAATCAACATTCCTAAACATCTTACATTTCCATATTTCCACTTACCTGCTTATACTTACCAGTCTCTTTCTCTTTCAAGACGAACGTCCTCCGGACTTCACCTGAATCTCCGCCTGCAATTGAAGACATCTTTCCGCAACCTTCGGCACAGGGTTTTCTTCCCCAGAGGGTTTCCCTGGGGCTTCTTCTCCTACCTGGTTTATCTGGGAGGGGGAAGAGGTACTTGGAAGGCTTTCGCTTTCATCTCCCCGCTTGGAACAAGGAGAGTCTTCCCCTGCTGGAAGGTGTCAGTCACAGGACAGGAAGAGAGGTAACGGTGAGTCCTTGGGGTAACCTGCCAGTTGTTAAATTTGTAATAATTATTGTGACAATCATCATTTATGACAGCCACACGCACCTACCAGCACACAGTGGGGCACATGATTGGCATATCACAACCCTTATTTTCTCGCATCCTGAACCAAGTGCTGGATGCCCTCCTCAAGCACACAAGGGACTACATATCCCTACCACGGACTCCCCAGGAGATCTCTGACACAAAAGTTGCCTCCCATGCACTGACAGGCATGCCAAATTCTATAGGTGCCCTCGACTGCACCCACGTGGAGTTGGTGGTCCCGCATGCCATGGAAGTGGTGTACCACAACCGCAAGCAATACCACTCCATCAATGTGCACATGGTATGTGATGCCAGCAAGATCATCACACATTGTGTGCCCAATATCCCGGATCAACTCATGCCTCAATGGTCCTGCGCAACTCCACGCTACCACGCTACATGGAGCGACATGCAGGACAACGTGCCTGGCTGCTTGGTAAGTTGCATGACAGGCACATGGCAGTGGAATGGGGGGAAAGATGCACACACCACCATGCTGTCAATGTTGGTGTGATAGCACAATGTGCACATCAGTAAACACTGTGCCCCAATGCATCCCGAACAGAACATGACAATCAAATCCCATAGGACTGAAGTAAGTTCCACACCCATCACAACATGCCAAACAGTAAACCACCCCACATCCCACAACACGTGCACCACTCATCAGCGGACCTCACCCTCCATAACACCATCCAGCAACATGCAGTAAATATGCAATATGTTGCTGTCTCCAGCAAATCACCTCCCCGGACAAGCATCCATGGGAGTGCATTGAACAAAACCATCAAGAGAATCCACTGTCTTTCACAGGGCCACCACAACCAAAGGAGTGCAGCACGTCACAAGGGGAAAAATCAGCGCTGAATGCCTAATATTGCAGAGCCTACAGCCAACGCTACCAGTCAGTGAATCTTACAGAACGCAACACATCACAAATTTGACACAAACACAGTTGTATGTGCCCACAATGCATGAGCAACATTAAGGCAGTGCACACCGTGTATCATCTTGAAGATGCAACCCACACCATCAGTCCATGGCACAGGACACATTGAGGGCATAAAAATGGCGTGCATACAACCAGGGACATCTGCATGTGATCAATGATAATCTGCAGGCATGTGTGGCTAGTACAGCTGTCCATCATGAATCGAATGACAAATACCTTTTTTTCCCTCCCATGCAGGTGATAGTGGCTATCCCTTGAAGCCGTGGCTCCTCACCCCTATCTGAAACCCACAGCACAGGCACAAGGAGGACTACAATCATTCCCACACCCGTACCCGTGTGGTCATTGAGCAGACCTTTGGACTGTCGAAGGCACGGTTTTGCTGCCTTAGCCGGTCGGGTGGGGCACTCCTCTACAGGCATGAGAAGGTGGCCAAGATCATCATGGCATGTGTCATGTTGCACAACATGTGTATCCGACGGAACGTGTCCCTGCCCCCTGACATTGAACTGCTACCACCTGGTGATGATGAAGGGGATGAAGAAGATGTGGCTTCACATCATCGCGATGCCGATGCACAGGTGGGATGTGCTGTGCGTCAGTCAGTGATTGCAAAATATTTCTGACACACATGGCTGCAGAGGCTGACATGATAGTTGGACAGAGGGCACTGGGTGTGGGAGTACATGTATATACACTGTATATGAATAAATGACACATGCGCAATGAGGAATGTCACACAACAGGTGTATCCAACTGTCCAACAAAGATGAAAGTGCACTAACCCTCCACCACACAGACCCCCTCCCCTCCTCCCACAACTCCCCCACACACCCTCACCTTCCTCCCCCTCCCCACACAACTCCCCCACACACCCTCACCCCCCTCCCCCACAACTCCCCCACACACCCTCACCTCCCTCCCCCTCCCCACACAACTCCCCCACACACAGTCACCTCCCTCCCCCTCCCAACGCAACTCCCCCACACACCCTCACCCCCTCCCCCCACAACTCCCCCACATACGCTCCTCCCTCCCCCACAACTCCCCCACACACCCTCACCCCCCTCCACCACCCCCACAACTCCCTCACACATGGTGTCCAAACAATTGTCTTGTGCCTTCATCAGGCTGGCCAGTCTATATCCTGCCACTCCCTGCACCTGGTGGCGGCATGTCCAGGCAGTGCAGGGTGCGCGCCGACCTGTGTAGTGGGCTGGTCTGTGTGGAGCTCGAGGACGATGGAGTGGCCGCCTGCTCCATTTGGGGGCCCGGACGCTCAGCCTCCATTGCATCGGCAATGCGGCTGAGGACCTGCCGCAGGGCTGACACCTCCTCGCACAGTCTACTGGTGCTATCCGCAATGATCTTCCCCAGGGAGGCAGTGTTCTCGCCCCACTCCTGCCTTGCTTGGGCATTGTCATTGGCAAACTGTCTCACCAGGGCAGTTAGCTCCTCCTGCCGCTGCGAAGCGTGCCCTGCCTGCTGCACCCCCGCCGGTACACCAGTGGAGGTGGAGGGTCCATGTGTGTCATGCTGAAATTCGATTGTGTCCTCTATGGGATTCATGCTCCCTTGGATATACTCCACCCCTCCGACTGCTCATGGGTGGTGCCGTGGTCAGAGTCGACTGATGTGAGCTGGGGGGATGGTCCTGGACTTGGTGTGGCAGGCAGGTCGGGGTAGTCGTCCTCCACAGGCACACACACCTGTCCCTGCACGTCCTCATCAGTCAGGGGTGCGGTAGCTGCCGCCTCCTCGACAGAACTGTTGTCTGCAGAGAGTGCACCTTCAAATGTCTCCTGTGCCAGTGTCACTGGAGTTGTGGGTTCAGCGGTGACGGGGCTTGGCAGCACCAGTGCCGTGGCATCCTGGGGTAGTTTGCTCATAGGTGCCTGCCGTGGCTTCTGTGGGGCTTTGGAGGTGGAAGGCCTGTTGCCTTCATCACAGGCCCACTTCCGGGGTGTGGTCGGCTGTGGGGGTGAGTCCCGGGCCTGAGCCTGTCGGGGTCGAAGAGATGGATGACATGAGTGATGGTTTGAGAAGCATCATGCATACATTTGTATAATTGCTCATCTACACAATAGAGGGGAATAGGCAGTGAAGTTAGGATGATCATGTTGCTTGCTATTTGGGTTGGTAATGCAAGCATCCGTTGGGGTCACTCATGTTGGGGCGGACGTATGCTATTTGACATGCATATCTGTTGTGGCCTGCATGCAGTGCGACTTATGCCATTAACATCTTAGTGTGGTTTGTGTTAGGTATGGCATTGCCTTGCTGCAGGCATCTGCATGTGTCTGTGCTGCGGACGACAAGTAGACTTGGAATGTGTGTGTATTAGGGCATGGCTTGCCTCTTCAGACAGAAACATTGGTGGACTATCATCAGACTCTGCATCACAGTGTTTTCTTAGGTCACTCACCTCCTTCCGCCGATGATGTTGCGCCACACTCCATGTCACCCACGCCTTCAATGGCCTCCATGCCGATCGTGCTGGCACATATCTCCTCCCACCGGAACAGCTTTATTGGGAAGCTTGATCCTCTGCCAGTGGCCATGGCCTGGCTCCTGATTGCTGCAAAGGATATTCCTGACGTGCAGGCGCAGGTCATCCCACCTCTTCCTGACATCTTTCGTTGTGTGTGGGATGTTCCCAACCGCGCTGACTCTCTGTGCAACTAGTGCCCAGATCTCTTTCTTCCTGATGACTGCCTCCCTCTTGAGGCTCTGAGCAAATACAACGTCGGCATTCTCAGCCAGGGTCTCGGCAAGCATGGTGAGCTCTTCTTCATTAAAGCACTCCTTGCGCAGACGGGAGGCTCCTTTTTTCACTGCCTTGGGCATTATATTCCTGTTGTGGTTTGATGTGGGTACACAGCAACTCACTCCAGGTCCAGGGTGCTAAGGATGGCAATGGATTGTGTTTTTAAAGATGGCCGCTGTGCTCTTTCCCGTTCCTGTGCGATGACGCGATTTCCGGTTCCGCTTATTAGCGGTCACCGGTAATAGCGGTGACCGCTAATGCCGTCTTGATTCATGTCAGTAGTGCTATCTGCGCTTTACATGATGCCGCTAAGGGCCATTTTGGGCACTTTAGCGGCATGCCGGTAATGTCGTTACCGGCATGGCGCAAAGCTCATGCTTGCGAAGTCGTAATAGCCCTCTATTAGCGGGCTCTTTACGACACGGACACAACATTTGCTCAATGCCGGTAAGGACAGATACTTAGCTCCAACCTCATAATGAACGAAGTTTTCTATACAACACTCATTGCTATTTAGTGCCACCTAACTAAATACACACTTTTCGCATTATTAAAGTTGTGGGCCTCATTACAAGCATGGCGGTCCGGAAACAAGGGGGCCAGTAGCAATCAATGTACTGGTACTCTTTCTGGTCCGCCATACTACGACAATTATTTTTTTATTTTTTATTTTATTGGTTTAAATTCAAACCTTTAAAATATTACAAAAACAATCTCAAATCAAATTAGATCCATAAACTTAAATACAAAACCCCAAACACCACCTCCCTCCCATACTCCATTGTCGTCCTACTCCAGTCTAGTCAGCTAGTGTGACTCCACGTGGCTTTGTTTGGGGTTGAACAGTCTGATGCTGAACATCCATATTTAGCCTCTCCTCTATTGCCGCCAAAAAGGATGTTAATGGCAAGATTAGTTTCATGTCGGTACCATTCCACATTCTCATCCACCATTCTTCTGAGCACACAAATTGATGTTCGTCATTCCAATGGCCCAGGTGAATTGATCGAACATCTTTTAGACCTGGACAGAACAACACCAAGTGTTTGAGTGATTCCACTTCCTTCTCACAGAACCGGAAGACAGGATTCACTCCTGCATTGCCGGCCCAGTGACTGTATCGCTCTTTGGTTTTGAAGGCGTTTAAGCGAAACAGCAGAAAAAGTCTGCAGGCTTTTGGACTCGGAAATAAGTGCAAATATTTTTGTAGCACATTGTATCCTCTTGCTTCTGCAGGTGAGTTTTTCATTGCTCTAGCTACGAGACACGGCTTCCCAGTCTGCCCGCCAGATCTTTACTTTTGCTGCCGTGGGATTTCCATGTAGAGTGACCAGGCTAATATTATATGCGAGGAAAAGATCTTCACAGCGTTTTGTCCATAAGGAAACCCTATCCGTTCCCCTCGGGGTAGAGTTGTGGAGTATCCGAAATTGCAGAATTCCTTCCTGAGCTCTAGTTTTCCGGTATAAAGCCAATTGGTTCCATATGATCCGAGCATGCAACAAAATTAACGCCAGTTCGTATCTTATGCATGCTGTTGAAATTCCAATTGGAAGACTTAGAGCTTTAGTCCAGAACATATGTTCGAGCGATGCCCAATGATTTGATGGGCATCCAAAGGCATTTTCTGCTCCGTACGTAAGGATCGGCAACACTTTTTGTTCGTAAAAGTTTCTCAAGGGTTGCATCGAGAATCTTCAAAAATGTTTGTGAATCAAAAGGCCCTGGCATGCTAACTGACCACATTTCCTCTTTGATTCACGTGTCCAAGGGTCATCGCAAATGCTGGAATTTACCATCATGCCCAAGTACTTCACGCTTTTTGATATGCGTAATTTGTCTTGCCCAAATTTCCACACAAATTTTGTCTCCAATGATCTCAAGGTAACGCTAGAGTTATGGAATATAAGTATTTCACTCTTTGTGGCATTAATTTTCAAGTTGTTTAGATTCACATACCTCTGTACGGCCTCTAGTTTGCGTTGTAGGCCGATCAGAGTCAAATCCAAGATGACCAGATCGTCAGCATACAACATCCAATTTATTGGTGACGAGTTGAGCTTAGGTGGAAACGCCCTCACTGATGATATTGCATCACCAATATCTGATATGAAGAGGCTGAAAATTGCTGCTGCCAGTGGGCAACCTTGTTTGACACCCTTATGTGTCTTAATCTGGGCAGATACAGAGCCAGACTGGTCCAAACGAATGGTGATCGATGTATCCGTGTGTAGTTCTTTGATGGCAGCTAATAAACCAGCAGGGCAGCCCCATGCAACTAACTTTTGCCAGAGAAGCTCTCGATCAATCATATCAAAGGCGCAGGAGAAGTCCACAAACGCAAGGTATATTTTGCTGTTTGTGCGCTGTGCTTCCATTTTTAAAAGGTTAAAGATGAGTACGTTCAGCGAACACCCAACATTTTTGACAAAACCTGCTTGTCTTTCATCGATCCTTTTTGCTGATTGAGCCCAAATAACCAGTTTCCTTTGTAATAACGTTGCGTAGATCTTGCCTAAAACATCAAGCAATGCAATTGGCCGATAGTTTTGAGGTGACCTTCTGTCACCTTTTTTAAAAATTGGCACAATTATCCCTGTTTTCCAGGAACTTGGCAACTGCCAAGACATGATTATTCGTGCAAATAAGTCCACACATAAGTCAGCCCAAAGGTCAGGAAACTGTTTGATCATTACATTCGACAACCCGTCAGGACCGGGTGCCCTAGAGTTTTTGGCTTTTTTGATCACCTCGCAAATGTCTTCTCTTGGGAAATGTAAGTCCCATGGAGTAGGGTCAATCACTGTTAGCGGCTGCAACAACGGTTCTTTGTTGTAAAGTGTTGTAAAATGCTTCACTCACTGGAGTTCGGTTACCGGACACACTTGCAGCGCTTCTTGTGATGATTCCATGCGATTAATGACAAGCCAAAATTCTCCACTGTTTTTGGTTATTAGGGTTTTCAGCATGGCCTACGAGTCTTGCTGATGTAATAGAAATGTATGGCTTTTTAGCCAATTTTTATAGGCTTGTTTTGTAATTCTGTTTTTTGACGCTATTTCACACTTTGGCCCTTGGTTGTTACTCCGAATTCCGGCTCACATTCGTCTTTTGCGCTGCATCACTGTTAAATCAAAGCGATGTTTGTTATGAAATGATAGGTGTTTTAAACCAATGTTCTTTACTTTAAAACTACACAGTAGCGAAGCATATTCGACCTCCTCCGGGCTGCTCTTAAATTGGTTGCATAAATTTAACACCTCTCGTTCATCCAGCCTTACTCTTAAGCGGTTAGATTCAACCCGCACTTTAGTTCTCCATTCTTGTGGTTGAGCAACTATCAAGTTTTGAAATTTCAGCTCTAACAGTTCATGGTCACTATGAACCATTGCCCGAACTTTCAAGGAGTTTATCCTGCCATGCATAGCATCTGAAATGAAAATATAATCAATCGTTGACGATTGATCATCACAATGCCACGTAGACTTTGCTGGAATGTCCCCATGCATGCAGCCGTTTGCCATAGATAAGCCTCTTACATTCAGTTCTTCCAACCAGTCTATCGCCAGTTGTGATTTAGCTGGATTCTGTGGCTTAAAGAAATCGATGTTTAGATCACCACAGATTATCATTCCCGCCCCTTTGTTTGCTTCAAGAAGGTTGTCAATGATTGTTGTAACTTGATCAAGGAACGGGTAAGAGCCTGTCCAACGATGATTGCAGTACAGGTTTATTAAATGGATTATATCTACCTCCTTTCCTGCATGATTAAATCTCAGAGACTTGAATGTATGAGGTGTAATTTTTTGAGTTTAGTAACCGATACCCTGAGGATCGCTTAATCATAGTTAGCAGGCCAGCTATCGGTCTCCCCTTTTCGGCTCTAGTGGCAGGATTCCGTGCACATTCAAAGTCTGAGATCACTGGTGTTTCTAACATCCAGGTTTCTTGCAGACACACCAATTGCAAATTGAGAAGCCAGTCGTTATTTAGCAAGTGCATGAAGCCACATGTGTTCCATGACGCAAAAGAGCAGAGCTGTGATTCCTCGTTCGTTGGGCATTAACTTGAAGTTTTAGTGTTCAAAGCACTAGCCAGCCAATTCCAGTCTTGGCTGCTTTCTCTATCCAAAGCGTTGTTTGCCAGACTGGAAACACTCCTGTTGCCTGAAATAGCGTTATTTAAAGTAATCTGAATATTCTCCATTAGATTTTTAGCGGGGTGACAATTTCTGGTCAACCGACGTCACTCTAAAACCTGTCAGAGCAGCACAGCTTGTTTTGGGAGATGCCTCTATCACGCACAACTCTCCTTTCGAAGTTTGATTAGATGATCTATTTTTAAATGACAGCTTGCTGGAGTTGGAATTGATGTTATGAGTAAGCAAGGCACCGCCTGTGTCTGCCATACCCACACGTGTGTCACAGTTTGGAGGGTCAATTACTTTATAGATATCAAACCCCAAAGACAAGAGATCTTCCCCAGCTTCTAAAATAGCATTTGCAATTATGCTGGATACTACATGTAATATAGGTGGTCGGTCAAAAGACCGAAAAAAAAATCTCGAAATACAATAATCTCGAATCCAAAATCCCGAAAAAAAAAAGTCGAATTTTTTATTTATTTAATTATATGCTTTTTTGGGGTCAGGTAAGTAAAAAAAATGGGTTAAAATAAAAAAAAATAGAAAAAAGGGGGGTTGGGGGGGGAACCCCCCCATTTCGAACAAAAAACGTCATTAAAAAAAAATTCGACTTTTTTTTTTTCGAGATTTTGGATTCGAGATTATTGTATTCGGGATTTTTGTTTTCGGTTTTATGACTATAAACCTATATTTAACCTTGCAAGTTTCATCGAGAAATTCCACTATTTTTAGGTCTTTAAAACCTAGCGCTCTTAGACGGGGTACATGATGGAGCAATCTTATTACATTGGTGCGGTTCAAAATCAATTGATCACCTGACTCAATCCTCTCCTCAACATCAATTTGAACATCAAAGTAGCATCCAAAGGACAAACTGTTTCATTCTTATTGTTATTCTTCTGTGTAATCGCCCGGCTTCCGGGTTGTTGATACTCAGCTTTTCGTGATGGACATGCAACCTCCTTTTTCGAGACCACCTCTGGTTCAAAGCGATTTCCTTCAAAATTTGAACAGTTTGTCGGGAACTCGCTCTTACATCCACTCACCGCATGTTTTAATTCAACAATACATTTTAGACGTTCTCTTTTTTCTTGTAAGGTGGCAAAGGCTGGACTTTTTGGAGTCAACTCATTTACGGCCGCTATTTCAACCTGCTCAATAGAACAAATCCTGCCCCCTAACTCTGATGTTGTAATTTTTAATTGATTCAGGGGCTCTTGTAACCCAGACATTTTAGGATGAAGTTGGTCTGTTTCAGCATTCTTAGGAGAGGTGAATTCCACATGCCTGCAAGGTATTGTGACGTATTGTGACCTCTTTTGTAATCGCTGCAACCTCAGGCGGTTGGTTCCCTGCAGCCTCCTCTTCCCCAACAAAATCCTCATACACCGATAGGTCCAGCAGCTCATCTTGGTTTGCCTTTTCCTCTTTGCTTAGGCAACGGCTTGCCCATTTCAAATTATGTGCCGTTTCTTCTACAGGAGTCTTTATCGGCTCATTAGTTGGTTCTTTCAATTTCAGACAAGTGGTGATTGCTTTATCTACAAATTGTAACATGTTAATGTTGCGGAGAAATTTTCGGGCACCTCTTTGTTTACTCTGCTTGCGTCCTGGCATGTTATTTTGCTTTTTGCTTTGCGAAACCTTTCCTTTTTTGTTTCCTGCCCTTTTTTGTGCTTCTACATCTGGCCCTCCAAAGATTGGAAACAAACTTTCAGACTTTGCGCTAACACTGTCAGCCGCTTCTGGACCAGGAGTTTGCTCCCCACCTGGCAATTGGGACGATGAGTCAGACGCATTTTGGGAATCCAACAGGGCCGGATTGGTTAAACTTCTGGCTTGTATAAATGCTGTGTGAAAAGATGTGTCCAGTGTTTCGCTGTGCTCACCAGCTTCACGATAAACGTCTCCATATTTGCATAGTTCTCGACGTCAATTACAACTGGGAGCACGGACTCCTCAATTTCCGTATCAGCTTTAGTTTCAGCAACATTCATTCCTAGGTGCCCTGTTTGTCTTTGTGGTGAACCGATCTCCTTGGTCGTTACTCTTTTCACCGACTGTGGCACAACACTTGTCAACTCATTCGTTGGCGTTTGTAACCCAGTACCAACTCCGGGTGACCCTCCGCCTTTTAAGTCAGGCAGAACTTTGCTAAACAGAGACAGAGCTTCCTTTGCTACTTCTGCAAGCAACTTTTTATCAAGCATGTCATTACGTTTGCCATCGTTAATCAACGCCAGATCTGCCAATAAATTCTGAGTTACATCATCTTGTTTTGAGCTTTGGCAGATGTGCATTGATTCTATATGTAGGAGTGTTGAATTCATTAAGGCCAGCAAAGTTGTAACGTCCTTCACATTTTCATTTAGTGACTCATAAAGTTTAGTAAAAGGAGCCAATGAAAAAGTCATTGCAGAGGTCACAGCTATTAATAGCTCATTCGAAGGCACATGAACACAGGGGGTATGTCCGCCACCTCTACCTAGCCTTGACGTGCCAGGTGCAGTGTGACTAAATGCTGACTGTTTTCTTCGGACTTTCGGGAAATCTCGCTCTACAAATGAGGAATCTCTGGACGTAGAGTCATCCGTGGGGTCGTCACTGTTTACGTTCAACGGCATTTGGACTGATTGTGACAAAATAGTACCTTGATTTAACTTGTGGTAGGGTGTCTGGCGTTTCTGAGAGTCCACCACCTTCCCACTTGATGACTTTGAGGAATCGTCAGAGGACCCGTCCTTTAGTGTTCTTACTCTTTTGTAATTAGCAGATCCCCAAATGTCCTGGTTGACATTAGTCATATTAAGGCATTGCCTTTTCTGGCATATCTTTGCCATCTCCTTTGGAGCTGGAGTACTCTCAGAGGTCTGTTTGCTAGCACATACTTTATTTAAATCAATTAGATTTTGTAGGACTGATGAGACCACCTCTAAGGAGTTTCTTCTGCCTTTAGTAGGTGTGATACACACTTCTTGTCCTAACACAATTTCACCTTGCACCCTTGTTGCTTCATTGAATACTGTGTCGTTTAAATTTGAGTCCGTCAGACATGAGGCACTAGGCGTGCTTTTTACTGAGCTCAATGTGTGCACATTTTCCTGTTGCTGTAAAATCATCGGGCTCTTTATTTGGATGTATACGAATTGTTCGAACTACAATTGTTCGAATCACAATTGACCTTTGCACAATTGACCGAATTGTGAAGGTCAATTGTTACATATCTGCGGGGGGAAACCCCCCGCAACTCCCCTTTGTATATGTATATATATATATATATACATATATATATATGCGGCCAATTGTGCAAAGGTCAATTCGGACCCTTGACTTTCGATCAATTGGGTCATTCGAACAATTGTGTTCGAACAATTTCGGTAATACCCTTTATTTTGCTTGTGTTAGATTTTGCCTGCGGGAAAGCAGTCACGCTTACCTCGCTCTTGTGTTCCCCTTCTCCAGGTGTCTCCGATGAGATTGCGTCCCTTCCTGGGCTCACAGCAGTCGCGGCATCGGCAGACAGCGCCACCGCGGCCAAGCCCCTTGATTGCCTAGCCTGCCGCGCCTCTTCCAAGTCTAAGCGACGCTGTAATGCCGCGGCTACCTCAACAGAGCACAACGCATCCGCGTCACAGCCCCGCCCATTGATGTCATCGGGCGCGACCGTGGGAGAGCCCACCGGCTTCATTAATCGAGCTACCGCAGACGGCAAACCAAGGCCCCGCGGGTCCCCAGTACACCCACCAGACCATTGCGAGCAGGTCGAACCAGCCCCAGCCTCTGCAGGGACAGCCTCACCACCCCCAACAGTACTGGTGCGTTTGTGTGTTTCCGACTGCATTGATGCAGAAAGGTCTTGCATCAGTACTGCTTGTACCGGCGTGTACTTCTCTTGTGGGTTTCGTTCTGACAATTTCAGTAGCAGATGTAGGAAGTATTTCAAATACCTCTTCTACGACCAGCGACTCTGGTTCCTCCACAATATCCGCTATAGAACCACAGGAGTTGTATAGGCTCGTCTGTTGCTGACGAGCCAGCTTGGTTGGGTGCTCGTCCTGTAGAGCCATTCGTTTTAGTTGAGCTCTAGTCCTTGAAGATGGTGTAACAGTTTCCATCTTTTCCAAAGTTCCCCACTCCACACGCCACTCACCACAGCCAAACAGATGCTCCTCGCCCTTGCTCCTGAGGGCTTACGCCGCAAGGGCGTGGGAGGCGGCCTTGTATGGGCTAACCCACTGATGGGATTAAAGGGACACGCACCTCCAGACACATCCAGGTGCCACGAACTGATTAGCAAAAACCCAGGAAACACGTAGTTTGGAGGGAGAAATGTTCAAACACTGCTCACTCGCCACAGCCAAACAGATGCTCCTCGCCCTTGCTCCTGAGGGCTTACGCCGCAAAGGCGTGGGAGGCGGCCTTATATGGGCTAACCCACTGATGGGATTAAAGGCACACGCACCTCCAGACACCTCCAGGTGCCACAAACTGATTAGCAAAAACCCAGGAAACAGACGTAGTTTGGAGGGAGAAAAGTTCAAACACTGCTCACTCGCCCATACTACGACAATGCCGGCAATGCTGGCAGGAGCCAAAGATCCCCTGGCAGGTCCGCTGCCACCTGCAATATCCCAGTGTCACTGGGATATCAGGCGACGGACACGAAGTTATGAGGTTGGCGGTAACCCGCTGGTAGCACCACTGGGTTACCGCTGACCTCGTAATGAGGCCCTTTGGTCTGTTTGCCTGACAGGAAGGTCCATCTTCCAAGGCCCTAACCAAAAGGCTGCAGAGACATGCATGATCTGGTCCGAAGGATGCTCGGTGTGGGGTGTTTAACTTTGCTCACTAGCAAGAGAAAGATCACATACAAATGTTTGATTTCAGGTGGCATATTAGGATAATGTAATCCACAACACCAGGAGCCACAGAAGAACATAGTGTTTTCTTTTAACTGAAACAGTGGCTTATGTGTGGAGCAATCTCTCAGCATAGGTGGTGGAATCAATAACAGTAAATCCTAAAACGACCTTGGAACAGAAACTGTGGGACAATGGTGTTAAATGCAGAGTGACAATCTCAGGCCAGGCAAGGCCTGTTTTAAGTAGCATGAATTGGCACACTGGATTGGCTCATGGAAACTCATCTGCGATCAAGCACCAGGTTTCGGACTCTAGACCAAGCTGCAGTGGTTTGAGGTGACTGCTCGATCCATTGCTGGAAATCATTTAATGGGTCTGAAGTGAGGCAACTGGCAATGTCATCAAATCGTTGAAAACATTGTTGTTCAACCAATATTGATGGACCAAGATATTCTGTCTCTATTTAGTAAATATAGGACCACATGATATCCATGAACTATGACCTCCTATGAACTTTCTCTGTCTTCTAAAAAAAAGATGTAACCATTTTGTTATCAGAGCCACTAGGCCAAATGTCATTTTATCTGTATTATTGTAACATTGCATAAGTACATTTTAAGCTGTCTGTAACCTCGCTGTGATACCTAAGGGTCTGCGCGTGTAACAAATGAAATAATATAAAATAAAATAAATAATGCCCACAATGGGCCATCCCAGTTGGGCTTGTGGCGATGGCTTGTGTGGCCCATCATCACCCTGACATGAAACATAAATCCTGCATACCTCTCTTCCCAAGAACCATAAGCAGAATAATGACACACAGTACAGTTATGACATCTATTGTATACAGCTTTTTGTTGTTCAGGTCCACCTACCTTAAAAAGGCCCACACAGTCACACACCAAGGCCAGGCAATTCTGAACAACTGAACACATCCACTTCGAGTAGAGAGGTCATTGAGTGAGTTGTAACACTTCCCTCCAACCAGGAGTGGATGCCAAACAGGAAGTGAGTTCCCTCTCATATACTGAGACACATGACGAGATCCTATTAGAGATGCCCAATCACGGGAAGTGATGTAGTCAACATTGGCATTTGGAATGAAGGAGAGACACTGTGATGGACAGGAGATGCATTTTATCTATTTGAGAGATGCTCATCAAATGTTTACATTAGAAGACTGGATTGTACAATTAGCATTATCTATGGAAATATTGAAAAGTTAGAAGAATGAAACTGATGCCAAAGCGAATCTCAGTATCAACATACACACTGCCATGGGAAGGACCTCTTCAGCATCGATTCTGATTGTATCAGCCATCATTTTTAGGACATGAGATCCAGACCAAACAGGAACGAGGAATAAAGTGATACAAAGATAAAGGGTGCGTGACACAGAGGGTTGCAACTGTAAATGAGTGACATTAGATTGGAGAGCCCCACCACCATATTAGCCAAGACACCAATCAACCTCAAGTCAGACCCAATGATCCCACGCAGTGGAGAAGGATGGAGTCAATCATGAGGTAGGAGCTTGGAGAAATTAGTTTCTTCATGAACCAACGTTGGATGCTTGAGATGGTGTGCCTGCACCTTGTCTAAAATGCAAGTTTGGTCTGGTGAGTGCCCACAAGACCTGAACTGGTAATTGCCTGCTAGCTTTGTCACTTTAGGCCTAAGATGGAAGATGTTATGGAAAGTTAGTTGGCAAAATGGCAGAAGTTGTGGTATAAAAGACCCCTTACATTGCATTATATAAAAAGGCTTGTGATGGTGGCCCTTTATAGAGTCTGTCTTCAAAAGACCTGTGTGGGGGAGTGAAGAAAGTTAACGTGGCAGAAAATGTAGTTTGGTCTGGTTGCTGTTTGTAAGACACAAGATGGTGAGGCATGTGTGTGTTGTATTTTTACCAGGGAATCAAAAGGAAAGCTGTATGACAATGTGATACATCAGTAGGGCACAATAATAGAGAGACAACTAGAATGGTAGACTTTTAAGGATCAATTTTCAAGGCAATGTGGAGAGGGAATCGGGCGGGACAGAGAGAAAAGGCTGACACAGTCTGGGTTGGTGGAGCTCCTACTGAAGTTATATTTCTGTGGGCTTCCACCAATCTGACCCTCCAAAGTGTACTAGAAAGTGCCCTAATCTACATAAGTACGAACCTCCCTTGCCACCGTCTGATATCTGGTATCATTGCTTACAAAATATGAAAAACTCAGAATTTGGTCACGTTCTTCACACAACTTAATATTCTATAAGTGTGTTATTACTTGTGTCCACAAGACCAGAAAGAAGGGAGGTTTGGGGTTTTGAGTCTTTATATGCTCTAGGATGGCGGGGCTTGGCGTGGTTAGTGCTGCAGTAGCTGATGTTGAGAAAGGAAGGTATAGGTTGTCCAACTCCAGGCCTTGAGGGCTGGAATCCTGACAGGGTTTCAGGAAATCCCACATTAATATTCATGAGAAGAAATGTCTATACATTTAGAATAATTATATGCAAATTTTTCTCATGAATATTAATGACAGGTGTACTGAAAATCTGACACGTTTCTGGCCCTCGAGGCCTGGAGTTGGACAACCCTGTTTGAGTGTAAGACTTTGGAGAGGAAGGCCCTTCAATGTTTTGACTAACAGCTTGTGGCGCAGGATCATGGAAGATGTAGTCCAAAACTTTAGGCAGGAGACATTATGAGTAACTGAGCTTTTTAAGACCAAAGCCGACACAGCTTGATATGTCCCATCCTCTTTGGTGGGGGGTCACTGATATAATTTGTCTCCACCTGATCCGAGGTGTGTGAACTGCCCACATGAACCAAACATGAAGCTTAGGATGGAAGCCTCAGCATGACTTTGGGTGGTAGAAACTAGTGATGGAGACACTTCTCAAGATGACAGATGGAGGAAGCCTGCAATAATATTCAACACGACATGAGACAGGGACTGTTGGAATGGTAAACATTCACTTCACCTAAGATGATGGAAGGTTATTTGAGCCACTACATGACCTGAGATAGAGGAAGCGCGTGATGATGCACCTCTATATGAAGCAATATTTTGAAGCTAAGCTTCGGGAGCATGAATGTCCACACACCCAAATACAGCAATAGGTCAGAATGGCGACCCACCACCCAATGAAAAATGATGGAAACCTATGATTGCAATTACAAGTTCAAGGTTTGTGATTGTGGACCTCTACATGATTTTAGGTGGAGCAAATGTTGGATGGTGATCCATGATAGGACCAGAGAGTGGGCAAACTGGGTTATCTTTACTGCGCAGAAGGCAGTAGGTGATTAAATCAAAGTCTTGAAACCCTGCACATGAGCTTAGGAGTAGTGCGTCTATTTCCCGAACAAAAACGGCTCCAATTTATATTTGTTTATTTTGTTCCAATTTTCCCAACAAAATGTAGATGGCGGATTGGGGTCAGGTAACATTGATGAGGTGCGGGCGGCTGCGTAGGCGGTGAGTGGGGGTCCCCCCACATTCTGTGGTAAAAACATTGGGCAAACAAAGCAATAAAAATGAGCAAGAATAATTTGATCAGTTTTTTCGAGCAAAATACATACATCCAAGGTCGAAGGTTGGCGTGGTCAAGCGCTTGATGTATTTAGAGGGGTGTGAAGCTTGTGGACTTAAGTGCCCACAGTCCAGAAGGGGCTGAAAGCATGGCATAGTTGATGTGCACATGTCCACATGAGTTTGCAAATCTTGGCATAGCAAATGTCTACACATTTTGAGAAACTGAACACTTTCCAAAGTCAGCGTAAACATGAACTGAGAGGCATCCTTGGTGTCCACATAAGCTGAGAGGATGAAAGAATCTTATGGTCCGTGTCCATGTGTCCAGATATGGTAAAATCTTGGTAAAGTTAGTGTACACACACCACGTTAGCAGACACCATTTGTAAACCGAACCACAGGTTTTGACAAAAGGAGCTCGAGTGTGTTGTCTCTTGATGCGTTCTGAGATGGTCCATGGTGCTGAGAGCACAGAAGAGAAGCTCACACCTCACTAGAAAGAGAGAGAGAGAGAGAGAGAGAGAGAGATGTCAGGAGCATCAGTTATAGAAAGCATATATTCTGTTCTTTTCACATCTACTGATAACAGAGTACACATCACAGACCCTACTAAAAGTCTTACTTTTCACATTGCACCTTTACTTTTCAACCTGTTGCAATCATCGCTGAGCTATTAAGACCTGTTCTATGATAAGTGGCATACGGTCGGACAAGTCAGAGGTCGCAATAGACTGAACCAATGGGAACGAAGAGCCAATACTTTTATTTTGTACTCTTAATACATTCACTACTGTTTGCAATAACGTTCACTGGGCCTCAAACTGTTCCTTTTGCAGTTAAAGCATATCTCGTCATATTACTTGACGAGCGCCTTTGAATCTAACCACTTTACTTTGGCTAGTTAAGTAGCCTGGTGCTCACTCCATTTGTCCTGCACCACCTCCCAGGAGGAGGTTCCTGCGCTTCTCTAGCATAGGGGTTCTCTTTTCCAGTTCTGATTGGCTCTTCATCCTCCACTCTGCTATGGGGTGGGACCATCCACTGTCCTCCCATCCCAGGTGAGGACAGTGAATACAAAGGACCAGAAACCTTGACAGTCATTTTTACAGGAAGGTTAAAAGTATCACTTCCATATAGCCAACAAAGATATTGGGATCTTGAAACAAGGGAGGATGGCTTATACCCCTTTCTAGGGATCTGCTGTCCCCTTTGGGTGGGTTACCCCAATGGTATCCCACTTTCACTGTCTCCTAAGGGGTGTTAAACTTAGCGGGCTAACCTCTCTAGTCCTAAGGGGGCTGGCTACCTGGTGGGGGAAAGGGACAAATTACTTGGATTTGTCCCATTATGTTCTTCTTAATAAATGTGGATGACTTGTTGGCCTTAACAAATGGCTTACTGTGTTGAATCTATATATCATTTCAGTGTTAATGTTGGGCCCTTTTCCATTTAATTAAGCAATAATCCCTGAGCCGGAGGCAGGGGGCGGGGGGGGGAAATTACTGAGTCAGGTAATACCCTGGTACCCATAGTTAACGAAGGCCCCGGTGCATTACCTGACTCGATAATGCCCCCCAGGCAAGCAAATTATTGCTATTGGTACCCTTCCTTTCTGAAATGCTTTGGCGTTTCGGAAAGGAAGAAAAAAATGAAAAGAAAATGACTTTTGGGGAAGTGAAAATTAAGTCAGTTTTCAAAACACTTCACGCTCAAATTAATCTAGCCTCCAAGATTAATTCTGAAAAGATCGATCACTTATTCAACCAGTGGAGGGAGACAAAGGAGGTAATATCTATCCTCAATGCAACTCTAGGAGAAAGTGTAAAAGGTGCACAAACAATGTCTCTGTTCCCTGATGGAAATATTGGGAAGGATACCCCCCTTATTGGCTTCAGTAATGGAAGAATTTGCTTGGCTCGCACAACTGGTTGAGCAGTTGGACCCTCCCACACCAGTGAATGGTGATTTGGTAGGGAACGACATTCCAGCTTTGAAGGAACTCACAAGTAAAGGAGATAAAAAAAGAAATGAGACGACAAAGAAGAGACTAAATAAACTGACAGAGGGACAAGAGGAAAACCTCCTATTGATCTGAGGGAGACAAGAACGACGAGGGCCCAAATCGAGGCGAAAAAAGAAAAAACAAAGCTCCGACACAAATAGATTTATAAAGAATCTTAAAAGACAAGAATTGGAAGACCAACGAACAAAAAAAGGCAGAACAATAAATCAGATCATAGGAAGAAAGAAGGAAAAACTACTTCAGATAAAGCAAAAACACCCCAGCCTGTGACCTCTGTCCTCGTAATAACAAAAGCTACGATAGGGATCCAGAAATATTGAAATCAACAAACTCGAAAAATTGCCCCAAATTTCTGGTCTGCAAAACAAAAAGCTGAAATGAAAAATATGGTCAATCCTATGGAAACAGATGTTCAAAAAGTCAAAAATCCAATAAGGAACTCAAAGGAACTCATAGAATTCCCCTCAAAAAATTCACTTACTCACTCAAGAGGGATTATTAACAATCAAAACTATGGACAAGATCGAAGATCCTAGAGATGTAAAAAAACATTTTTATTTGTCAAGAACCAATAAAGACAACACCACAAAATCTCCATTGAATCGGGCAAAAGTTTTGTCAAAGATGGAATCTATACCGATCTTGAAATATCTTTCAACAACTGACATTGACCGGGTCAGCTTCCCATTTTCTTCAAACACAAATACTACGGAAATCAGACTTAAGTCAAGACTGTGCCTAGAAGCTATCCTAGGTGCCAAAGTCGACTGAGCAAAAAGGGGTATTTTGATATCAAGAAACCTCCCTGCAATAAGTGAAACCACATTACTAAAACACCTACCTCAAGAATCAAGTGTAGTCCAGTTGGACTCTGGGAAGACTGTTCCCCCTACTTAAAATGTCTGGGACATGGTTCCAGAGATTGTTTTACAGATATTTCTTAAATTGGGCTATTCCCATACGAAGCTCTAGCCAATACATCTATTCGCCCTCTCTCCTGGAATACTAGAGGCTATAACTCCTTTTGTGAAGAGACCATGAAGCGTTATATTTTTAACAGCTTTGACTTGATTCTCTTACAGGAAACCTGGCTTCAATTCCCTTTTGGACTAGATGGCTTCTCTATACACCATCATCTTGCAGTTCTCAGTGGAAAGGGACGCCTGGTGTGGGGGTCTGTGTATTGCTTGTCGACATGAGGTTTTTCCAGCCTCTAGATTTCTATTAGATGAGATCCCTGGCATATTGATGATTAGGGTGGAGAGGAAGGGCCATAAATCCAAGTCTAATTGGCTTATAGTTGATATATATTGGAATCCTGCACTGTCCCCTCTTGAAATTTCTCCAAAATCTGTCGGATAAAATGTCTGATTATATATCCCTTTTCCTGACTGATGAGATCCTAATTATGGGGGACCGGTGCCGTTAACCCCTTACCGCCGCATTACGAGGTCCCTTAGCGGGTCCCACTAAGGCTGGCTGGTAAAACCAGCCGTCCTTAGCGGGAGCCGCTAAGGGACCAGGGAGCTAATAACAAGCCCGTTATTAGCTCCCTCCCCATTCCCATTGAGCCCTATGGGGGCTTGAATGGGAATGGGTATGGGTTTTTTGAATGGGGACTTATCGGGTCCTCCAAGGTTGGAATGACCGGTAATTCCCCATTCAGGGAACCCGGACACGACTTTGGAGGCAGCCATGGTGCTAGTAGCACCATGGCTACCTCCAAACTCGTAATGACCCCCAATGTATTACAATTGGCTCTATACATTTGAGAAACCGTAAATCAAAGACCATGAATGGCTACCTATGGTGTTACTACATGAGGAAATGGGATCTTCAAATGTTCAATGGGAATGTCGAGGGAGATATCCCCTCCTCCTCCACATGGATGCGGGGAATTTCTCACTCGACAATCGACTACATTTTCACCTCTAAGAAGATTTTTGATAGTTGTGTGCAGTTAAATCTGTTAATAGAAAGTGTAGTGACCATGCAATGCTTGAAATGAGCTTTGAACTTGATTGGGTCGGCCCGGATTCCCATTAGAACCAGGAACTCTCTGTTAAGACTGCCAGGAATCGGGTGGTTAGATTTAATAAAGGGGGGCAAATTTTGACCGATAAGCTAAGTAATAGGACAAGTCATTTAACACACCAGCAGTTGTCGGGGCTCTGTGGTCCCTCCCACTTTGTCGAACCCTTGTGGGACCTTGACCCCTCTAGTACTAAGATCCAAACCATGCGCCCCCCTCTCAAACAGCCTTTTGATACTGAAATATATGAGAAAAAAAATAAAAGATTACAAAAGGCATTACTGAAAAAAACAACTAAAGATCAAATAAGGTATGAGGAGGGTTTTAGGCTAATTAACAAAAGCTACAGAAATTGGGTCAGATCAAATAAATTCATGAGACTTCAAAAATCAGGAGAAGAAATGTTAAAAGCTATCTATTTAAAAAACTCGAGTAGCTTCTGGTCCATTATTGGCTCAAAGGAAAATCCTATCGAACATACCCAAAACACCATTATAGAAGAACAAGTCTGGGTGACTCATTTTTCTAAGGTCTATGGTCCAATTGACACCAAAGAGCCAAAGGGTATATCGTCTACCAAATGGGGTCTGTCCTTTGAAAGGGAATATATACTAACGCTTATTTAAAAATCTTCAGTTTCACGCGCCCCGGGTCCCAACAGACTTAGTAATGCGATTCTAAAGCTCAATCCAACTTTATGGGCCAATGTCCTAAAATCTTTATTTGACAACATAATTCAGTCAAGGAACATCCCTAAATCGTGGACTAAATCCATCATCATCCCGATTTACAAAAAAGGGGACCGCTTGGCAGTCTCTAATTATCGGCCAATCGCTCTCCTAGATGCAGATGGAAAAATATTTGCATGATTATTATTGAGGGACCTGGAAGGTTGGGCAAAAACCAAGGGGATCATTTCGAGGCAGCAGACAGGCTTCAGGTGAGGCTTATCTACTTCCTTAAATGGCCGCGTTTTAACTTGCCTTACCTCAGGATCTCTCATGAAGAACGGTACTCCCTTTTTCAGAGCCTGGATAGTTTTATCTCAGGCTTTCAACACCATCAATCGAGATCGGCTATGGGGACAATTGAGGAAGTGGGGAGTGCTTGACAATCATTTGAATATCCTAATTGAATTACATCATAATTCAACTCTTTGAGTAAGATTAAACAAACAAGGCAGCCTATCCAGTGAAATTAAGATCGAAAGAAGGGTCAGACAGGGTTGTCTTATTGCACCCATGCTCTTTATCCTTTACAAATCAGACTTGCATCAGGGGCTGGAATCAACTGGTATCATTAGTCCGTAATTGGGCACCCAAAACATCAACTGGTTGGCTTACGCCGATGACATCATCGTATTAGATCAAACCCAAATTGGTCTGCAGCGGCTATTGAAAGCTTTAGTCGATTATGCTACAGTGAATGAACTAAGAATTAATCATAATAAATCCAGCTGATTCCAGTCGCTAATGAGGTAACCTATCTAGACTCTCAGATCCACGCTTTCCCGACTAGGGCCCTGCTCATTCTAGTGTTGGACCTAAAGATCTCAAAATTGGGACTAGAAATGAATTTTTTTTTTAATTAATATTGTAAATTTTCCTTTGTTCCAGTCATTAAATATTACATCGAAAAAGTGGTACCCAAACTTTTATTTGGTCTAGAATCAAATGTACAAGCTTTTGACATTAAATGGGATGGGGTTGAGGCTAAACTCTGGAAAATAACTTTGGATTGCCCACCTCCATCCCCATTGGCAGCATAAAATATGAGCTGGGCCTCGCTTCGCTCTGTGCCTGACTGGAATGGAAATGGGTTTCGGCATAACGATTGATTCTTGATCCTCCCTTTTCTTCTCTATATGAAAACGTTGCAAAGGCGATGGTGAACGCAGATACTCCATTTTTGAACAAACAAACTAAAATGCAACGAGATATTAATACAGTCTGATAGTTTGATTGAAACCTTGATCCAAATTCCTCTAAAGAGTAAGGAATCCATGAAGAAAATGGATTTGATTCGGACAATCGACAGGATGAGATTGGCTAAATTATCCTCCTCACTCAATCCAACAGATACATCGAGATCTTTCCTACCGTTTTACCTAAAGAAATTCCCTGCTATGAGCCCTCGAATGGATTTTCTTAAACTTAGATTAAATTTACTCCCTACATTAGAGATCCTGCATGCTAGGGACAAGGCGCTTTATCCTATTGATAACTGTGATAAATGTGACAGTGCTGAAAAACAATCTATTAGACACCTCTTATTAAAATGTCCAGGGACTTGGGCCACAAGAGTTAAAAGATTTAAAAGATTTGTTCAAAATGTAGATTCCAACATATTCTGGGAAAAATTGGTCTCAGGACACAGACTTTTTCTTACATATCAAGTTGTGAATCTTCTAAAAGGCTTGGGCCTGAAAGGAAGTAATGGTATAACATTTTGTGAAAAACGAGGATTCCAAAACAATCATTTGATTCCGGATCTTTTTTCCTGGAGGGACATCTACCTCTGAGACTTGATTAGTACAACCTTAGTTATTTTATCCCCTCTTTTACCTTTTTTATTTTTTGTTGAATTATGGCCTAAAGAAATACAACCGCGAGTGTTTTCCATTTTTTTGGAGACTTTTTTATTTTGCTACGCTGTAACTTAGGTGTGTATTGTTCTAATTTGTACTGTTTAATGTCTGTGTTTTGTATGAATGTTCTATTGTGATGTGTGTATAAAGTCAATATTTTTTGGCTATGACAAAAAAAAAATCAGTTTTCCTTTTCCAGGGCGGACATTGGCAATAATTTAAAAAAAGTAAACAAACAAAATGCCTGCCATGGAAAGGGAGAGGGGACTACACCTAGTCTCCTCTCCCTTTCCATGGCAGCCATTTAAAAAAATAGGGAAAGAGTCAACAAAAAACAGGTCCGCCATGGAAAGGAGAGAAGGGACTCCATGTAGTCACTTCTTCCTTTCCATGGCGGCCTGTCGCAGATCAGGAGTGGACGCGCTGGAAACAGAAGTATTTCCAGCACGTCTGCTCCCAATTAGGAGCAAAAAAGCAGGGAAGTGGAGGGAAGGGGGGGAATCTGTGGAGAGGGATGGAGGGGGCACTTCCCTGAATCCCCGGCACTGGAAGATGGCAGCCTCTGGCTGTGAGGAGGCTCAGAGCGGGGGGATTACCATGTGGTAACTCCCCCATTCCGAGTCTCCTCGTTGGCTGGGAGGCTGCCACACTCACCCTCACCCCCGCCGGGTACTAATGCTGATTCAAAGACGTGCATATGTATTGTTCACATGGCTTTAACAGCATCTCCAACATCCTCTCACCGAACACGTACCCAGGTAGAGGGACAGATTTCACAAAATGTTTGTGCTATGTTGAAACATCTGGATCTTTCCTCTTGCTCTTGAATAGAGGTTTTGGAAGGCAAAGGTCCCTGCACCAATATTTATCTTGAATTTTTTTGTTTAATTTAATCCTTTTATTGAAACATTCAATCCAATGCAAAATAGAGAACCTCAAAACGAGACAGAGCACATCTCTGTGAGGAGAAGTAAAACAGTAATATATAAACATTAGGTTCTATGATGAATCATGCTGAGTCATCACTGATTCCCCCGTGATGATCTTTTCCCACATGGCTAGAGAAAGAGCTGCTACCTGATCCTGACCCTGGGGGTGCTATTATGAGGAAGGATCATGTGGGAGGGAACGACTATCAGGAGGAAGTGGTAGCTCCAATGGAAGAGACACAGTATCCTCCCCGCCCCCTTGAAACATCCTCCAAAATAATGATGGCATATTGTCAATCTGAGCAAATTAACATTACACATAATACCCACTTAGCATCTTCTATGTCTGACAGTCTTGATTTGAACAACGATCCGAAGCAATATAGCTTTCGAGAGTCTCAAACTCCAATGGCCTCCAAATCCTCTAACACCCACAGAACTGGGACGAGGAAGAGGAGAAAGCTGAATGCGCAGACGAGTTGTTGCAATACCAATCAGCTGTGCAGGACATTTCAAAATGGGGTGCCTTGCAAAATGAAGAGTAGATCAGAAGGAAAAGAGATACAAAGCGGGCGCAGTGTGAAGCAGAACCAAAGGTGGATACATGCGAGTGATCTACGCTGAAGGAAGCAGGCGCTTTCTACTGGAGTGGAGAGAGACAGGGCACAGCATAGCAGGTGCAGAAGGGGGACCACTGAGGAGCCAGTAGCCAGGGAAAGGCTGTCGGGGATGCGGTCATGCTGAAGAGCAACCCTATCACCAGCGAGTGAAGGAGAAGCTGGTGTGAGAATCGGAAAAGTGTCTGCAGAGCGGGGAACGCTTTCCTGCAGCACAGACTTTGCAGCAGCCATACACCAAGGGTCGGGTAAGCCAGCAAACACCAGTCAGATTGCCCAGGAGTTTTGGGGTTTCCTGGGGTGTACCCACCGTCATAAAATTGAAAAACGGTTTTGAATACCAGCCAAGTAATATAAAAAGACTGTATTTACACAAGTTTCCATATATGAAATGTTGACATAGGGAAAGCTGGAGTAAATGTTGTCATAAGCAAATGAACTTTAATGAAGCAACTGAAAGGCAAGATCTGTACAACTCTTCATATGTGAGAAGTCAATATGGGGAAGATTGGAACATGCATTGCCACAAGCCAATGAATACTAACACTGAAGTTAATCAACACTTGAACAAGTCTCCATGTAAGGGATGGCAACATGGGGGAAGTGGGAACAAGTCATATCTGAAGCTAATAGTGTATAACAGTGAAGGAGTGAAACTGTCATACTCAAAGAGAAAGAGACCTGAAAGATTTTAAGAAAACCTGGTGAAAGTGTTGCATCAGGCAGTGAGACTTGGGAGGAAAGATACCTGGCAGGAGAGTATACCAGGGGACCTACCAAGCCCAGAGGGGGATTCCTGGCAGGGAAGTACACCAGGTAATCCATCCAGATTGTGTACAAGGAAAAGATATTGTGAAAGGGTTCCTTGCATGCAAGTATACCAGGAGCTCATCTTTGATGAATTGCAGAGTAGAGAAGACACCTTTGCCATGCTTATAAAAACCACCATTGTTTGGAAAATACACTTTTTCATCATCTTTAAGGAAGTGTCATGTGAAAGAGACATTTCTACCACTCTTCAAGAACTATTGCTTGAACTGAATATTTTTAATATTCTACCGGTAACAGTCCAGGGGAAGGGAATCACCCCCTGGGTACAAGGATTGTTTTGTTGGGTTTATATACTTTGTTTTTGCACTTATTTTGATGATTTTAATGCAGAGACATTTATCTTGCACATGTTGTTCATTTTTAGTGTGAGGGTCAGATATGTTTTGAACACAAGGACAGTTTGCCTAAGTTGGATGACGAGACACAGACTGATCCCTCGTTTTGATTTTGTAGGCAGGGAAACTCTGGTTTGGATAGGGATAGGAAGGCCTTTGTCCAAACCCTATTATTTTAATAAAAAGTCTAATATAGAAAAGATTTCAACTTTGTGTCCGTCTCTCATTTCTGACCCCTCACACTGCCCTGTATATCATATAACATCCCATCCCGAACAGACCCACCCATGAACCCACCCTCCCCTATGAGTGCAATAACCAATCACATATCGAATTACATTTGTCCACATATCCTGGATTGCCTACCAAGGGCATCCACAAGTACCACAGATAGTAAAACGTCAGTCTTTGCCCGCTTTTGTGAACTGCTAGTCCTGCCCAGTGCTTTGACCGGGTGACGACACTGCCTCCCCACTGTAACAGTGCATGCGGGCTGCACCTGTGCTGGTTTGTTTAAACAAAGGCCTCCACCACTTTCCCGGGGAAGAGTCGGCAGTCATCTCGGGCTGGCTAATTCAGCATCTCATATCTTTGACAGTAGGGTCTGCCATTTATGTTTATCAGGTGGAGTTACTGCTTTCCAGTTTAGTAATATAGCTTTCTGCGGAGAGAATAACGTAGTGTGTATAAGCTTACGTGTTAGGGGATCATCATGCAACTCCTCTGAACCAAGACCAAAGATCATGGCCATGGGTGCAAGATGAACGGTAGAGTTCTTGACTTTCAACAGGAGTCTAGAGACCATTTCCCAGAAAGGTCCTATGCCTGAACATGACCAAAAAATGTGTCATGTGGAGCCAACTTCACCACATTGTCTCCAACAATAAGGAGATCGTGAGAGACCCATGAACGTAAAGATTAGAAGGTGTGTAGTGTACGCTCTTTACTATCTTGCATTGTATTTCCCTACATCTCATACTATAGGACACTTCCTTAATCATAACAAAAGCATCATATATGTCCGCAGCGTAAAGATGGTTGTGGAATTCCTCTGACCACATTTCCACCAATGTCACATTTCTTTTGAGATTGTTTGTATGCAAAAGCCATAACATGTTGTGAGATTGGGGAATTCTAAAAGGTTTTGTCTGAGTTCTAACTCAAGAGATGAGGGGCCCACGGTCCTAGTTTCAGTAGTGGGGAATTTAAGTATAGTCACCTGTATGGTTTTATAGACCACCCAGTCCGCATCACTGAGTCCCAAAAGGTTCTTATCATTCGAACACAGTAGCAGTTTCACATCATCACACAGATCCATGACCCTCAGTGTGTGCCATGCATTGGTTTGTCGGCTGTGTATCTTTGCAGGATTACCAAAGGAGAGCAGAGCCCTCAGACTAATCCATGGCACGATGTTGCATACATCCTAGCCAGTCAACATACGCATGCGCTGTCATTGTGTAATGGCAGGGCCTATAACAGAGTTAGTTTTATTACGATTTTTGGGAGATTCTTGGGTGGTATAGCCAATACTTCCTGCGATGTGAATGGATAGACCATCTGCAATTCGACAGCCCTCCAGCTGGCAGTGTCCTCAGTGTTTAGTCAGCATTTATCTCAGAAGATATGAGCCACAAGGTAATAGGTCTTCCAAGATGGGAGGGCTAATCAACAACTAGCCCTAGAAGTCAGGAGTACGAATGTATTGAGACCTACCTTTTTACCCCTCCACAGAAATTTCATGATTATCTATCCAAATTATCAAAGAGGCATTTCGGTGGGGCCTTTGGGCTCATGTTAGCTAAGAAAATACGTTTTGGGATCAAATTCATTTGAACAGCATTGATTCTGCTGGTCAATGACAGCCGTATTGTCTGCCTTTTATCAAGATCTGAGTTTATATTGCATTTCAGCGGGGGATAGTTCAGATTGATCAGGTCAGATAGGCGAGCGTTCAACTTTATTCCCAAGTATTTGATATTTTGGTGTTGTAGCATGAATGGCGCAACTCCACCCGGGTCCAAAGGAATTTCTGGCCGCAGGGGCATGATCTCAGACTTGTCCCAGTTGACACTATAGCCAGCAATGGGGCCAAAACCAAGCAGGATCGAACATATTCTGGGTAAGGAGCGCAAACAGTTACTAATTTTTAGTAATATATCATCAGCATAGAGTGAAACCTTATGCTCCACACCCCCTTTCACAATACCTGTCCATTACGTATATGTGCAAAGTTTTACGGCAAAGGGTTCAATCAACAGCGCATAGATGTAATGAATCCTACAGAGTCATCACAGAATCCAAGCCTAAAGTCTCCTCCCATGTGGCCTGAAAAAGGAAGAGGCTACCCGATCCTATTCCTGGGGGTGACATCAGGGGGGGGAGATCACATGGGAGGATAAGGCTGTCATGGGAATGTGGTGACTCTGTCAGGAGAGGCGTGTTACTTATCCACACCGGGGCAATAATTAAGAACAGTGAATGCAACTTCTCTAAGGGGATATATCCAGTATGGAACTTTGGCGACACACATTGTCACAGTCAAAACAAGGAAAGAATAACACAAAGGGGATACAATTTTCCCACAGAGGGAAATCCATCAAGGGGTTACTTACATTGCCGAAGCCAAAGAAAGCTGGGAGTGAAACCAAGATAATTTGAAGGTGAAAGTCCCAGAGTAGAATACCCTGTGGGCGGAAGTTGAGAACTACATTGTCAACAGCCAATAAGTTGTGCAAATCAGAGACGGCAGGAGAAAAGTCCTTCTTGTAGAAAGGATCTAGGGGGAGAGAGTTGTAACCTGCATTGCCTATGGCAAAGCGATCAATGTGAGACATTATTTCCTTTAGTAGAAAGAAATCAGATACTGCAGGAGAACAGCCCTCCTTGTAGAAGGGATGAAGAGGGCGAGAAGTGTAACCTGCATTGCCTATGGCAAACAGACCAATGTGCAGATCAATGTAAGAATCATTATTTCTTGTGTGAAAGAAACTGTAAGCCAATTATGTTATAAGTCAAATGTCCTATTCAAGAAGCCAGTATTGGTTCCACCTTCCATATTGAAAATTGCAGTGTGGAAAGTTTGGAATAAACCTTACCACAGAGTACAAGTTGTAGTATTAAGAGTTGTATCCTGGCAGGCGAGTATACCAGGAAAGGGACAAATAGTGGTTAGTCTTGGCAGGTGAGTGGAACAGGAAGAAGATGTTTTGAAGTATTGTGAATGTGGTGGAAGGTTGTGGTGGAAATGAGGTGGCAATTACACTACCGTGTTTTGATATACTGTTGAATGAACCATCCAGACTAAAGTGTTGCTTGTGAAGAAGTGCTATGTGTTACAAAGTAATTTGTCTTTCAATACAGGACATTTTGACATCCTCTTTTTTGACTTGATATTTGGAGAGCGAATCATTGTGGTTTGTCAAGTAGAAGGTTCTAAAAACTGTAAATTATCTTAAGAGTGAGAAACCTGTGTTGGAACTGAGATTGTCATTTTGCTAAGTGAAGGACACATTGGATGAAACAAACTGTGTATTCTACTTGGAGTGGAACTTTCATGCAATTGAACTTTGGTTTTCGAAACATCCTGAATTGACCCAGGGGAAGGGGATCCAACCCTGGTCAACAACGATTCCTGTTTTCTTTTATGTTTGAATTCTTGTGTTATGTTGTAAAGTTGAAACAGCCAAATGATTCCTGTATGATTTTTGTTGTATGTATTAGTGTGAGGGACAGACATTTTTCAGACCTTAGGTCATTTTCTTTTAGCCTTAATTTGATAGGTAGGGAACTCCTTGTTAGGTTAGGGAAAGCTATGGGTTTGTCTCATCCCTTATTATTTAATTAGTGGCGACTTGTAAGACAACTCCGCCTATGTGTCCGTCTCCCATGTCTGATCCCTCACGTAGAGCAGAGGCAACCAGTGGCATCACTGTTGCGTGCCAGTGCATAACGGGAAGTGTTCAGATATATGGACATTGGTGACCACAATGGTATGAGGCTCATCATAAAGGAGCTGGATCATCCTTATTTTTTGTCCCGAGAGGCCAAACTTACCAAGAACAGTGAACATATAATTCCACCGTATCTTGTCGAAAGCTTTTTCGGCATCCAGCGACAATACCATGTCCACTGGATCCGAGGGGCACCGATAATATGTAACAGCTGACATAAATTGTCAGAAGAGTGGCACTGCAATATAATGCTTGTTTGTTCTTGATGCACCAGGCCCCGCAATAGCCCCTCAAGGCACTTCAAAAGGTACTTAGCCAGTATATTTTCAGAGAGCAGGGTCCTAGGGAGATTCTCCGATTCAGTCGCTTCTCTAAACATTTGACCGTTTCTGGGGGCCAACATCACACAACAATATATACACATCTATGGGTATGCCATCTGGGCCCGACACTTTTCCAGAAGCAAGTCCCATAACTGCCCTTAGGACCTCATTGTCAGAGATCAGTGCGTTTAACATGTCTTAATAAGCCGGCTGAACAGATGGCAGGCAAAGCGGGCGTAAATAATCATGCACCATGCCAAGTTCCCTGTTTGGGGGAGAGGCATATAGACCCCAATAGTACCCTGCAACTGTTGGTTAATGGTCCTATCCCCAAGTAAGAGAGTCCTGCCATCCTCCCTCACAGTTTTGATGACCTGTGCCCGCTGATTCCCTCACAGTGCCAAGGCCAGCCTGCGGAGCGATCAGTCCCCCTCAATTTACAGTGTGTGTGCCCATTTAGTAAAGGTATTTGGAGCTCTTAATGTAGTGATATGTGTCAGTGCGGCTCTTGTGCGTGCAATCGTAGCATAAACCGTCGGTCTCGTGTATGTTTATGTTTCTGCCCCGCAGTCAGTAGTTTGCCGGTAAGAGTTTTTTCCAGGGATTTCCAGGTGCAACGTTTATGTGCCAAGCGCAATATGCACTGTCCCGTGACATAGTCTTTTTATGCGTCCCAGGTTGGAACACCACTGTAAGATTACCTTCTTTAGGCATTGTACAAAATCAGAATGCCCAAGGGCCATCATATCGACGCGCCAGTATGTGGTGTGTTGTAGTTAGTTTGACAATATTAGTTGCAGGAGGACCGGTGCATAGTCGGATAGTGTCACGGGTAGAATTTTGCATTCATTAACCACATGCATAACATTACATAGGAGAAGCCAGTAGTCAAGGCGGGAGTAGCTATGGTAGCAATGTGAATAAAATGTGTAGTCCCTCTTTTCCCTATATATATGTCTCCAAATATCAACCAGCCGAAGGCCCCTCATCAGCGAGAGGCGTCTCAATGATTTATTTGATGGTTGTAACCCAATATTTGTCACACTGTGACAATTAGAGATAGGACAGTGCACTAACCACCCCCCTCCTGCTCCGTCCTACACACCACAATCCACTATAAACGCCCACTGTACTTGCCAGCCTATACACTAACACACACCAAACACATGTAACACAAGCTTACAACAACAAACCTGGACACTGGACCTCACCCATACGGAAAGGACAAGCCAGTGCGCACAACCTGAAATACCATCCAATCTTACAGACAAAACACACTGACACACCCCTACATAACAGTCATAGAAACAACCCAGGCATTGGACCGTACCTGTACGGATACAATAAGCCTGTGCACGCAACCAACCATCCGTAAGCCACTACACACAGATGCCAGTTTCTCCTGGTTCTGGACCTATCCTATCACTCTTTCCTCACTAACTAACCCTGTTCTCTTTCTTATCTTTCTTACAGAGCCACATGAGCGCATGAAGTCTGCCCTTGGATGGTAGTGGTGCACGGTATAAATCAACATAACATAAAATAACACTGTGCCTATCCAGAGTTGGGGATAGGATGATATTAAGATCTCTGCAAAGGAGCGTTGAATGCCCCATAAAGGGTGCACACGTGGCATCCCAGTTACGCGTCATATGGGCAAGTGGCCCGCATCTCTGGTGAGTACAGGCATCTGCTTCTGGAGCCGGTCGGGGTATCACAGACATATTTTGAAGCCACTCCACCTCCTGGATCTCTGACCGGCTGTCTCAGCACCGGCCCCTCCACAGTGCTCATCCAGCGTGTAGGCCCCTGGGTGCACAGGTAAGTGACTACAGATCAGGTGATCAGCATGGGGCAGCTGGAGCACTCACTTACTCCTCAGTTTGGGTGCCATCCTCAATCCTAGTATGACTTTCAAGCACTGCATTTGTCATGGACCGATGCCATCAGCCCACGCGCCATCGCCAGTGGTATCGGCCTCAAGGTGGTTCCTTGAAAGGAGTGTGGATCTTTTGTACAAATATATACAATATCATATTAGCATTGACAATGAAACCAAACGTCTGAATGGCCCACCCCTATAAGCACCTTTACTATAATGTCTAGAATGTGTCAGAGAAAAAACCTCCAAAGTCCCAATAGTCCTTACACCTGAAATGCAGTTTGTCTGAAGTGTATAACATAAAAATAAATTATTAAGTAGGAACCCCCTCCTCTGTTGCCCATCCCACCGATTTGGCGGTCTACCCTTTTGCTCTTTGAAAGACCATACACCCCCCACCTACTTGACACTGAGACCTGATGACTTGACAGTGCTACTAATTGTTCTGTTACTTTTCTACCACTGGTATAGAGCTCGGTTAGAAGCATTGGGCTAAGGAGTACTAGACAGCCTGCAATTAGCAGTTTTCCACGGACTGGGTAGCTTCTTGCCCGATAGCTGGTGTAAATGCATTGGAGTGTCCACTCTCTTGTGTGGGATTTAGTACAGTCTGTTTGTGTCCAAAGAGTTTTCAGTTCCATAAGGAGGCAGGGTGAGCTGTGTTCAAAGGGGTATTTGATGGCAATAACCTTGATGGGCTTCTTGAAAAAGTAGACCCTTCCACACCAGAGACCATGCCATGTAGAGTCCAGTGTCCAGGCAGTTGGGATCTGGACACCATCTCAATGTCCCACTTGAAGTAATACTATAGTTCCCAGGAACCATTTCCCACCGAGAGAAAGACTAGAAAGTATTGAAGTCCACCCCTTGCTCAAAGACCTGCTCTTAGACTATGTTACCCATCAGGAAATACATTTTCATCCACTGCTGTGCATATTTGAGCCATACTTCCTGGTTACAGGAGTAATTGACTGCTTCATGCTCTCACGATTCTAGGTTCCTGGTTTCATGCTAAATTGTTTTATTTCCCTTAAGTCTACACTGTCAAATAACCTCTGTTCATTGGAATGTTTGTGATACCGCACATGTCTATTTCATCCGATCCCTACAAAGATAACTTTAAAGGAATGGTGCGGTCAGAAATATTATTGTCCCTATGGTTCGGCCATGTGCTTTTAACCATAAGTCGATCGATTGTACAAACATTTCCTATGCACCTTACCCGAGTTTTCGTCTCTTGAACACAAGCGAAATCAGGCAGCAGGGCTAGGCCATCTTGTCATAATCTTATCACTTGCCGCATCCCCCTGGGTGACCTGCCTTTGCGGCACTAAATCATATCCCCCGCCCCTGAGCCTGACATCACTAGACACCCACCGGCCATTTCACAATGCCAAAGCACGTCCCGTGTCAACATTCTCTGTGCTTCAGCTAATGATGTGTCGCCATGGAAACGGCAGGAAGCCTCTTTCCTCGATAAGTATAAACAGACCTTTTCACAACACACAACAGCAGAGTTTCTTTTCGATTCCTCTCAATGTATTTCTTTGAGATTTCTGTGACTTGTTTCTGTGCTCTGGTCAGCTACCTTTGTTGCTTGTAGCCCGTGTGAACAGATACCAGTACCACCGCTATAAATTATTTTCACTTGTGTACCACACAATGGCAACAATAATGCCCTACCTCTACGAGCCCGAGTATTCAGAAGAGGAATTACTGGAAAGAGAAAGATGCGGAAATGATGGGGCTTCGGACAACAGTTGGGAGGACGATTCAATAGATGAAGAGCCTGGGCCTAGTCGCATGGACGGTGTTTCCACCAGGTGTACCTGTAATCGGTGCGCGCTAATGCCAACCAGGGAGGAGAACTGCTGCTGCCGAGAAAACTCTGGATGCTTGTCCTACATATCGCAAGGCGATCCACAGCCGCAATGCGTTACCGAGCTGCCAGACTTCAGGGCAGCCTGCCTGACACGGTCCGTGTTGAGGGTTTTGATGGTGCTTATGCACAAACTTTGCGCAACAATTCGCCCTCATAATCCAAGTAACGAGTAATTATAGTCTGGTTGTGATGTCAGTCAGGCCACTACGATTACATGGTTGTCTCCTATATTCTCGTAACTTCAATATATCATTGTCATATTAATTTAGTCTTGCAATTCTCTAGTAATAGTCGCATAAAAGTCGTTCAATATTGTGCAGTGTCTAGTTAGCATTTGTCCTGGCAAAAATGCCATTGGATACAAGAATTGTCATTGACAACTACGTTTTAATACACTTATATTGGTCATTTAAAAACTGTTTCTATCTTTCTTTTTCACAGGTGGTACAGGCTGGTGGCCTATCGTTCCTTTACATGGTGGCTTCATGGGAGGCTTGGACACCGCGTTCGACGAGTAATACCTGCCTGGGTCGTTAGTGCCATTAGAGAAACTTTCCCCAGGGACAGCGGTCAGTACAGGGGATTTTCCCTCGCTGTGCTGCAACCAGAGCTTTACAATGTGTAGTAGTTTTGTGCCATCAAAATAAGAAACCAAATAAAACAACATATTTTTTTATCAATGGTTGTTTCAGTTTTTAAGTGAATCAAGTGTTTTTCCATTCAGCAGTGTTCCGGTGCCTTGTCAGCACGCCCCAGGCCCATCCATCCCCCCTCCACTATCAATGTCTGTTAGCACCTGTGGCCATGCCCTGTCAAGGGGGGCTGGCAGGGGTGGGAACAGCCAAGGTGCCAAACACCATCTACACTTCAAAGCAATCTTTTGCGCAGGGGTCATTGTTCACATGGCCTCCTCAGACCCTGTGTCTCCAGGCAGGCTCCCCTTCAAGCAGGCCACGGCCCTGCAATGCACATACGTGAGTCTCCATTCAGCAGTGTTCCGGTGCCTTGTCTGCACACCCCCGGCCCATCCATCCACCCCTCCAGAATCAATGACTGTTAGCACCTGTGGCCATGCCCTCCCAAGTGGGGCTGGCAGGGGTGGGAACGGCCAAGGTTCCAAACACCAAGTACACTTCAAAGCTATCTTTCACGCAGGGGTCATTGTTCACATGCCCTACTCAGACCCCGTGTCTCCAGGCAGGCTCCCCTTCAAGCAGGCTGCACCCCTGCAATCCACATAAGTGAGTCTCCATTCAGCAGTGTTCCGGTGCCTTGCCTGCATGCCCCGGCCCATCCATCCACCCCTCCAGAATCAATGACTGTTAGCACATGTGGCCGTGCCCTCCCCAGGGGGGCTGGCAGGGGTGGGAACGGCCAAGGTGCCAAACACCATGTACACATCAAAGCTATCTTTCGCACAGGGGTCATTGTTCACATGGCCTCCTCAGACCCCGTATCTCCAGGCAGGCTCCCCTTCAAGCAGGCCGCGCCCTTGCAATACACATAATACCACGACATATACACGTCACTCATTCACAAACACACCCCTTTTTGTAACTCTTTATAAACCACTTGATATTTATCATGAGAACATCTTTGAGCACTGCAAGTCAACTCGTGAACGTGCTACTCGAGAAGCCCGGTGACTGATGCTAATCTGCTCTTCGTCGTGTTATCTGTGAAGTTCTGTGACCGCTTCGAGTGAACTCGTCAGTGTGCTACCTGTGAACGTCTCCCTGTTCCCCTGCCACTAACTACTCTGCTTGCTGAATCTAACTGTTTGTTTGTCAAGGTAAGGGCATGTACCCTACTCATATCTCCTTCATTTGTAAATTTATATCTATTTCGAAGTAACGTACTCAGTAGTGCTATGTTAATTTGCCTCATTGCTATTGACTTGAGTTTCTTTTGTTATGTTTTCGATATATCAATTTGTATCAGTGTCAATTGGCATCAAATTGCATCCCTTGCGGACCATGTTTATAGTATAAGCATGTTTCCTTTTCATGCACAATAGAACATTCAAGGGACGAGTAACATGTTCTGATTTTCAACACATCAATGAATTGTTTGTGAAAGTTATCCTATAATACAGCCGCCCTCGCTGCACTGGTTTTGCTGTGGTGTAAATCCTCAGTGGCCATGGAGAAACTTGGTTTTATAAAATCACTGGAAGATCTCCAATCGCGGGGAATGCAAATCGACCTCATGGCCACGGACAGACACGTTTCAATAGCCAAGACAATGAGAGAGCAGTATCCAAATGTTAAACATCAAGTTGATGTATGGCATGTTGCCAAATCAATCAATAGAACATCTCGGCTGCAGGGGAAAAAAAAGGTTTGGAAAGTATTTCACAATGGTCCCAGTCTTTCAACAACCATATTTGGTGGAGCTCCAAAACATGTGATGGGTCTATGGAAATTCTACTGGAAAAATGGCGGTCACTAATGCACCACTGTTCCAACGTTCACCACTGGACAGAAAACCAACATTTCCACCAATGTGAACATGGCTCTTTGTCCCCAGAGCAGGCACGGAAGAAGAAGTGGTTGATCCCATCTTCACCTCCACACAAAGCCCTTGATAAGATTGTGTTTGATAAAACTCTATCAAGAGATCTGAAGGGACTCACAGAATTCTGTCACACAGGAGATTTGGAGGTGTTCCACAATATGTGCCGAAAATACAGGCCAAAGAGATTGAATTTCGGCATCCAAGGGATGAAATCTAGGACTTTACTAGCGATATTAGCGCATAACGAGAATGTAGGCCGGGAACAATCTAGGACTGCAGGAAACTTAGGGATGATTTGCTACACTATGGCCTTTACGAAAAGAAGCAAAAAATGGGTTGTCAAACGAGTATATGAGAAAATGCAATTTGATTTTGTGATGTCGTAGAGATGCATACTCATGGAATTGCGCACAAATCTGTTCAGAGGACACATACGTTGCCACAGAACATTGCCAGCGTGTCATGTCCACTCAAAGCAGAGCTCGTTGAACAGTTCAAATCCCGGTATAAATGATTACCATCTGTTTTTATTTTTGCCAAAGGTTGTTTTTTATAAAGTGTCCAAATAAAGTATGCAATTTGTCTTTTGAAATCTATCCTCTTAGTCCATTTTTTAAAGAAAATAGTACAATTATTACGATTGCTTTCACATTTCACAGTTTAGTCGAGCTCCTGTGGGACCTTCATTTTTCGTGTTAATGACCAATGGATAACAGTGTGTAAGAATCTTTGGGTTTTGGCAGTTGCCTTGCCATAAAGTTCCCCAAACAGCTGAATATCTGCTTGTCACACAAAAGGGATTAGACCTAGGCTACATAACATACTAAGCACACAAGAAGTAATGACTGTGAAAACATGCCATGGGGTAGGAGGCCATGAGATAAGCAGAGGTGGGCCTATTACTAGACACATTTTGACTCAGTTTTTGTGTTGCATCAACTATAATTTGGGAGTAGGGGGCATTCTGTCATTGGAAAGTTTCCCCTACCCCTCAGTAGCGCCACAAACAATGAGCAGTGACAGCCCCCATTGTTTTCCTCCTGGGCTTGTGCTTCAAAATTCATGTTCTCATGGATGCGTTGACACAGGATGTTGCAAAGTAAGAAAGTATGTTCATTGTGAGTGAAGGTCACCAGCTTTGAATTTTTGCTTGGGAGCTCGGAGGCCCACGCGTCCCACGCACAGTATAAGTTTCTATGGTTTTTTGACCTTGAGAGACAGGGACCATTCCAAAAGAGATTGAATCGAAGGGGAGTGTAATAACGTATGATATGTTAAAGTTGTCCATTCCGAAACTGGACCTAGTTACATATAAATTCAGTTCATGAAAAATCGTTGACACGAACGGAGGAGTCTGCATTACGGTCTGCTTTACGCCAAGAGAATGGAAATGCCGAATATAATGTAAGTTTCTCTTTAGACGATTTTATATCGAAATACGAATAGCTGACCGTTATTGCTGGGTTACATTGTTCTGTGTGGAATATTGCAATGAAGTGCTAGTACAACCTTTGTGTGCTGGGCTATCTACCGGGCACATGGGCAGGCCAGCATCGAGACGCATGTAGACCACCACTGGTTTCCCCCTGGTTCTATGTTAATAAATCATTACATTGTGTGTGCAGCTCGAATTGTTGCCCCAGTTTACGCATTACGTTTAGAGTGCAACATACTCCATTGCACTATACTCGGAAGCAAATAACGTAGTACTTTGATATTCCACGTTGTATTCTCTTGTTTCACATTGTGTCACCTCTGTGCTAATAAAGAAACTGATTAATTGTAATAAAGATTGGCTACTGAGACACATTTCTATTTTTATGTTTTGCAAACAGGTACATCGTGCCATTCTGCGATTGTCTTCTATTCCAGACCCCGACCGATGGATTCTTCAATCGACAGCTGCAGCTACATGTCAATCACTGTATTTACTTGACCACTTTTTGGGATGACAGACAAGGGCCAATATGCCCCTACGCGGTACCAGCGATTAGGAGCAACATAACAACATTTTACAGTGGTCTAGTGCCAAGTTGATGCACCAGCCTTGCAATTCACTGTACAACCGAAGTGCTTCATTTAGCCAAAACGAACACCCTGTGCACCAAAAAGGAACAGCGCGTGACTCGCGATAAACATTTGCGGATTTGTGGATTGAGAGCAAAGGAAAAAAGTCCTGTTTTGATTGAATATGTCAGACGCCGAATGTTATCAAAACATTTAATGTGAAATAAATGTACTTTACCAATTATACAGTCTTTCTGTTTCCTTTTAAAGTACAGTTTCATATTCCTAATAGTGACGTGCTGTGCTGTGAGACGATGTGTGTTGTTTTCCGGGTTCCGCGTCTAGTCGCGTAGGTGACAACTGGGCACGTTTGGCTATGCTGCCCAGTAACGTCACAGAGAGAGGAGGAGAATATCAATGATTTGGTGATGTCAGGCTCAGGGGCGGGGGATATGATTTAGTGCTGCAAAGGCAGGTCATCCAGGGCGATGCGGCAAGTGATAAGATTATGACAAGATGGCCGTGCCCTGCTGCCTGATTTCGCTTGTGTTCAAGAGACGAAAACTCGGGTAAGGTGCATAGGAAATGTTTGGACGATCGATCGACTTATGGTTAAAAACACATGGGCGAACCATAGGGACAATAATATTTCTGACCGAACCATTCCTTTAATGAACACGCTGTTCTCATCACTGTAGCTCTGAGAATGCCATAGACTTCTGTGGAATAAAACATGGGAAACCGAGGGTTGAATTCTATTCAAATATACCCAGTGTGTTACTACTGTGGTAGAGATATGGGGCCTTACATTGGGGTTTAATTTAACTTGCAGAGAGCCACATTTATACTTTGCTACAATCTTGCTTGCTGTCTACTGTTACCCACGCAAAATATCTGTGGGGTCCCACAATCAACACATCTAAGTGACCTGATCAGCACCCTAGAACTTTCAATGGTTTCTCACAGGTTTTCTTTGAACATAGTAAATACCGAAACCAAGAGCAATCATTCACATAGTGTCAGTCACATAACCTAGAAACTCCATGTCGCATAACCCCAAAACTGGCACATCCCCCACAAACGGTCACCTCCTCCTCAGCATCCGCAAACTCACTGTCACATAAAATACAAAATGACCGCATTATTCACAGACTGACTGTAGCAATAGCACAAACCTGCTTGTACTTAACTCACAAATGTACTTGCACACGATTTACCAATTCCCTCTCACATAACATACAAACCCATCATATGACTACCTACAAATTCATTGTCACATCACCCACATATTCTGGCATGTCGCCCACATGTTCACAGTCATATTACCCAGAAAATGACCGTTCTAGCACTGAAACAGTGAAACTGATCAACATCAGACTTGTAAGATGACCATAACATCACGTGTTGACTGTCAAAATGCCTTGCTACTCGCCTTCACATTATGTACCCAATCATTTGACATTGGCCATAACCACTATCGTATTACTGACAATGTGAAAAATCACATCACTACAAACCAACCATTACATCATATATAAAATCCCCAACACCTCATCCACAAGAGGAACAATACAGCACGCAAACATCCACTGCACATTCCCTGCAAATTCAGTGCACACCATAGATGTATTGACTATTAAACCACCTTCAATTTGACTGTCACGTCACCCACAAATCCACTGTCAGATCTCTGGCAAGGTAGCCAACACATGACTCAAAGGTTAACGATTGCAACACTCAAAAATTCAAGCCACACTGCTGTAGAGCATGGACAAACTCACTATATAACATGCAAACATCATCCCTCTCACCACAAAAGTATTAGTTCACCGCACAACCTGATCTTACTAACCCACAAGGTCACCTGTGCAAAATCACCCATTCAATGATGCAACTCACTCTTAATGCGCCCTCACCTTACACGCCCTGCCTAACTCACTGTCACCAAAACGAGCCCTTATACCTGCAGACAACATCCATAAATAGACCTAATTAGTCAATAATTGCAAAGTAAAAACACAAACTCTGCATCACCGTCCACCTCACCATTTACTTCCACCCCTGAAATCGCTGCTCAGCCAAGCAGGTCACCTCAAATTGAGAACCATAAACTCAACCCACATACATTTGAAAGCCAATGACCCCCTCATGCATTATCTCCATTCTCACTACCCTGCACGAGCTCAACAAACCAACCATGCACTGTCGCCAGTCTCACTACAATCCATGAGCTCCTCAGCCGAAACATATGTATCTCAAGTTCTACATAGACCCATGGGTTCACCCACTCAGCCATGCAACATCTATTGAATCTTTAACACCACCAAGCTCTCCCACAATCCCATAGTATTTCCAGATTTGCCCGATGAGTTCATCGAGCAGATCAGGCAATATGTTGAGTCCAGCTAACCTCCATTAATTCACCCAACCAACAATGAATTATCTTAAAACTACAAACTCACCCACCCAATCATATCACTCCCAATAACCATTAACCAACTCTTCCACATCTCTTCCACTCCTAAAAGGCTGCATATCCCTTCAGCATTCCCATTAACACAGTTCTGCCTTTGTCTCCTCACCTACAATCATCTTTTTCACAAGTGTATGGTCTGGTCGCTTGTCATGTTCAAGTTTCTTAAATTGTTTCTGTAATTTGCTTGGTTTGGGTTCTCTATGGCCTATGTGTAATCCTCTCCCCTTCCCCGGGAGTCACCAACATATTGGGCGACATACCCTACAGGAAAGCCTTGACCCCATGGTTGCAGAACTAATTGTTGAGAAGAAGGGTCAGTTTGGATGTGCTCTTTAGAAGACATACCGTGTCCCACGAGGCTTACTGTTGCGCAGCTGCAAATTGGATAAAAGGTCTCTGGTAAAAGCCCATAAACTAGAAGGTGCCACATGGGGAGTGTTGGAAAAGCAGGGACTGGTAGCTCTACCCATGGGTATTTAAGAATTAACACAGATAGAGATTAATCAGTGACCAGTCAACCACGTTCCTGGGGAAATAAGAGAGGCTTCTGAATAGCCTGTGACTGAGGGGCTTCTTATTATGGAGTATGAGTGCTCTCTCACTGTTGCCACACAGAGAGGTCCCCTGCTTAAATGAAGCATTTCTTGAGCCCTTATACAGAACCCACAGTGTACGCCTCTGGAGGAAGATGAGGCACCACGACCCATCAGCGACTCTGGGACCGAACAGATAATAAACACAGTAGCAACAGAAGGATGGCCAGAATCCAAGATGGATGCAGAGAGAAATATACCAGAGCGTTATAATCATGAGGCCAGCCTGCTTCAGTCTTTATTTTAGGGGCTCTGAACGTCGCTATAACACAGGTTTTCTCTATCCAGGTTCCATACGGCTAGATTATAAAATACAATGATATTCTGGTGAGGCACCATATCCCCGAAACAGTTTCGCCTAAATGAATACCCAAAACATGCTGTGGCGCCTCTCCGTAGACATCACAGTTTTAAACCCTGAGCCAGAGGTCCTGAAAGGCATCCAGTATCTTTCTTCCACAAAGCAATTGGGGACAGCTCAACTTGAGGTAACAGTGCCCCAAAAGCTGGAAACCTTTGATTTTTGACATATGTCTTCTGCAGAAAATAAATCTCCCCCTTCCCAAGTGTCATTTGAAAGACTTGTATCCGCTAGCTGAGCAGCAGAACAGATCTCAAACCGCAGACTGAATAGAGAATACTTGAGAAGACGTATTGTGAAGAACTGGTAGTGATCGGGTGTGCTGGGCGTAACAGTGGAAAGGAAGAGACGGTGAATAACGAGTGGTAGATTCTAGATTGTAAAGTGAAATAAACACAGTGATAAAGCAAGTGGAATCTTTCGGGAAATAACAACTGTACTCACGACTTAGGTGAAATAGGACCTATGATGCGGCATACTTTGAAGTCAATATGGATAGGTCGGAGCAAGGACATCCACATGGGAGGAGTTTGATGGGGCGCCAAGAATATGAAACATTGGTCCTGGGAAAAGGGGTTCAGCTGGAGATTAGTAAAAAAAAGGTGGCATAACAGCTCCTCTTTCTACCTACCGAAAGCACCATGAACCATCAAGAGGAGGGCTGAAAATGATCATGGACTCTTGAATTATGTGATGTCCTGCCAGATATTGCAGAGGTGGAGATCTTGCAAACAAATCATCATCTGGAATGAAATTTGCTGATTACAGCAAAAACACAATTTAGAGCGAACAAGATAAACTTAGAGGGCCTTCTTATTAGTATGGGAGACTTACATTAATACTGATTTACTTCTTTTCAAAGAATTCAGGGGGTCCATCAACAAACATTCTCACTCGGTGAAGAGCCATTGACCAATCAGGTGGCTGGAACAGCAGGCTAGAATATACATTCTCTGCCTGCTGTTCCAGCCACCCGAGGCACCATTTTTATATTTTTTATTTATGTGAGGAGGGAACAGGGAGCCTCTCCCTGTTGCCTCCCTACCCCCATGCCTCCCCAACCAAACAAAACCTCTCCTCACCCCCTCAATTCCTTCCCACATACCTGTGGGAGGGGAGCTTAGTTTCTTTTTTTTTTCCTTCAGAGATTGTCATCACTTACATTGCCAGTCTCCAGAGCCGTTTGCACCCCAGATGAACCCCGGGGGCTAATGGCTTTCATGCCCCCGGCAGGAGATCGGACATGGCCGGTAATGGCCCAGAGCCTGAGCCGAGGCCCTCGCTTTACTCGGGCCCCTATCATGGCTCGGGCTGGCGGGCCGTTACCGGTTATGTTCACACTCCCGTTGCGGCATGAAAGCCATATAAGTCAGGGCAGAAAGAACTATAAAGGTATTCATGAAAATAAAAGACAGAACAACAGACTAAATAATGTCATGCAATGTGCAAAGTAAGCAGCCACCTGTTTACAATTGATTCATTAAAAGTTAGTAGAATTTCAGTATGCAAGAAAGAGGCCCTGGAGAAATTCAAATATCAAAAAATAAAAAATACTTTTGTAGCCATCCAAAAAAAGAGCAACCCCGATATACTGCCATTCCAATACATTTTGATTGCCAATTTTACAATTAGGTTTTGTAATATACATATGTATATATATTTAAGGAAAATACCTGAGTTGAAGTGCAGTTAAGATGACCAAACCTAATGCAACAAACACTAGAAATTCAGCGCATTGGGAAACTCGGGACCGGTTTAACTTGGCACATTCTCGTTGATCCCCCTCATAATACCATAAACCCCATAACACCATTTTGTATGGCATTGTGAATCCCTTCTCTTATAATATGTGTGCTCTTGGGATTCCAACAGGAATGCACCCAGTTAAGCCAGTCGTGCATTTCCCAATGCACTGAATTTCAAGGGTTTTGTTGCTTTAAGTTTAGTCACGTTAACTGCACTTCCAACAATATATTTTTCATTGAATTTCAAGGGTTTTGTTATACCATAGTTTTTTCCAGTGCCACTAGCCATGTGTCACACCTCAGGGAACCTGGCGGCTTTGGACTAAATGGAAGCTGCGCCCTCCATTGCTGGTTCCATCACGTACGGCGAAACGCAGAGTACGGGTCTAGTCTTTTTGTTCAACGCACTCCGATGCCGGCTCTTTAGCCTCCCACTTCCGGTGTCGGATGCGTTGCAACGTACAGTTACTCCTGTTCGCCTGCGCTGCCGTACTCTTCGAGTTCTCTCCTCAGACCTTTGGCTATTTCCCTATTTTCCCGTTATTTTTCCCTTTCTGTTTTCCAGCTACTCTTCCACGCTTCCGCTTACCTCGCCCTTCCTCCTTCTACTTTTCCGTTCCTGTCTTCCTCCCGTCCTTTCCTCCCGTCTTGTGTTGTTTTCCCTCTTGCTCGTATACTTACTCTCTTTTCTACTGCGCCCCCCCCCTTTTTCAGCCCTTTGCCTTTCTGTGTACCGACCTCTGCCTGTCCAGCGGATTGCTTTGCCTCTTCCTTAGCGGTTTGGTGCTACCGGAACTTTATCCTGTATGACCCTGGTACTTCGCTACACCGGATCACGTCTTCCTTCATCTCCTGGACTCTGTTGTTACCAGTCTTTCCTCTATGATTGCTGCCCCTGGAGTTTCCTGATCGTGACACCTCGCTTCAGCAGAGGAGTACCATACTGGGGTTTTTCGTGCCACAGGCTTTTTCCCCACTGTCCGACGGCCGAGGAGGGTAGCCACAGCTCACCCATTGGGTGTCACTGTGGCGTCCTTCCACGGTCGTCCCTACCTACATAAAAAAAAGGTGAAGACTTGAACCGAGGACAACCCGGAGCTGACATTACGCCGGAAACTCAGAGGTGAGGTGGAAGGGGAGGACAGGGAATCAGACTCTTCACAAGAGGAAGAGGACATAACGGATCTTTCTGACACCATGGCCTTCGACCGTGCCCACTGTACATTTTATTCGGTGGCACGGGCCATGGCCTTCAGCGTGGCCACTAACCATGGCCATAGGCCATACACACTGTACTTTTTTGAAATCACTCCCTGCTCACTAGCCACATGGTCTTTGGCTGTGCCCACTTTATATTTTACAACACTTCCAAGCCTTCAGTCCTTTAAAACGCTATCAAGCCACTGGTCATGGCCATCACCCCTGACCACACTGTAGCTGTATAAATATCAATTTGAAAAAAAATATTTTCTCCAGATCCACAGCTATAATATCAATGCAATACAGATAGCCGGAATCATCCATAGTTTTCATATAGCCATGATTATTGGGAAAAACTGCAGAAATCAAACATGTTCCCTTGGACCCTGTGATGAATGCAATGGAGTCATCACAAATTCCCCGTCTGTGAACTCCTCCCATGTGCCAGGCGAAGGCAGCCACTACGGCTATATGAGGGAGGAACTCATTGGAGAGGACAGCCACAGGGGAGATGTCATGGTTTCATTGGATGAGATATGGTATATCCCATTTGCTCATGAAGATGACCTATTGATACCCAATACCCTAATGGCCTATTGCCATGCATATATTCGCCCCTTTAGGGAAAATAGAGAAACATTTTCCCAAAAACCTTTAGGCCAAATTTCCATCCCTGTTCTAAAAAGTAAAAACTCCAAGAATACCTTTTCCAGTTCTAATTTGCCTACATATAGAATTGTCTTATCATATGCAACCATTGAGAGTGGTTTCTCAAGCAATCTGCATTAGTTAACAACAATGGACTCCAATTCCCACAACCACCCAAGTACTGGGACGAGGACGAAGAAAGGAACGATGCAGAGCAGAAATAGCCTTAGGCATGCTAATTGCTTTCAGAAGGCACCTGTGTGAGGGACATTTAAAGATGGAAAACAAACTATTGGAACCTGCTGTTTGGGAGAAGGTGTTGCATCTCTCCCAGAGGTGCGTGGAAGATGGAAGCACGAACCAGTGTGGCAGAGCCAAGGGGCTCGCCAGCAAAGCGGAAGAGGAACGTTTTGAGAGCAGGATTTGACGCAGAGACGACAGGAAGCAAGAGAAGATTCCTGGGAGTTCGGCAGCTGGAGAAAGCAATGTTACACTTACCGGGATCTGAAGGAAGGCAGGTGTGCAGAAGCAGAGCTATGAGACAACCGGAAAGACGTGGAAGTAGTTCAGAGCGGAAAGCATTTGGCAAAGTTAAGCTGCGTATCGTGAACAGGACCAAAGTCCTGGCAGGGATACCATGCAGATGTAAATCCAGTGGACTTCCCAAGAAAGGACTGTGCTTGTTGAACAAAGGTTGTGGAAGTAAAAAGAATTGCTACTTATGAATATACAAAGTCCTGGCAAGGAAGTATAACAGGCATTCTGAAGTGGATAAAGAGTCCCGGCACAGGAGCAATTCTACAGGAAGTCCAGTGAAAGGACTGCGTTTGTCAAACCAAGAATCATTGGTGTTAAAGAAGAATCCAGGGCAAGGGAATAAACCTTTGGAACCAACTCTTGTCACTCTTGGTGAATTTTGTGTTAAGAAGGAACTTTTTGAAGAAGGAACCATACAGCTAAGGACCTTTGTAACTAACAGGACTGTTGTGTGCCAAGAAAGACACAAAGAACTGTTAGACTAAGAGGTATGTAGTTATTATATCGAAGAAAGAAAAACAAAGGAAATAATACTGAAAAAATAACAAAAATTAAATATGTGGGAGGTGGGGGTAAGGGGATATAAATTGTGGGGGTGGTTTGGGGTGGGGTTAAACACGTGGGGAAATAGGGGGCTTGTAAGGGGGGTGGGACTCAATTTAAAAACAAAACAAATTCAATATTTTTTTTTCAGTATTATTTCATTCACTATTGTTTGAATTGTTATAATCACATGTGACCAGACCAAGATACACTGACATATCATTGAAGAATCCAGGGGAAGGAATCACCCGCTGGAACCAAGGTTCTATTACCTTGGAGAACATTTATGTTGGAGCTGTTCTATTTTTCATTTATGAACACTTATTGCAATCACCAAGTTAAAGACATTTCCCTTCTCATCTTATTATTTGGCTCGTAGTGTGAGGGTCAGGATAGAATATTCGGACACAAGGACAGATTTTGATTTTGACATCTGTACTGTCTGGCATGAAATGATTACGGAGTCGGGGGGCTATGCGGGGTTAACTATGTTTATTTTGTACACGTCAATACATTAACATGGGAGGGATATAAGGAGGAGGGAGTAAGCGTCCGCCGAGCCGCCTTGGCTCCCAGCTATTGTCCTTCAAACCTCCGTTCTGATTCCAACACGCAGCAGGTGTCCGCAGCACGCTCCAAGCGGAGAATACAGCAGAGCAGAAACGTAGTACAGATGCTACAACATCCTGACACAAACACATCCTAAGTTTTTGGTTTTAGAGCAAGGTCAGAGGGGCCTTTTCCCAACCCGTTTTATATTAATAAAAGTCTTTAACCAAAAACATGCCAACTTTGTGTCCGGCTTTCATTTCTGATGCCTCACAACCCCTACTCAATTACCAAGTGCCCTTATGCAGATGGCAAGGCCCCCCCCCACTCCCAACAACTCCCAATTTGCCTCCCCAACCCTCTCCCATACCCCTAATACACTTGTTGTTCCGTTTGATGCAAATTGCTTTCCCAATCTCGTTTTCTCTGATAGCTGCATTTTTTGGACACGATAACCACGGTTACAGGAAAACGTGCTGCAAACTCGGTCCCTAGCTTCACATGGTGGCCTCTGCCTCCCTCTCAACCCACCTCCTCCCTGAAGCCATTTCACTGTTTTTCCTCCTACAACTGCCATTTTTCTGCTTTTCGTTTTCCAACAAGCGTGGGTTTAGAAGTCACTATCCTTGGCGGATATTCCATTTCTGAAAAGCCTCATCCTGCAAAGCACTATGGGATGGTTACATGTGATTACAACAAATCAAAAAATAGTGAATGAAATAATACTGAAAAAATAATGTTTTTTTTAATTGGTGGGCCCTGCCTAAACCCCCCAGTTCGACATGCTTTTAACCCCACCCGAACCACCCCCCCCACTTTATAACCCCTTATATTTATTTTTCATAATTTTTAGGAATTATCTCATTCGTTATTTTTCTTTTTGATATAATCATTGCATACCCCATGGGAGATATATCTATTTTTTTGGGGACGGGGGCTCCCCCTTCTCCATCAAATAATTAAAAAAGTACTGGATGCAATAACACCAAATCAGAAAAGGATCGCCAGTCAATCGTGACACAATGCCAGAAGGTGGAGATGAACTCAGAGGTGGCATTTTAACAATGATCTTTATTTAAAATAAAAGAAAATTAATAACCGTCCTTAGCTCTAAGGGAATGTACCTAAAAGAAAAGGAAAACTTGGGTGCACATTATCAGAATGTCCAAAGCAACTGTCCACGTCTTCATCCATAACTTGTACCCTAGCCCTAGTACAAACTATATGAAAACCGAAACCAAAAAGGTGTTTCTAGGAGGATGACTCCCTCCTACATGCATCAGGATTTCCTTTCCACACGTTCCTTTCTACTGAGATGATAGACTTGACCAGGGAGAATGTCTCCCTTCTCCCAGTTCAGTTCTTCAAGCAAATGATGTAGTTCATCGTGGAGTTTCTGTAAAGGAATTTTACACATTCTGTCGTCCGCCAAAAATATGTTCCTGCTTTTGCACAGTTCTGTGGACTTATGTCTGTCACTGAGGGTGAGGCCTCTCGCTCCCAATTCTACTTCCTTATTGTGACAACAATGTCTTCTGGTTACCACCCAAGATCCTATCCCTGCCTACGAGTGTGAATGGGCCTGGACCCCGTCTCTCACACGCCCACCCTCGTTACAGTGCCCATACTCCCTGTTACCTCTGAGGACCTCTGTGTATGGTATTCTCTCAGTCATGGGTCGACTATTGTGGTGGTCCAGCACCTCTTGATCGCTCTCTCTTCCTGGTTACTTCTGTGGCATCTCTGTGTCTTGGGGCTGCCTGCATTTTCGGCATTTTTAGGGGACCAAAGGCCCATCCTGGCTTCGAGATTATGCCACGGCCTCGCCAAACATCTATTGTCTGGTTCCCTGACCCACCTCCGGCTTGAGGCTATACCACTGCCACACCAGTCATAACTGTGACAGTTCCTTGGAGTCTCGGTACAGGTCCACCCGACCCACCTCCAGCTTGAGGGTGTTCCGCTGCCTCGTCAACCATCACTGTCGCGGCTCCTTTCTGTCTCAGTATATGGAGGCCCAACTCACCTCTAGCTCAAGGTTTTACCACTGCCTCGCCTTCCTTTGGCTTCTCGTTCTTACACACTCCGCTGTAAGCCTTCCTTGCTGCGGTCATGCCGGCTTCCTCTGCCATCCAGTTGGAACGTCCCTTTTCCCCGCTGTCCTCGAGGTCCGGCTGGGCCAGTTTGACGGCCATGTTGGTTTCTCCTCTGGTTTTTTAAGGTCTGCTGGTTGGAAATGAGGTTCAGAGTCTCTGAATGGTTTCCCAGGATTAAGCCTCACACCTCCTTGACTTCTACTAATCTTAGTAGTTGGAATTAGATTGGAGTTACGATATTTCATGTGGGAAGTTGTAGATATGTTGTGCATATTGGGGATGGGATTTGGAACGGAAAACGGGTGTGACTACTCAGAATAGACATACCTGTCACCAACGGGGAAATCCTCCCCTGACAGAACCTCGCACATTGCACTGCCCCCAGGGGAGATTTTTGAATAGCGGTCGCACAGCCCTGGCCTGAGAGTAGAGGGATCCCCGCTGGGGAGAAGTGACGCCATTCATAGAATCGTCACACAACGCTTCATGCCCAAGTTGTTTCAGACCTGGTCCGATTCCATCTAGCAGTTTTTGGCGGAAGGGGCTGCCCCGACTCCCAAAATTATAGCTATATCTACCATGGTCATTTGCAGCAGAGAGGCTGTTCAGAAATGAAAAAAAACACTGATCATTTTGTTTAGGTGCGAGAGACATTTGCAGATATTTTCGACATTTCCGTGAATATTCAAAAACAAAGTGGAAAAAATGCCTTTTGGAGGAGGGGAAGGGATTAAATGGAATCAGGCTAGAGGTGGGGAGGGGGAAAGAAGACACCATGTGAAATTGGGGAGTTCGGGTGTGGGGGGAGCTGGGAACCAAGTTCAGCGCTCAAACATTTTTGCGTATTCAGGGTTCTTTTCTCACATTCTGTTTGTGTTTGCATATTCGGTGAAGCGGAAAACGAGATCAGGAATTGAGGTGTGTCACGTGTATAATAGCTGCAAATATTCTCAAAATATTCAGGGTTATTTGTAGTCCATTGCTAATATAACCACGTTTATGGGAAAACTTTTTTTTTTTTTTAAAGAGAGAGTTATAAAAATGTAATTAATACAAAAGCAATTGGAATTGTACAGGTACAGTGAAGTGTGGGGTTACCTATTGGGGCAACATGTCCCGGGGTGCAATATGGACCTGGCCAGTGAGCACGAAGGCTGTGCTCACTGGACAGGGCTGAAAACCCTGGATAGTGGGCCCGAAAGACATATATAGTGACCATGGCCTAAGGCCATAGCCACCTAGTGGGATCAAAAGAAACATATTGGGGGAACAGGTACAGTGGGCACATCCCGAAGGCCATGACTAATGTCTTGGTAGTGGCCAGTGGGCCCGAGCGACATGTATAGGGGAGTGGGTCCAAAAGAAACATATTGGTGGAACATGTACAGTGGACACGGCCAAAGGCCTTGGCTAGTGTGGCTGGTAGTGTTTTAACAAATACAATGGACAAGGCAGAAAGGCTGTGCTTACTGGCTAGGGCTGAAGGCCATGGCTAGTGAGTCCGAAAGCCATATATAGTGCCAATGACCGAAGACAAGACCGTGGACACCTTGTTGGCCCAAAAGAAACATATTGAGGAACGTGTACCATGGATACGGCTGAAGGCCATGGGTGCTGGCCATGGCTAGTGGCCTGTAAAAAAATATAGGTGATCACAAACCCTTGAAATTCACTGAAAAAAACGGTTGATGTCCCCCATAATGCTATGTCCCCAATAATGCCATTTTGTATGTCATTATGAAACCCTTATCTTATAATATGTATGCACTCATGGGCTTTGCAACGGGAACGAGCCGAGTTAAACTGGCCAAGACTTCGACCATCTGCCAAATTTCAAGGGTTGTATTGCGTTAAATCTGCACAACTTAACTGAACCTTAACTAAGTATTTTGGAGTGAATATATATTTATATAAATAGATATATATTTATACACATATATACACACAATTATCTTTTGAAAGGAGTGTGCAGATTCTTATGAATCACCAAGGAACACAATAAATCAGTACTTAATGGCTGTCAATTATATGCCCCATATGCCAACAGTGTGCTGCCTATAGAATTTTGGAGGGGTAGACATTAACAACCATCTACATTATCACTGAAGCTTCTGAGTGACATCTGAAGGACTTTGAGATCAAGACTCGAGTTGTCGATAATGTTAGAATCCGGAGGAGGAACATATTCATTTAATTGATAGTCACACATCTTTAATTTTATCTTGTGTATGCCCCCAGTGTTACCCTCTGCTCTGTCCCCATAGAGCAAAGACAATTTTTATCATCACTTCACCCACTTATCTTACCCCCACCCACAAAGCCAAAAAAAGACTTAACCCCCTGCCATCATCATTGTCCTCCAGTCCAACTCCAAGGGAAAGAGGTCCCTGGTGGTCTGCCATCCTCCTATACCTCCCTCTTGTTTGCGCCCCATCCCTGAAAGCAAAACATTGAGCCTCATTACGAGTTTGGTGGTATCTGGGCGGTATTACCACTGGCTTACAAGTGGTGATGGCGGTTTAAATCCCCATTGGTTTTTAGTCCACAGGACTCAATGGGGCATTTTCATTGGAATTACTGCCACAGTGATTCCACTGTGGTAATTCCGGTGAAATTTGCCAGAAAGCTGGCAGATTTCCCCCCAGCTAATGGTTGGAGGTGAATCATCCAACTTTCCACCAAACCTATAGTTTGGTGGTGCAGTAATGCGTCGGTATACAGCAATACAGCTGCATTTAATGAGACACATTGGGCCTCATCACGAGTTGGGCGGTAACGCCGGCGCTATTAGCACTGGCGCTAATAGCCCTACCACCAAACCCCCCGGTGCTATTAGCGCCAGATCACGGGTTTGGCGGAAGGGTTATTGCCCATTCCTCATTGGGCCCTTTCGGGAATTCCTCATTACCCATTGGGCTCAATGGGGAAAATTTGCGCTATTACCGCCGGCAGATTTCCACCCAGCGGTAATCGCACCGAAAATCGGCAATCTTGTCACTGATTTCCCCCCAGCTCAGAGCTGGGGGGAAATCCGCCAAAGCCATGATCTGGCGGTCCCTTAAATGCAGCGGTAATAGCGCTACCGCTGCATTTAAGGGTTACCGCCAGACGCGTGATGAATCCCATTATCTGGTGTGTTGTCAACATAACAAAAGTTCTTTGTTTTTGCCACTCCCCTCCAAGTAGCAGAGAAGTATCTGACATCCTCCCACCCTCAGCTTTCCCTCCCCTCGTTGTAGCTGCTCAATGCGGTTTCCTAAATTAAAGTGCTGGAGCTATAGAGCACTCATGGCCGCCGCCCAAAGGGACGACATTAAGGAAAACCACACTCTGCAGGAGGCCTCCTACACAGAGGCCATCTTCTCCATATTGCCCTACTCTTTCAGAGCGTGGCAGTAATTGGCATGTTTCTATGTCTTGCTTGCAGCTCAGGGCTGTCTCTTTGCTAATCTCGGCAATTGGCCTCTCAATGTCACAGGACCATGAAGGCAATGTGGAAAGCATGCTTACCATTCCCTGCTTTCCTCTGTTTTAAGGAGACTGTAGGGAGCCAGAGAAAATGCCACGTTCCCTTACTGTGATGTCAAGCCCTTGCAAAGTGGCTTTCATTTTTCACTGGTGCGATCTCACAATAGGGGAAACAGCATTTGAAATTTGAAACTGTTGCTAGTGGCTTCCAATGGAACCCATACACAACATAATTGTTCTACCCTTTCTGCAGAAGAGCACAGAGTGTCACATAATTGCAGTGACCTGGACTTGAATACAATGCTCGCACAGTGCTTACTCTTCTACATGTTCCTTCTCAGTTGACAAGCCTGGAGGTATTGTAATGAATTCAATAGAGTCACCACTAATTCCCCGGCGGGAACCTCCTTCCATGTGGCCAGGGGATGGCATTCATTACCTGATCTTGACCCTGGGTCAGCTTTCTGAGGGAGCATCACAACGGAGGGGACAACTACCCGGGATATGTTAGGACTTCATTGGATGAAACACCACAGTATCCACCTCTTACCCATAAGGAAGACCGCCAGAAATCCAAGACCTTAATGGCATATTGTCTGCCAACTGATCCCGCCTCTAAAGGAAGTCAAGAAACCTTTTCTTTACACTATTCTGGTCAGGGCCCCATCTTTGACCCAAACACCCATAACACTTTTTTCTGATGTGCCTTTATGTGAAATCTCTGAGAAAAACCATCTAAGAGTCCAAAGACATCCATTGACTCCATCTCCCATTAACATCCAAGTACTGAGACAAGGGGGAGGATGAGGGAGTTTGTGCAAAGTGACAGGAGCTTGATGTACAACATGCAGTCTAGTTATTTTTCCAAGTCTTTAGTGCGAAGGACATTTAAAGATGGAAACTGCACAATTTGAAATAGAAGTGCGAACAGTGCAGGAGTAAACATTGAACCCTAGGCTGAGGCTCTCGAACGCAAGGCACGCGGACAACTGTGGCAAAAGGAAGAAGGCCACAGGGACAGAAGAAGAAATTCTTTGTGTGAGAAAGAAGCACCGTGGAGACACTGGGGGCTGTGCGGGAGCTGCTGGTGCTTGGGCCGCTCGAAGAGAAAGCCTTCTCCAATCCGGACCAAACAGGAAAGTTGGCGTGTGACTGCGGAGCCACGCAAGACACTGAAAGAACATCTGCAAACAGGGTCGGACTGGGACAAGAAATAGGCCCGGTGACCCAAAAAAAAGTGCCCCCCCCATTGCCTCAAAAAAGTGACCCACCCCTCGCCTCATGACCCTTGACCTCTGATGACATCACCGGAAGTGATGCCATTTGACCCCACCCCAAATTGACATCCCGGGAAGTGATGAAACACAACCTTTCACCCCTTGACGAAACAGGAGGTTTCATCAAATAGCATTGTTCCTAAGCACACAAAATTATTGTGAATCCAAGCAGACATCCAAGGCCAAATGATAATATGTTATTGTATAGCACTTATGCTTAAGCTCTTTTTTATGGAACAAATATGCATACAATATCACCCAACCTGTGTAGGTACTCATTTATCGACTTAAGAAGGATGAAAGGCTTTTTGGAAAAAAAAATGTGAAAAAAAATTATATTTTTTCAATTTATTTTTTTTAAAACCAGCACAGGCATGGCCAGAAACCGGCCCCCACTCCCCAGGGACGATTTCGGCTTGGCCACGGGCCGAAAGGCCGAGGAGCCAATCCGACCCTGTCTGCAAACTCCAAACTGGAAAGCAGGTGGAACCACACTGCAGAGGAGCAAGCAGAGTGGGAGACACTGGAAGAAACCAGTGAGTCTGCCCAATGCAGCTTGGGACCCCAGGGCATTCCGACAAGCATGCCAACAAATGTTTGAAAGGCATGAAATTGCTAATGCAGAAAATACCCAAAGTTTGTTGGAATGCAGTCAAGGCCATGTACACATTCAAGACCCACAAAGAAGAATGCCTGAATTCAGTCAAGGCAAAGTACAAATTCAAAACCCAATGAGAAGAATGTTTGAATGTAGGCAAGGCAAAGTACAAATCCATGAAATGCCAGTGTGGGGGCAGAAGTGTGAACAAAATATTACCATAGACAGATATGCCAAACACCTCACGGTATATGCTATTGTGGTATAGCCAAATAACTGCAAAATGCATAAGATGTCCTGGCAGGTGAGTACACCAGGCAGTTGAAATTGTATAAAGATTCGTGGCAGTGGAGTATACCAAGTGATCTGCAAAGTTACAAGAAATTCTACAGAAAGATTATTACAGAACTGATTGTTTAGCCAATAACTTTGTGAGTCCAGTGAAGACACAAAGGAGCTGTTATCTAAAGAGACCTTTTTGCCATCCTAGTTAAGAATCCAGGGAAATGGACTGCCCTCTGGATCCAATGGACGTTTCCTTGGAGAACCTTTTTGTTGGAGTCATTCCTATACTTTTGGTTTTGAACACTTTTGCCAACATCAAGTCAAAGATATTTCCTTGCACACTGTATTGTTTTGAATGTAGTGTTAAGGTCAGGATAGGATGTTTTGGACACAAGGATGGCTTTTCAGTTATTGACATCTGGACACAGACAGATGCATAGTTTTTAGTTTCTAGGCAGGGACGTTCCTCTTTATAATATGGCCAGAGAGGCATTTCCCCAAACCATTTTAATTTAATAAATGATTTTATATCAAAACATGACAACTTTGTGTCCCGCTTTCATTTCTGACCTCTCACATATGGGGTCAGGAGTTGAATGCTGACGAGTTGACACAAACTGGAAACCCAATACCAGAATCTTTACTCTCTAATGCAGCCTACTATCCAGCAGTTAGAGGAAGAACATTTGACACTTGAAATTAACCCCCACAAAACAGTCTTAATCATTAAACAATAGATCTTGACAAGATTTGCTTTTCCCATCCATCATCAAAAGCTCTTTTTCATGGTCGACCCTTGTTAGATACCTCCAAGATATTGGACTACAATATTAGACTCCACAGTAAATTAAGCGTCATTGATCAGAGATAGATCTGCCTCCGAGCCCTTTTAGAAATATCAACCCTAGTCTTGGGAGACCCACCCGAGTCCCAGGAAAGCCGGAAGAGCTACTAGATTCTGTTCCTCCACTAGGGATAAATGAACCAATAAAGGTAGACCATCTCCTGAGGTAGATGAAGAGGTATTTTCCTTCCTTGACCAACCAGCTAGAGACCTTAATAAATTCCAATTTGAACTTGAGGAAAAGGTCCAGAAAAGAATAGCGAGATGGTATCCCTAGAGCATCTTTTAGCCCAGCTGACTGCCCGGCAGATCCAGGCAGAGGCCTGATTCCAAGCTGGGCTGGATAGAATTGCAGTATCTTCCCACAGGCCCATATTATCACACAGGGTCTTACAACCCTATAGAGAAGGGGAAGACCTGGGAAACTTTTTCCTCAACTTTGAGCATTTGGCCTGACAATTTCACTGGGAGGATGAATTAAAAACCTATTACCCGGCAACCCTACCAAGAGGAGAAATCCAGAACTGCTATCAGTTGTTAAATCCTCTAGGAATGTCGACTTTTGATGGCATCAAACAAGGGTTGTTGAAAAAGGTGGGCCAAACTGACAATTTTTATAAACAGACGCTCTGAAGTATTAAGTTGCAACCCGATGAACCACCAGTGGAGCTAGGGGCTAGAGTGCAAAACACTGGACCTACTCACATGTTGGGTGCTATCCCAGCGGTAAATCCGCCGGAATACTGCCCAATGCAATTACCGTTACCACCACTTGGTCCGACAGTATTACCGCTGGATCACAAGTGGCAGTAAGTCCCCATTTATTTTAGTCCATAGGATTTAATGGGGCATTTTCAGTGCAATTACTGCGGTGGTAATTGCGCCACAGTAATTGCACCGAAAATGGGCTGACAATCAGCGGATTTACTTCTGGCTCAGAGCTGGAGGTGAATCCTGCAACTTTCCACCCAACTAATAGTTGGGCGGTGTGGTAATGCAGCAGTGACACTATTACCACTGCATTTATACCACACCAAACAACTTCCAATGAGGCCCATTGTTCTCTATGGTCTGTTGCGAAGAAGTTAGAAACACTCGCTATAGAGCAATTAATAAATCCCTTGCCTCCCTACTTGCAAAAGGCGTTTCTTCAGTATAAAACACTTGGCATCATTTGGCATTACATGGCAGGACTTACATGCGATTATAGCACTTCTTTAGTACAAAGCATTTTTTTCGCAATTGTATACAAGTTGATTATTGCTACCTGGCAGATAGCCTGCTTCAAATAATGTGTTTTGACATTACATGGAAATATACTGTGTCTTAAGTATAAACACTTTCTTTTACAATTGTATAAACACAACGGTGTACACACAGACGTTTACTTTATTTACGTTTTGATTTAATAAACACATTGAATGCGAGATACTTTACCTGTGAATGTACAATCTTGTTCTTTGAACTAACAACCTAGCTGAACATATTTGTGACTACTTCCCCATCCATTCTGTTTAAACTCACACACTCAGTGGTTTTCAGATGGTTACCAGGCGCAGCCTGTGTAGATGGTAATCCACAACAATTTGACTTACTTTAAGGTGATAGTGGTAGATCACCTTACCACCTAAACGACAGCAGCTCAACCACTACTCAACTTCCTTTCATATAATTCCAGTTGTGCGCATTCCTGATTAGGGCTTTACTTCCACAAACTCTTTTCGTCATCTAAAGAGTGTCCATAAAGCTGAAGAACCTAAAAAGGACACACAAGTATTTTCCCATCTCCCCTTTCCCCTTTTTGGGTAAAGATAGAAACCAAGACGGTTCTTACAAACCCATGGTGGTGGATCTACCCAAGGGATAAAGGAAGTCTGTGCTAATTAGGTAAAGCTGAGAGATAAGACCTTCAGACGGACGAATCCCAAAACCCAAATCAATGGTGTGTTTCTCGTGTGAGTAACTAGGACATCTGGCCCGACACTGTCCTTCCAATAAGAAAGAAGAACCAATGGAAATTGGCAACATGGTAGGAAAGGACTGTAGGAAGATGATTTAACTGAGGAAGATGCAGAGATTAATAGAAATTTTATTTTCACCAGCGCTCCCTTTAAAACCCATTATTCTGCGCTAGTAAACTGAGTCCCCAACATACAAGTGACAAAGAAAACCAAATGAGAGATTAATAGCGGAGAGAGAGAAAAGTAAATGGCCAAGTACAGAGCCTTCTGCAACCCCAGAGCAACAAAGGTAGAGAACAGGAAGAGTCACTAGACCATGAAACACATTCATGTGTGTTTAGGAAGATGAGAGGAAAACTGGGATAGGGCAGATATGGACATACCAAGAGAAGACAGAAGAGCAAAGAGTCGAATGAAGAAGTCAAGAAGAATAAGAAGGAGATGATTGTTTAGAGCCTGAGAGAAAGTAGACTTGCAAAAGAGCACGGCCTCAAGAATGGGAAGAACGAAGGCCCAACAGTAGAGAGGGGACACGGGAGATATATTCCCGATAAGGAAATGGCGGAGAGCAGACAGAGCATTCCAGAACCTTATAGGAAGAAGAGAGATACAGCAATAATTAGAAGGAAAACAAAAAGCCTGGAGCAGATTTTTTTTATAGTACAGAACATATCAGCATGCTTCAATGAAGACTGAAAAAAGGCAGTGGGAAGAGAGGAGTTAAAAAGAGAAGTCGAATAAGAAAGAAAGTGAAGATACCACCCAAGGAATCAGACCCAAACTAATAGGATAGGTTGAGCAGTAGCCAGTTTAGCCCAATGAAGGGAGAGATTGGGTGCTTCAGAAAGAGGGATGAAGGAAGAATTGGATGACAGTTTACAAGAAGTAGGGGCTGGATGGGGATACGGGAGGAAAAAGGGGAACAGATTGTTAATTTATGTAAAGTAAGAAGAGAAGTCTGATGCAGAAAGAGGAATGCAAAGCAAGATTAGGAGGGCGTAGAGACAGGAATTAAGAAGAGAGAAAAAACGACAATAGGGAGGAGAGAGTGGCGATAAGAGGCTGCCAATAGATCTTCTTGCACAAAATAAGTTAATATCATAAGTAGAATGAAGTGAAGAAAGTGCAGTAAACTTAAAGAGGGAACTCGAGTTTTTCATGGAATTATTCCAATGTACACGTCCATCTACAAAGAAGAAGTGATCCATGGATGAGGATGTTTGCGAGATGCAACAAATAAAGCGATGGGATTGAAAGAATCAAGAGTAGATGGCATAGAAAAAAGGGGCGAGCACAAGCAACAGGGCTAGAGAAGAGAAGTCAACAATAGAAAGAAGGAACAGATGAAGAGTGATAGAAAATGAAGCTGCATCAAAGTGATGGAGGTCATGTCAGGAAAGAACAAGTGGAATATGTGACGTAGAATAAGAAGGAAGATAATAAAAAAATGATAGAAAGAGATGATCAACTAAGAGGAAAGGGAATGCAGAGATGAGGAGTCTGAAGGGCAAGTAGGGAAACTGAAATCAATAGACAAGAAAGAGAAACAAAAAGGAGGTGTTGGTAGTTGAAAAAGTTGAAAAGAAACAATAGAAGGAAGAGTGAGTGGAGGGGCGGCAAAGACTAAAGCTACCAAGGAAAAAGAAAGGAGAGTAGGAAGGACGGAGACAGTAAAGCATCAATATCATGAGAAAATACATGAATATCCTCCATGTGGAAGCTTGATAGAGATGATGGGGCTTTGAGAAATCCCAAAAGACTAGAGAGAGCGAGGAAGAGGGATGCAGGAGGGTGGTAAAGACTGCCATTTGTTAATCACTTACGAGACAGTGGTCGTGCTGTCGATCGTAATGCTGCGAATCCGTCGGAGTTCTGCCTTAGTCAGCCGGCGGCGTTCATGGTTGGGGTCACTTACAATGTCCATAAATATTTCTTCTGTCAGCAGCGACGGCATGATGCTGTGTGAAATATCCCTGTAGATATCAGGGTCTTGTAGAAAGCCCTCATGGCTCAGGAGCCAGGGAGTGGGAGGCTCAACATCGTCCATGGTGACGGTGGAGTACTTCACCACAGGCAACGTATCATCAAAGTCACGACTGTCTGACCTCTCGAAACTGAACACAATGCCATTTGGCGAGGCATTTATTTTGTCCGCTGGGTCCAAGGAATGTTCTGTGTGTACTGATGAACTAGTGTTGACCGGTTCGCTAGAGCCTGACGGGTCTCCAATGACCTGGATGTTGCAGATTCTGGCGTCTTCATTGTTCACTTCCCTTGGCTCCTCGAGGGACAGTTTGGGGAGGCCAGGCTCCAAGGCAATGTCATTCTCCTCCCCTACCTGGTCTGGCCCTCCTTGGGCATTGACCTTGTCTACCTCCAGTTCCTCCGCATCGGACAAATCGGACTGGCTATCACTGTAGAGATCCACAGAGTCTGTGTTGCGCCAGTTCCTCTCACGGTGTTTGGCACGCCGCAGGGTCTCCATCACCAGGCTTGGCCCCCGCAAGGGCCTCGACAGTGGCCTTGCAGTAAACCCAGAGTCAGAGCTCTCTTCCTCTGGATCTGACCCAATGGTGGAGCCTGGTACCCTCAGGAATGACCTAGATGCAGAGACCGGAATCTTTGGCAGAGGCCTGCTCCTGGTCTCTTGGGCCTTCGGGGGCAAGCTAGGTGTGGCGGGATCCTCTGTTTGGCTCAGCTGTGGCATACTTCGACGCAATTCCGGAGTACTTAATGGGGTTCCCCCGCTATATGATGTGCTGGTCACAACTCCATCAAGGGGCTCTGAGCGGTGCCTGTGGCGAAGATCTGAAGTAGACAAAGTCACCCTGGGGTCCTTGCCAGCCCGGGAATGGTTTCCCCTCTCCCCTCGATCGTTGACCTGACCCTCGGGGGGAGCAACTCCCATTTGCATTGGTCTCGAGGGCATTGTGGAGGGGGGAAGCGTCCCGTAGCCAGGGTCTGAGACCTCGGTGTGCTCGTCTGCGCTGCTTCCTTCGTCCACTGTTCCAGATGAAGCGAGTCTAGGCACCGCGGCTCCTCTCCCCGGTGTGTGGTCCTCATCGGTGGTCACAAGGCGTGGAACAACGATGGAGAAGTCGGACTGACTGCAGCGGGAAGATACGGAAGAGAAGATGGAAACGTTCAGAACTGCACTTATTCGAACCCTCCACTCACACTCACACTCTCACCATGTGTGCAATTAACACAGTTCGATCATACAGTGAACGTTACACACAGGGGCTTTGCTAGGGGGGGGCTAAAGGGGCTATAGCCCCTGATCTTTTGGTTGTAGCCCCGGATAGAATCTCAGGAGCTACAGCCAAAAGACTACCTAGCCCCCAGTCCCAACAGTTCCGACATCAGCGTAGCCCCGGGTCTTTTCCAGACCTAGCAACTCCCCTGGTTACACACTGGCATAGTCTTGCTAAATTCCCCACCTGCACCCGACACACCCCATTTAATGATCTCCCCTATCTTGGTGCATTCACCAATGCAGCTAAATTAATTCTGCAAATGCCACTCTGAGTCGACCATTCTGCGTTAAAGAATCACAGCTGTCTCTTCTCCCTACTCCCAGGACATGCACAAACTCCACTTGTCCCCGAAACAACTCACAACGAAAAGAGTGAGTGCTCACAATATTTGAATGACATATTCTCTTAGCTCGCACAGGGAACTCATTCCGACACCCAGTTGTTGCAGGGTGAAAGCGAGCGTGCCACCTTAAATACTGGACCACCTTAAGTTAAAGAGGAAGGACCTGACACGAGGGACAGGGAGGAAGAGGAGGGGCTACTAGAGCCCGGGAAAGGGAGATCCGTGTAGAGGGCAATAAAGGAGGTTGTTTCCTAAACTGTCTCCTGTGTGTCTTTGTACGAGATGGCCCCCTCGGGGCTTGCAGGCGCAGAGGTGCATGTTGGCCCCACATGGTAGTCCCAGTGAGGAGTACAACAACTGGCGACGAAGCGATTCGAACCCTACGCTATGAGGCTGATGGAACTGAACTGATTGTGTGAAGCACAGTCGATGACGGAGGGTCACAGTGAGCCCAACAAGACGGGTGCGCAGAGCCCAGCAGCGTGACAGGCGAGGAGCGTCCAGCAGAGCCGAGCGGACAGGATAGCAACACGGGAGAGGAGGATTACTCTGCCGCGTGAGAGGTGCCCCCGCAGGAGGAGAGGTGGGTTTGAGGAGCCCAGCAGCCCGTACCGCAACCCAGGAGCAGCCCACAAAGAGTGCCCGGCTATGCAGGCCACAGAGTACGTGAGGTGCAGGTGACGTCCCAGCGAAGAGTTGAGTGCGAGAGGAGCCCAGGGGACAGGATAAAGCAGTGAGCCCAACGTCGCAGGCTGCAGAGGAGGTGAGGTGCGCTTCCCGCACCAGCAGGCCGCAGAGCAGAAGCGGCGCAGAGACATTGGTACCGACGGGGACAAGAGCCCAGCAGCACGGCACCAAGGGGGGAACAACGGTCGTGGGGAGCACCCACTGAAGACCCTATGCGCAATGCGTGAAGACCCCCAGATGATGTGAGGATAGGAGCAGAGGGAAGGACACAGAGTGCCCAGCTGAGGAGAAACACACGACGCACTGGCCAGCGCACCCGCCATCAAGAGTACAGGCCAAGCAGGCGAATAGATACACGTGTCTTCAAGGGACCCGGCACTGCACGTGTGACATCACTGGCCCTTGCATGAGAACCGGAACTACATGAGATGCAGCGCTGAGTGAGAGTAAGCCAAGCTTGGCAGAGCGCAGCGTGAGACCCAACACCGTGGGCGAGATCGACCCACAAGAGAGAGACCACAGTATTGCAGGAGGGTCCACTGCACACATGTGATCCAGCGACCAGCGTTACGAGACAGAGGGAGAGACACCCGAATGCCATGAGGAGTAACACTATATGGCTGAGACACATCACAGTACCAGAGAAACCCGCACTACAAGTGAGGGAACACCACCTGAGTGAGACAGCACATCAGTGAACACCACTCTTTTAGGTGACAACACTGAAGGAGGCACTGCACCGTGCAAGCTAAAACGGCGCGAGAGGCAGAAGAGGCCCGTGTGCCACCAGTCAGAGCACGCAGGACCGGCGCAAGGAGAGGAGCGGCACAGGACGCTGCCAAGAAGAGGATCGTGTGCCCAGCAGAAGTGGCCACAAGGAGCAGGCATCGCTGCCTGTGGTAGAAGAGGGTAATCGGACCCTGCAGAGCCAAGGAAGGCTGTGGCCCCGGTGTGCCCAGCAGCGGAGGTGTAGCATGCGCTGCTACATCTAAGAGAGTCCACCGGGAGAGTAAGGGAGCCCAGCAGGCGGAAGAAGCACAGAGGAGCCCCACTGCAAAACGAAGACCGTAGCGGCCCAGAATGGGAGGCACCAGACACCGGTAAGGAGTCCACACCCCTCCCCCATCGGGGCATGTAGAACAAAGGCCTGCGCAAGCGTCGCAAAGAGGCCCGCGCCCCTCACCCACCGCCGCCTGCCAAACGAAGAGCAGCGCCAGCAGAAAGCACCACAAGCGCGCCAAAACACCCCTGTGAGCGAAAAAAAAAAAAAAAAAAAAAAAAAAAAACACAGAGCACACTAACTGGGACACCATCATCCCGCCAGCCATGACGGCAGCGAACTGCCCGCAAAAGCGCCAAAACGCTCCCGCGAAGAAAGGAATGTTTCTATATATCAAAAGGGAACATACGAAACTAACATACCGGGACACGACATTGTGCCAACCCAAGGGGTCCACATCATAAAAGCAGCACGAAACCGCAGAGCACGTGTCCAAGTGATAAAAGACACACATGACAAGTGCGTTACGACAAGACTCCGGAGGACACCGGCGCCATCAATCCTCAGGCTCATAGAGGGTTAACCAGAAGAAAGCCATAAGGGCCAATCACCGACCACCACTACAGCGTCCACCCCACACCACGCAGACCACCGGTACTGCAAGTTGCCAAGCCCACAGAAGGACAATAACACGAGTGAGCAACACCACGAGGATAACCACAAGGTGGAAAGCCATCACGTCGCTCACACCACTGCTGAGGACCAAGGGCACGCATTTGTAGACTGCCAACAGCCCCAAAAGAGCAAAACCACGCCATAAGCCACAGCCCAGGGAACCATAGACACACGTAGCAGCCCATACAAACCACCTGCAATGGTGACAAGAACATGCTCACAACAGAGACTACCAGAGACTGCTCCTCTGAGTGCCACCAGCAACGCGGGAACGACTTGGGAGATGGCAATGGGAAAAGGCGGTCTGGCAACGCCACACACCACCCACTGAGGACCCAAGGAGCATCAAGAGATCTCATGCAGAACTAAAACCCTGTGGAGGGATACCGCTTGAGACCTGCTGCTCTCAGCTGGCCAGCAGCTAGCCCAGTGAAACACAACATAGAGGGTCAAGCACGAACATTATAGTACAGCGTTGTCACAGAGGAACTAACACAGGGACGATTGCCACAGGAGATTTATGGCACATACAGCATGTAACAGACCACGGACGGGATGAGGACCAGGACGTAAAATGGCCGGCTACGAACCAGGAGCATACCGCCGGAGAACAAGGAGGAGAGCGGATTGACAGCGGGACCGGAGAACGACAGGATAGCAGTACCACAAAGAGCAGGTGATGGAGGAAGATCTTGATGACCCTGAGGCAACAGCAAATGAGACAGCATCAAGTAAAAATTACCCAAAAGGAGGGGGGCAAGGAAAAGCTAAGGGAAGAGGGGGAAGTCCACCCACAGTGGAAAGGGGACACTCCGCCCAACAGCAAGAAATGAGAGGAAGGCAATTTGCCCACATAGATGGCAGCCCACTGCACAAGTAGCAGGAAGGCCCAAGAGACCCACAGCACAAAATGGAGCCCAGAAAGGAGGGCAGCAGAAAATGGAGCCCAGAAAGGAGGGCAGCAGAAAAGGGAGCCCAAAAAGAGGGCAGCAGAAAAGGGAGCCCAAAAAGAGGGCAGCAGAAACAGCAGAAAATGGAGCCCCGAAAGGAGGGCAGCAGAAAAGGGAGCCCCAAAGGAGGGCAGCAGAAAACGGAGCCCAGAAAAGAGGGCAGCAGAAAACGGAGCCCAAAAAGGAGGGCAGCAGAAAATGGAGCCCAGAAAGGAGGGCAGCAGAAAAGGGAGCCCCCAAAGGAGGGCAGCAGAAAACGGAGCCCAGAAAGAGGGCAGCAGAAAACAGAGCCCAAAAGGAGGGCAGCAGAAAAAGAAGCCCAGAAAGGAGGGCAGCAGAAAAGAGAGCCCAGAAAAGAGGGCAGCAAGAAAAGGAGGCACACAGGAAAGGAAGCCCAGGTGGAAGGGCCAGAGGACAGAACAGGAAGGAGTAGGACACCTGCAACAAAAGGAACCCAGAAAAGGGAGTCACCGGAAAGAACAAGACCGACTGCTGAATACCACAAAGGATAGCCCAAATACGCGACTACTGCACAGCAATCACATCAGCAAGGAGCACCGCAGGACAACAGTAGAAAAGGAGCGATCTGCCAGAACGGAGAGACCCAGGGAGGAGGACATAAGAGCAGCGGCTAACAAGACTAAAGCGCACACTGCAGCGACCACCAGAACGCAACACAAGTCGCCGACCCCACAAAGATGTTAAGCAGGGGGGAGGTGTTGCAGGGTGAAAGCGAGCGTGCCACCTTAAATACTGGACCACCTTAAGTTAAAGAGGAAGGACCTGACACGAGGGACAGGGAGGAAGAGGAGGGGCTACTAGAGCCCGGGAAAGGGAGATCCGTGTAGAGGGCAATAAAGGAGGTTGTTTCCTAAACTGTCTCCTGTGTGTCTTTGTACGAGATGGCCCCCTCGGGGCTTGCAGGCGCAGAGGTGCATGTTGGCCCCACATGGTAGTCCCAGTGAGGAGTACAACACCAGTCACTCATTATACTCAATCATTAGATGAACCGTGTGCTGCCTGTCATACAGTGGCCTATGTGCACCAGGGATCGAAGCAAGATTGGGGCACTGGGTCTTGCGATTCGGAGAAAGCTCTCGGTTAGAGAACCAACTGCCCCATAGCTGAACACTCAAGTTTCCCCAATTCCACGCATTAGAAAGCCACCCGGGCCGGTTTTATCTTGGAATTCTGGGACTTGGTTTGTCTTTTTCATAGCCATGCTATTGTGCAAGTTTATGCAAAAAGGACGAGCATACTCGTCCTTGGCACTTAAGGGGTTAATCATAGTACAATTACAAATACCAGAATTGCAATAAACAAACGCGACTCGGTGGCTTTCGCACTTATGGAATTGGGACCCTGGATCTCTGCCATATTGACCTCAAGTCAGTGGAGTTTTGGAAGAGTCAAGGTCTGGAAAACAAACACTTGACCGATAGTGACACAGACAAGGACCCCACCTCTGATCTTCATGAACCCTCACCACGCAATGTCTCCACTATATACTTATATATGTAGTGAAGGACCAGTGCTGAGACCCCGAACGTAGAGGCTTTGAGGTTCTGGAGAATGCTTTGTTTAGTGATATAAAAACTTGCCACATGGTGACCTAAAAGGTGCTGCGTTCAGGATAAAGCTTTGTTCAGATAAAACTATCCCTTAAAGTTGTGCTGAGGTGTGGTGGAAGGTATACAGTGTTTATATTGAATGTCCCTATATCGAATATTTTACAACGAAAACCTTTATAGTGAATGCATTTAGGGGTGGGGTAAAGGGTTAAATATTTTTGGAAACGGTCAGTTGTTTTTTTAGGGATGGGAAACAGGGGTTTGGGGAGATATTTTCGATATATGGGGCCTCATTACAACCCTGGCGGTAGCCGTGCCTGTGGCTGCCGCTGGAGTTGCATTTTTTCCGGCATCCGCGAATGGGCAATTAACGGGTCATTAAGGCCCTGCCGGACCCGGTAATTGCCCATTTGCGGGCGCCGGAAAAAAGATGTTCCCCACTCCCATTCGGCACCATAGGGCTGAATGGGAATGGGGAGGATATGCTGGGCTCGCGGGTGCCTTTCTGCCCGCCAGGTCCAACCTGGCGGACAGAAAGGCACCCGCGAGCACAACTCGTAGTTTTTGGTCCAGGAACTACGGTACCAGCAAGCTTACTGTTACCGTAGTTCCCAGACTGGCAAAATCGTAATGAGGCCCATTGTCTTTCGATATACACGTTTTCGGTATAAAGACATGTAATCATGGTGGAAGATTTGTGCAGTGAGGGGAAGATTGCCCGTTAAGGAAACATGTTGGGTTGAGTCCTGAGATATCCCCGTTCAATGAGCAAAGCACACCCCCATAGGTGCATATGCCATGTTGAGGACAGTGTTCGGTGAAAGAGAATGTGTGGGCCTTACAACCTGTTTTGGGGAATCGCTTTTTACATCAAGTGTTGCCTTGACAGGAAATGGTCTATTTTTTCCTGATGTTGAAGGCAATGTCCCTAGTGCACACGCGGGGTACCACCTTGTATCCTGTGCTGCGTCGTCACTCCAGCGAGAGAGGCTTCTGGTGTCCAAGGTGGCAAGGTCATTCTGAGAGTCACTGCCCAAGAGAGTCCTGCGCTCCTGCTCCTGGCGGCGAGCCTCTTCTACCTTCAACGTCTTCAGCGAATCCTTGTGAGGGAGAAGGTGACAGAAAGGTGAGTGTGAGATACAACCCAAGTGTGCAGAGAGGGGCTGGCTAGGTGTGGGGGGTTGAGTGAACCAAGGAGACGGAGACATATTGCATTGGTGGAAGTGATGCGGGCCTCGGGTGATGGAGTCCACAATGAATGCAGATGATCATGCTATTGTATGTTGCAGTACCTGTCAGGAGTCACAGGTGATGGAGCCCTAGCTGCAGTGTCCCCAACTTGGGTGGCCATCCATGGAGTTTGTAGTCAAGCTTTCAAGGCCCCATCAAGAGCATTTTACCCAACTTTGGCGGCTCCATCATGAGAGTTGTGTCCTCTTCTGGTGGTCACACTTGAAGCACAGCATTTACGTTTTGTTTCTAAAGCCTATTGAACCTGCAGTACACTATTTTGTGGCTTGGTTCCCACCCCTTCACTGTGGAAGGCTACCCATTACTACATGGATATTAACCAAGCTTCGACTAAACTCACCTCCCTAGTTCTATTGTACTCCCAGAGATCAGCGGCTACCTAGAGCCTAAGCGATGCAGACTGTCAGATCTTGGGCTCTGGCCTTCAGTTACCAGTCTCGGGAGGATAGCATAGCGGCAACATGCTCACCTTGGAAGCAAGATATCACGGAACAACACAGGTTCGATCCCTGGGTCTGCGCTTAGAAACCTCTGGGTATTAAGTGCGTTATAAATAACCCATCATATCATATATTCTAAATTGTCTCTGTTAATCCCATAGAAGCAGAACCTCTCTCAAGTCTCGGGTACTTCTGACCTGCATCCATCATAACCACAGGTTTCGCATCGCCTCCCCCATTATCCCACTAAAAGCTGCCCCTCTCTCCTTCTTACAGTGGCTTCAAAGCAAGGTCCACCTGACTGCAATGTCCCCTGTCTTGCTCTTCCTGAGTTGGATTATCTCTTTCTTCACTCCTCCCGAACCCTTCTCATTTTCATCATTTCATTTAACAGGGTTATTGGTGGGTGTTGTCACCACTCCTCTAAGCTTCATTATCTTCCCAGATGTATCCTTGGGCTCCACAAGACAAATTCACCTTGAGGTTTACAAATCCCATTCGGAATGTGGAATTTGCTTTGCAAATTAGTTGACATGGCTCTCCCCATTCCTTTCATTCCTCCTGGGCTCACCTGTGCCCCCTCATTTTTGCTGTCTATACTGAACACCAAACAAAAGCATTGGTTCAGAAATTCACCCTTTTCCGCCATCTTTCTCCTCTCCAATGTGATCCCAGGGAAGGTAATGCAGGTAGGCCTGGTGCCCCAGGGCCGGTTCATATGCTCCGCAGAACACAGGGAGGGTCGATGATATCAGATTGTTTAAGTGGGTGTCCCACAACCCAGTCCTGGGTCACTGCCTGCCTAAATAGGATCATGTCAGCCAACGTGCCCTACCGCTTATTAGTTAATTCCTGGCTATTGTTGGCCGCCCACTGCAGGGGCTTCTGCGTTGAAATACCTCATTTACAACAAAGAGGCTGAAAAGGCAGAGGTTTTCTTTGGTGGCTTTCGAAAATGCCTTTTCTTTGTTTTCACTTTAAAACAAAATGCAGCGGGTGACCCCTGCAGCCTGCGCCACATCCCTCCTTCCTTATTTTATTCCCTTACTTCACCCCCATCTAAGTTTTGCTTAACAAAGTGCTAAAAAAGCAACATTCGATACAAAAATAAACATTTTCTGCCTCGTTTTTTTGTAATGATTTTTTTTATGGGGGACGACAATTGCAGAGCGACCTACTGCTTTGCACCCTCATGATTTAAATGTCTTCCAAATGTAAATGTGATATATCTTGGGATATGCTTTGTTTTCTCCGTTGTCTTGACACTGGGTCTTGAACATAAACTAATTAAAGTGAGTTTTAAAGGCCAAGGCTTGCATGGCCTTGGAGAGTTTAGGGGAGGGCTCTGGAACCTTTGGCTCTGCATATGCTTGGCACTACAACTCCCATCAGCCCTAACCAATATAGTCGATGGCGAGGGATCAGGAGAGTTTTAGTCCAAAACATCGGGAGAGCCACAGGTTGCAGACCCCTGGTTTAGGGCTCCCTGTGGCATTCCAAATCCCACAGAAGTTTGTCAGTGGAATCTGGGACAAGAGGTTGCAGGATGAATTGGTCACATCGCCTCACAGGCATTGGTGGTCACAGTGTTAGCCCTCCCCGTCTACTCACCAGGACTCTTGTGAACTTGTCCATCCACTCCTTACAGGCATCTGAACTTGTGCACTGGAAGCTCAGTGCCAGCGCCACACAGCGGAACTCGTTGAGGTAAATGAGGAGAAAGGTACCTGAAAAAGAGCGGCATGGTCAGGTGTGAGAGGATACACAAGTGGAATGAGAGAAACATACCTCTTAAAGCTGGTGAAAAATATTTGGGGGTGTGCGGGAGTTGCAGAGGGGAGAATAGTACCTCCTTCGTTTTGGTGGTGTTAACAAGCTATAAGGACATCCAGTGTTGGATGGCAGAGCAACCATTTGAGATATGTGAGCCAGGCATCCAGAGAGATGACACAGACAACAGGTGTTTATTTCTAAACAAAGCTTTATTAATGATCATCAGGATGGTGTAGCCCTAACTAACCATACGCTTTGGTGGGATTTTCCCAGCCTAACAAAATCTAAGGAAAGTCTGTGTCTACAAGTCCAAATCAAAAGTCTGTCTGAGGCAGAACCTAGGCTTGTCCTCACAACTTCAACAAAATCTAGTGAGGAAATGTTCTCAACCAAATATAAGTGTTCAAGTTCAATACAATTCTAATGTAACTTCGCTTCAAAGAGGTTTGATCACGTTCTAGAGGTACCTTCTGTAGAATCACAGGTGTCACAGTTCACCTCAAAAGAGGGTACTGGGTTTCCCTTTTCCAAGTTCAAATGTAACTAAGTTCATACAACATTGTGATCTTAGGACTCCCTTCCCTGAGATGAACACTCTCTGGTTCTTTGGTTCTCAGGGTTCCCTTCCCAAGACTCATACTGAGCAGTTTACTTGTTTCCTCTATTCACAGGTTTACAAAAGAATACACGGTCCACTTGACCCTTCCTTTGGGTAGCTTCACCAAGGACACACACTTATTTGCTGCTTTTCCAATATTTAGTTGTTTTTGATTCAGGGGCAGTTGTGAGACCACATGGTCCACCCACTACAGGTCACACAACCAGCAACCACATGTCTTGTCTCTAATTTGACTCTTGATATTGCCAATATCAGTGTTTAGGAAAAGTCCTGGTCTAGGTGCATTTATCAAACCACACGGTTCACCCATCACAGGTCACGCAACCATACGGTTTCTCAAAGGCTGTTCAGTAATGTTCAAGACAACTCTTCAATGTCCTTATGTGACTTGCAGATTATTCTTAACATGTCTTTTCGGCAGTGGGTTACTTGATACACTTGATTGTCGCAGAATGTTTATGCAGTCTCTAGAGTTTCATAGTCTGATCAATTAACAACTTTCTTTTCATTTAATTCTTTATAATTGCAGCATTCATTTGGTTTCACTCAAACCATGACTTTCTTGTCGCCCAATATTCAGTAAATGTAATATTCCATAGTATTTGTCAGGATAACATCCTTCATTTTATTTGTTTTCAATAAATGTAGTTTTAAGCTGTGCCGACTTGAATAGCCCCTTTCATTTAGTTTGCTATACAATAAATGCAGTTTTAAGTTGTGTGTGTGTTAAATAACACCTTTCATTTAGTTCAGTATTCAATAACTGCTATTTTGAAGTTCTTCCATGGACCGTTACCATTTCCATGGTCCATTGACGCGCTCCGTTGTTCCTAGTGTCGCCCGACACTTACCGGGTCTCTGCAGCTCTGTTCAGCGGCTTCTCCCTAACCAGGAAAATCAACACACCAGTTTTCTGAGTGCTCCACTCCACACACGCAGCCTTCATGCTTGGCTCTGCCTCTGCTCCCTGGCAGTGCCTGCTGTATGTCTTCCTCCCTCACAAGGGTTCCCTGCCCTGCACAGCCACCTTGTCAAGACTCCCAGGTTCTCAGTCGGTGTCTCAGCATTTCAGCAAGAGCTTTTCAGCGCGACAACTCCTCAGTTCTCCGTTCCTTCTGCGACTGCAATCACATATGCTTCTGATTTCCACTTTTTATACTGTTCTCTATTACTAACAGGCTGCAGGTGCAATGAGGTACAGTCAGTTGCCTGGCCCTGCTTAAGCCTATTTATGTGACATGCCTGATCATTGTAACTACATGCCTCCAGATCACTCTTCTTCATCCGAGTACCAGACTGGTGTTTATAATAAGAGCATTGCACTACTACTAGTTGTTTCTTCTTCTTCTCAGTACTAAAGGAATACTACAGGGGAAGATGGTTTGCGATTGGCAATAGCCCATAAAGGCTAAGGGAGGTGAGGGTAGGTCAATATCGGAAAAGATGTATACCATGTCTCGCCTTCAGACACCATCTCTCCAATTCCCAAGGACCCTCCCCTCAGGTGATCCTCCCTCACTTGTCCACCCCCAGGGTTGGGATCCAAAAGCAATGGCCCTTCCCTGGCCACCCAAATAGAAGATCCCTGGGGAGTAGATGTAAGAGCATCTTCAGGTTTCTCACAGATCTTAAAGTGGAGGGAATCACTGAAAGAGCAAATTGAAAGATATGAGTGTTGTCTGCGTAGAAGTGACATGATAATTCAAATGAGGAAATGAGAGCATAAAGAGCAGTAGTATATAGAGTAAATAGTAAAGGACACAGTGCAGAGCCTTGAGAGACACCATAAAGAAGAGATCAAGAAAGGGATCTGTGCTCAGCCTAAGAAACCGAATAAGAACAAACTGAGAGATAAGAGCAGAATCACTGGAGAACAGAACCCGATAGATCAAGTGAAGCAAGTGAGCATAGAAGGATAGAGTGACCAACAGTGTCAAAGACTTCCAAAAGGATGGAAACATCCAAAATAGAGGAAAGTTCCCAATGACGAGTAGAGAGCATTAGATACATGAAGAAAGCAGTCTCAGTTCAGTGCGTAGGACGAAAGCCTGTCTGTAAAGGAGGAAGACAGGAGAGCAAATTCAGAAACAAAGAAATCTGACGCCAAACAGCACACACTAGTAGCTTAGAAAGAAAAGGAAACAGAGATACAGGCCGCAAATTAACAGCAGCAGTGGGGTCAAGAGTGGGTTTCTTGAGTAAAGGAATAACCAGAGAGGGTTTAAAAGAAGACAAAAAGCATGTGAAAGAGAGATACATTGTGAGAAGACAAGGCAAATAGGGTACCAACTCTGGACAGATTAATTGAATGACGCAAGAGGGGAGAGGGTCAAGAGGGGAATTGTCAGGTGGCCTCAAATTAAGAGGAAAGCAATATCAGACAGAGAGCATCACAAATAAGGAAAATTAAGCAGGTGGGGGAACGGAAGTAAGATTCGTAGAGGGACAGACTGGGGTGTGATAAGAGCAGAGAGAAGACAACCTTGAGGTAAAGTACTCAGCAAAGTCTGATAATTATGCAGCTGATGTAAGCGGAGCATCAGTGAGATTTCAGTGTAAGTCCCGTTCACCGATAGGGGTGTGATTTCAGGTATACTTACTTGTGTCTTTCAAGGGGAAGACTACTATCTTATCCAGCATCAGAGGGGACCGCACCACCTTGGCCAGCTCGGTCTTCCGGTGCATCTTCGTGATGATGAATGTGTCCGTGAAGAGAAACCCATGAACCTCGGTCTGGGGAGAGAGAAAAAGAGGATCAGGTGGACAGTGTCCTTATATGGATGTGATCAACAAAGACACACCCTGAAGCTAAAAATACAGAGATCACTTCTAACATCTGCAGGCTGTATGCTTATTTTGGTCCAGGTTAGCATATTTGCATACTCTACATTTGCCCCACCCATGTCTACACATGTGTTGGTTGTGAACATAATTGGTCCATATCTGGACAAATTAAAGCTGTATACACGTTTGTTCAATATCTGTGCACACTGGAGAGTACAAATGAAAACAAATACTGCACAAGTCTGGCCTGTATCTGCAGAGGTGCTTACTTGAACTGGGCCTGGTGAATATCTGCACATAGCACAGCTGTATTGTGATAGTGTCCATTCAACTTGTTCTCAATTATAAACAAGTCTTGTCCAAATGTGCACAAGCTGCGCATAGGTCCTTGTCCATATTTCTACCTGTCGGGACATTGACTCAGCCGGTCTATATCTTAACATGTGCAGCTCATTAAGTCATCCAGTCCCCTTTCATCTCTATATAAACTCGCTGGACAAAGGTCTTGGTTATATCTTTACAGGTGAAGGACATACAGTGGTCCAGTGCAAATCTGCAATAATGTGCACTAAAAATAACGGTCCACATTTTGACATTTGGAGCCTCTACACAGGCTTAACTAATTACTGCACATGAGCAAGCGGCACACAATTCCCAATATATATAATTGTACATATAATATGTACACAGATCTGGTACACATCAACACAGGTACAAGCCATCCATATGTACATATTTACAGTCTGTGAATAATCTCTAAATATTTATGAACATGTGGTCCATACAAAGGTCAGGTTCTGTCGATCTAACACAACTGAGTCACATCGCTATATGTGCAGGAATACAGAAGTTAAATCCACATCACTACACATGAGGAATATAAAACAATCCAGGCCATAGCCTTGCACATGCGTGTTGCCCACAACACTGGGGAATATTTGCACATGCATAGGCATGACAGAGGCCTATTCCTAATCTGCAGATATACAAGAAATACTTGTATTTGCACATGTTCAATCTGTACACAAGGTTCACACATTTCGGCTGTCTGGTGGTGGTACCATACTCACTTTTGCCTCTCTGCCTTCCTTCATTTTTAGGGGTCCCTCCTTCAGCAGCTGGCGGATATTGTGGGGGGCAACTCCTAGGATTGGGCATGTCAGGTCCAGGCTTGAAAATGCCTTTACTTTCTGTAAAGGGAGCACAAGTGTCAGGTCAAGGATTGAGGTGGCTATAAGTTGAGGTTTGACTAACTTAGAGGAGAGGTTGGAACTCAGTCCAGGGACAATCTGGCACTATACACAATGGCATTGTAGTTCTCCAGCACAGGTACGTTTTATATAATCACAACATGCTTTTATATATCTGGAGGTTGTTTAATATTCAAAGCATTGCAAACTATGACTGATCAAAAAGAAAGGAGATGGAGATGGAGAAGAAGGTTACTTGCCAGTAACACTATTTCTGCAGTATTGTCTTACAAGCATTCACCGGGTTTGAATATGCACCAGTATTTGGATTTACAAAATAATGTTCCTCTATGAAAGATCCAGTGATGGAAGACACCGTCTTTTTCATTACACTTTCCTCTGGTGCAGACAGTATTGTGGCAGTGTATCTAACAGGCACATGTATTATTCGGTCACTTTAATTGGGTACATATTAGCATGGCACTGTATTTGTACATGTTTTATCCTGGAACTGTATCTAGGGCATATTACATCTGCAACTTCATATGCAGAGCCCATGTAACATATCACTGAACATGGGGGCAGAATACTGGCACTGCGTCTAGGACATTATGGGCCTAATTCACAGACACATTTTATAATGGCAAATCAGCATGGGAACGCGCTCTGTGAATTAAACCCTATATAGCATTGCATCTTGAAATATGTTGTTTGCCTGCAATGTATCTTTGACAAATCACATACTGACAAAATCGTTGGAGTATGGAATTTGGATTTGGGGTTGCATTGTACCACACCCAGGTTTGAGGCTGAGAAAGAACTAAAAGGCAGGACTAGCGGAGTTGGACGTCATAGTTCAGAGAGTTACTGATCAGGTGCGAAATACCAAATAGAGACAATGCACCTGGTAGACTCTGAAAGCAAGTAAGACACACAAACTACACAGAGGGCAATCCAGAGTACAACCAGTAGACTGAAGTGTTCTGGAATATAGCTAGCCCTGTCCTAGGGAAAGGGTAGTAGTTAAGCCAAGTACAGTGAGGATACAGAAAACTGTGCTAAAGTACCCGAATCAGGTTGCAGGCAACTTGAGAATTTGGAGGTGAAAAATGAAATCTCAATCAATAAGGAACCTCATTCAATTGGTCTTAAAGAATAATCATGTATGGAATGGAAATATGCTCTGTGAGGTGAGGACAGATGAGCCTAACACATCAGTGGTTGAATAAGGAGGTACAAGATAATGAAAGATAGCACAAGGAGACGAGAAATATACTAGGCCAGCGGTCTGCAAACTTTTGCTCACCAGATGTTTTGGACTACAACTCCCGTCATCCCTAATCAACATAGTCAATGGCTAGATATCATGGGAGTTGTAGTCCATAACATCTAGAGAGCCAAAGGTTGTAGAACTGTGTACTAGGCCCAATCCACTTGTCCCTTCAGTCATCAGACTGTAATCAAAAGAGTTAGGCTGACCCTATATGTCATGCTTCCACTCTGAGCTTCCCATGCTCACTTTAGAATGGGGCGCAGACATGGTGCAAGAACGAGGCTGCACAGATTTCAGGAATAAACTGATTGGAAGAACACACAGACTTCAGATTTAAACAAATAAAAATAAAAAGTAAAAGTATTCAGAGTCTCACCAGTCCTTGTAAAAATCCAATTTATTCAAGGGTACTTTCTTTGGAGAAACCAATGCATCGCCCATGTCCTGCCTTCTCCAGGCATATACCTTAGACTTATATATAATGAAAAAAAAAACTATCCAGGAACTCAGCATCATTTCAAAATACACAAGGGAACGCCATTGCATTGAGAATATATGAAGCGGTGACAGAAAGATCGAAACAGATATTCCAGGAGGCAACTGAAGAGTCCAGAATCCTAGACAATTTAAGCATGACTGTAATTTCAGTGGCGGTGCAAACTAACCCAGGTGGAGTAAAGGCTGGAGTCAAATGAGAGAATTCTAAGATAGGAGAAACATTGATCATTCAAAATGAAGAGGGCAGAACCCATTTCAAGGGCAGTGCTCAGTTTGAAGCCATCATCCAAAGTATCTTTTTTTCTTTAAATGGCGATTTTACCACAACAAATGTTTGTTATGAAAATACATTTTAGCCACACTCGCTTAATTTTCTCTTGACATCCACACACACTGTGTGGTGTACATTACATCCAGCCACTGTACAGGGCACACTGTATCCCTTTTCGGACAGCCACTCTTCTCTTCCCCTGCAACCAATGCCACCTCACCCTATGATCAGCCTATTGTTGCTGGACAGTCTGCCCCTTCCTACCAGCCCCCCTGCCCACTGTCACCGCCACCTCGCCTGTTGGCTGTCCTTTCACTACTTGCCAGCCCACTTTGATCCCAAGGCCATCGCTATCTTCCCCCTTGCCCGCTTGCGATGCTGAGCAGCCCTGTGCTCACATTTCCCCTACCTTCTCTGTCCTCCTTCATTTTAATGGCCAACATCCCAATTCCATGACAGCCTTACCACGCAACCATTCATTCACGCACTCATAGACATAGGCGCCGAGTACAGATGGGAAAAGGGGGCAGCTGCCCCCGTTCTCTTTGAACAACAGGGGCAGGAGTGCCAGTTTGCCCCTGTGGACATTATGTATTTATTTGCATGGGGGGATCTGTGTAAGTGCGACCAAAAACTAAAATAACAAAAGGGCAAGCAAGTTGTGACTGTCCACACTCTCACTGGGCACTCCTCTCCTGCTGTGCTCAGTGTTGGCCCGCATCTCGCAAAATTAGCAGGTGCTGCCCACTTCCGGGGGCACTGGACATGCCGCGCTCGCTGTTATCCTTTTGCTGTTTCTTACATTTTTCTTTTTAATTTGTTTAATTTGTCTTGCTTTGATTTTTTTTGCATTTTCTGTAATTCTTTCCTGATTTTCTCCTTCTTTATGAAGGTGTTTTTCCAGCCATCTCACCTATCAACCCACCCTTTTTCTTTGATTCTTTTCTCAGCCTCCCATCACCCCTGTGATTTTGCTGCTGTCTCTGTCTCCCTCTCTCTCTCTTGTGGTGAGTCAGTCACCACCAGCTTTCAGCTTACATCTCCCAGCTGTTTTAAACTGGAGGCCACTGATCCAAACTGAATAAGATGGCTCAGCGTGTTAATGCACCTGCCGTGGAATGCTGTGTTCAACCAGAGTGTCCAGCTGCTTAAGAGACTGGCAGAGAGGAATGGAACAGAGGGCATTAAGGGGAGAAGGAGGGGAAGAAAGTAGATGAAGACATGGAGAGAAAGAGGAAAGGGGAGAATGGGAGGGAGTGATCTAGAGATTCGAATGTGGAGAACAAAGGAAGGAGGGCAGTGTGGGCGATGAGAAAGAGCGGTGGTAACTGGGTTTTGGAAGCGGTGAGCAAAGAAGAAAGAATGAGGGAGGGATCAGGAAGTAAAATGTGTAGAGAGTGAAGTCGGGATGAGAGGGAGATTCAGAGAGTGTGAGTTGAAAGATGGATGGAGGAAAGGAAAAAAAAATCATTTGAGGTTTGAGAAAGGAAGGGAAGACAATGGAGCAACAGATGGGAGAAGATAAAGGGAGAGTGGGTAACGGGTAGGCAGTGGGTAGATGGAGGCATATTGGAAGGTGGAGTGAGATGGAAGGGGGCATGGGAATGCAAGTGCGGAGGGGCAGATACAGGGATAGTGTAGATATGCAAATCTTTCATGGTGCAGGACCTCTGCCTCCAGGCATTTACACACAGACACAAATCCTGAGAAACAACAGAAAAATAATCAATACCCCTGTAGAAGTTACAAGGATCCAGGAGGAGATTTGCCACCCTCCAAAAAGTGCATCAGAACAACAGGCCTTCTGAGGCACAAGGCCACTCAGAGGCCCTCCTAACAGGGCTGAGGGAAGGCCAACCAATCATTGTGGTGTTCACCCCACTTCCTGAATGTTACTGTGACAGCCAGAGATTCTTGTCAGTTTCCCAGGGACAGCATCAGAGCCTTTCAATCTTTTCAGTTGAAATGACCCCAGAGCCTCAGGGGGAGCCCATGTTGGCAGTCTCATAACTTATCAACATGGTGCTTTGATTTAGGAAATAAATGTGTGCTTGGCAGCGCACATGTTAAAGGTTGCATATGCTCCCGCCATCAGGCCATCACCTCCCGCAGGTCTCTTGCAGTAGTCAGCAATCTTCTGTAACTTTGCTGCATTTTTACTCTGGTTTCCTCTACATTGGCACCCTGCTGTCAAATAGCGATAAATAGCTTTTTAATGGACATTTAGTGTTTCGTCTCCCAGCTGGCTGCCCGTCCATGATAATCTGCAGCTATTAACACCTTGCTGAATTCTTTTGATTGCAATAAAATGTAAGCACCTCTCGGGTGCTTTGGACTGTTTTTTCCAACTATAGGTGAGGGGGCCCCCAAAACATCTTTTTGGAATGGGCCCCCACCAGCCCTAATACATTTTCAAATGCCCTGCAGTTTTCAATTGCTTTGTATTTACTTCTCCTAAGCCCCTGGCGCTTCCACCCCATGGTCATTGGTTCTACTCTAATTTATGCAGGTATCGATCAAAACTCATGAATGGTTCCAGTGTGACAAGCTTCCATTCTCAGCAGGTAGGCCTGGGCTTTATATTGAATGGCAACACATTTGTGAAGAGTGTAACCTCGTGGTTTGCTCTCTCAGCTGGGAGGCCATGGCTTGAATGGGCATGCATTATGGCCTTCCTCAAACCCGTCGTTTGGGAAGATTGTGGGTTTCTAGCATTTCTTGATATGAAATTGTAATTGTGATATACTCGACCTTTCGGACATGGACACCATTATGGATGAATTCATCAGACGGCAACTGAACTTTAAAACACATTGCATGGAAATGTTGCCTGCAATAGTGGTAACTTCAATAAACTTTTTTATATTCAGAATGCTTTGTTTGTACTTGTCTCGTGAAGGAAACACAAAGCATTTGGTTGGGCTCGTTCAGACACCTTGCAACAGAATCCCATGTTTTAACCAACGATTTTAAGGAGTTTACAACTTGTTGGTGCAAATTGTGATACCTTTTGCAGCAATAGGGGTAAGGATTTCTTAAGTGCAAAATAAAAAATGATATCAACCCCCCCCCTAAGGAAATGCAGAAGTCGGCACCCATGCTCATACAGGTCACTAAAGCTGAAGTTCTTTTCCACTTTATCCATTTCAGTGATTAACTATGGCATGCAAACGTCTCATCGGGGGTGCAGCCCATGCAAGATAATCTACCTGCAATTGGCATCATAGAAAGGATAGGTGGTCCTGCGCTCCCTACCCACAGAGCTTGATAGCGGACACTGAACACTGCACCAGATCTGGCAGCAGCCCTCTGATCTTCCGTCACCCCTCAACCCTTGCCATGGCTAGCAGCCTTCAAGTGCTACTTCACAACCTTCACCTGAGCACCCATGCAAGTGGTTCACAGAATATTCCCCTCGCAGAAATCGCTCACCATCAGGGTCTGCTTCAATAGAACTGTTATGAGGCAAAGCAATGTTCAGATCCGTCGATCTTTCATGCCCGGTTTCATGGGTGCCAAAGAATCCATTACCCCCAAGCATATGACCAACATGCTGGCACCATCCAACCCTAAAATGACTGTATAGGTTTCGTCCTTGCTTCCTTTAGGAGATTGGGGCTCTACTCTTGCTATCCCCCTTTCCTGCTCCTTTCCATCACGGCATGACCCAGGGTGCAGGTAGAGCAGGGGCTGCTTGAGACAGATAAGGCAGATATATATATATATATATATATATATATATATATATATATTTATTTATAGTAAAGTGATTCCCTTGCCTGCCTGCACTTGGCTCTCGACCAGTAGCCATACACACCATCTCTAAGAGGCCACCAGCCCACTCAATGACAAAGCAAAAACTACATCTCTAGACCACACTGCAAACAACCCACCATCATTGCCATCTTCCAGGCAGATAGATAAAGGAGCCCTCTGCACAGTCGTGGGATATATTTACCCACTTAGCAGTACTTTCCCACATCACCAAGCTGCATTTCAGCATAAACAGCAAAATGGCTGCGCTGGCTCCTGTGAGCCCCATTGCCTCAACCCAAAACTGCATTTTGCAGCGACAAAAGGAGGGCTGCACTGTTTTGCCAAGCGCCATTGGGCAAGGAGGAACTGGAAGCACCCTGAGAAAGGCTACTAGGGTGTGTTCTTGTTTGTCTTAAAGAAATGGAGGGAAAAAGCAGCGCTGCTTTGCTGCAAGCGCAAAATTCCCATTGAAAAAGGGAATATTTCACGTTTAAAATGATGCCACTCTGATGCTATTTTTCCCTGTTGTCATCAAACTGATTTTATCAAAAAGACCCTGTCATGCGAGCCATATTCACATTGTGCTCCATCAGAAAATAGCCTTATTCCTGAATAACAGGCTGTGCCAGCCAAACCTGAGAAAATCACCAAAAGCTTTCCTTCAGCTACACGGGAAATGCTTATATTTTGCTACAAAACGTCAAAAAATCTCTGCTTGAAAAGAAAATCATAGCTTTCTGTGCACATGTCAATTTCATGAAGACTTTTGCCTTCTACAGACTGTTGTGTAAAACAAGCCAAATACAGCTACAAAACCATGTGGGAACCCAGATGGAAGAGCAAAACCGAATTTGAAAGGAATATGCCAGCTTTCACCACATGTGTCAGAATGGACTTTGACAAATAAGAAAAAACAATACCTGTTTTAAAAAGTACAAGGTTGTATGAAAGCTTTTTCGTGCCTACCAATGTAAAGGGGTTTGTTGCTGGGGAAACATATATGTGCGGTTTATTCAACAGGCTTTTTTTTATTCAGGACAAACTAAAAGAAAATAAAACATTTAAACTGCATGGGCTGAATTTTGCAAGCTCCCAAAACAGGTTATTCCAGTTGGTCAGAGCTAAGGCTTCCCCCAGAATGGAGCCACCATAAACTTCCAGGAGAAGAAAGTGATAATAGCTATGTTGGAAAACTTCGATTGACCAAGACAAAGACACTTCACATACTCATCAGACTTTGGTCTGGGCAGGGGCCTCTCACAATTGATATTTTGGGACACGAGGATGTGAAAAAGAAATTCACACCTCCCTGTGACTTCTACAAGAAGCTTCAAAGAAAAACTCCATGAAAAACCCTGGACTTAGGGGGATGGCCTGGAAGCTCTGCCCATATATGGGGAACAATACTGAACATTTGTTTCCAAATACTATTTCATAAATAAAACTTGTAAGACTATTTTGTTTGCCACAGTACTTTGCAAACATGTGAAAAGTTAACAGTTTAAATGTGATTTTATGGGCTTTCATTTAAGACGTCATAGACGTCACTGACACCTGCGGAATAGAAATGGCAGAGAATTGGGTATCATAAGGAAAGTATCCAAGATGCCATTGCGAATTTTAACACTTACATCCCTCATGATGATACACACCCATGTATAAAGTTATAGAATTCTAGGCTGATTCTTTCATACTCAAAATGACAAAAAAGTATTAAAAGTGTGAAACAATGTCTCACAAACTGGAGGATTGGACGGCTATGCTCTACACAAAATATGTAACCTGCTTATGTAATTTGTTATATGGCAAAATTGGATTTTAGCTAAACTAACTGTGGTAGGTTTTGAACATTGTAAAACTCACATCATAAATCTGACATCCTGCCCTTGAAATCCAACTAGCTGAGAGCAAGGCAGGGACTACCACCCCTGTACAATCCAGTGGTTTAGAGGCATGCTTAGCTAAGCCTGCCCTACCATATACTTCTATGATGTCACTATGCATTATAAATAAGAGTCCCTGACAAGACTACACACTTTCTCCTGAATTTCCTGCGGCTGCGTTCCTGATCTGTTGCATTCATCTTGCTGATTCCAGACTAAAGCAAGTCCAAAGCATTGCTGATCCTATCCCAGCAAGGCCTCAATCCTGAAACCTCACTAAGAATCCCATTACCCAAAGGGAGACACAGTGGTATTTTTTTTGGGAAGCATCCTGAAACCAGCCGGCTTGCTGCCTACCAACTGCTTGCCCACTAACTGCACACCCGCTGCCACCCTGCCATCCAGTCACCCTAATTGCCCAGCTGTACTTGCCATCCGGTGACCAGAATTACCCAGCTGTTAGCTGTAAGACTAGCCCACTGTGTGGTGACCAGACCCAGTTGGCTGTTCCATAATTCCAAACCTAAGCGTGGAATGTGAGTATCTCCCCATCACAAAGAAACACATTGGGCCTCATTAGGACCCAGGCGGTAAGGGGTTTACGGCGGCGTAAACAGCACCGACCCTTACCGCCTGATTCCGAGGTCCCTTAGCGCCATGGAGGTTTTAACACCTGCTTTTAGCAGGTGTTAAAATCCATGGCGCTAAGGGACCTTGTTGTTAATTACGCCACCGTAATTTACGGTGGCGTAATTAACGACTTCCCCACTCCCATTATGCCCTATGGGGCAAAAATGGGAATGGGGAAGGGTAAATGGGTTAATGGGGACTTACCGCCCCACTCACCTCGGAATGGGGCGGTAAGTCCGCCAACCACCATGGCGTAAACATAGTTTACGCCATGGTGGTAAAGGTACGACCCAGGCGGTAACTTACCGCCTGGGTCGTAATGAGGCCCATAGGCTCCCCATCTTGACCCTTTTGTTTGTTTTACACTCTCTAAGCAATGATATTTATACCCTGGTAACTTGTTAAAACTGTTTGAATTCTCTGTGCACCCTGTCCTTTATTTCTAAGTGCTAGCGCCATCTCTCTTTTCATTTCTGTCTGGTGTAATTCATAAGCCCTTAGTTATATTTTGAGTAATCAAACAAATTTCCGGGTTAAAGATGAGCACTGGGGTGATAAAGTTGACCTCGCAAATAAACCTTGGAGCTTACTGTGTTCCTCTGTAACAGTATAGTCTAGATAATTTAGTTTAAGTAACATTTGCCTTTCTTTCAAAACCAAAGTTTTAATTTTAACTGCTCTATTTTTCCTAAAACTGAACCCCACTTCCCCCCCGAAAATCTCATCCAAATCTTCATCTACCACCATTCTTTCACTTTGATATTGTCCCTGTGATATACATCTGTCCCCCAGGCCAAAAACCGCATTGCGATTTTCAGTATTTCACCCATTTTTATAAAAAAACGTTTGGGTCATTTTAAACGGGAATTGAGAAAATTGCAACGTTGCAATGTGTCATTCGGCTGCAGCATGTTCTAACTTTCGACTAATTTTTCGAATTGTATGCTGCTTGTTGATCCATTGCATTGTGATTGCTAGTGTTTCTGCATTCCTGTTGTTGGAAGAAATCATATTTGCCTCACACATTCAACCGCACATTAATTATATATTTGTCCATTTCCGACTGTCATTTCATGCCTTTGCAAAGGGTTTAAGGTCGGATTTCGATGCTGTTTTCTGCCCCTTATTCCTGACTACCTGCTGCTTCTTTCTATCCACTCAGAATCTGATTAATTGGGGGTTAAGGGAACGTTGCCGGGGGAAACTTTACCTTGGGTGCTATCTATCCTAATTCAAAAAGTGCTCCTATTCACTTGTGCTTTGTATATGTTGCAGGAGAAGGTTAACCAAGTGCATTGCTTCCATTTCCATTGTAATTATCACTCCATTGGTGATTGCTGCCCCACATTAAAATTGTATGATTTCCTTTGAATCTTAAAGTAAATAAAATATATAATTTTCACTAACCATCCTGGTTCATGGTCCATTGTGAACCGGGGTATTTGAAAAAGGGGGTGTGAGACGAGTTGTGTACCATCTCAAATTTAATCTGCATAAAATAAAGAGAAAGGCATCTCGGTTGTCCAATACATATTAGGCTGAGACCAAGGTGTGTGTTGCCCGATCGAAATCCTTAGCAGAGTTAACAGGCATACAACCGGTGACTATTGGTAGGACAGATAACAAACATTTAGGAGTCCTGAAACTATGACCCCCATACTACTAGGGATGAAAGAAATCTGGTTCAACGGCTCCCACACCGCGACTCTTGAGACCATACTGCAAAAGGATTGACAATCACTGTAAAGAACAGACCAAACATCAAAACAACAAAGGACTGCCACTGGAGTACCCCGATACGTATTAATGCCATGAAACATTTACAAATATTTGGTATCCGTTCACCATCTGCTATTTAAGCAGATAGCATTCAATGTCAATATCGTCCTGGCATAGTGACCACTTGAGTATTGTGACCATTTCTTGGAAGACTGACTTAGACCTAATATCATAAAAAAAGATCTCCAGAAAGAAACTATGTGAGAGCCCAATCAATGGATAAGCAACTCCCTGAACCAACCCGCTTCAAAATGGCTGAATCATAAGAAGAGTGCAGGGCTGCCAGAAAGCTCAGTGGCCCGCTGCCTTAGAGCTACACAGACTTCACAGAGCCTGCTGTTTAGAAGCTTATTCGAGCTTGAAGCTGTCGTCGCTTCTTGAACAGCACCACACTTAAACCTGGAGTGAAATTGAAGGCACTTTCAATGTCCACCCGGCCTTCTGGAACAAGCTACCTAATTACTGGGAAACAAAATCTACCTACTGGAAACCTAGTCGACAATAATGGATGTATCCCTGTAGTGCTTATGAATACAGTCTGTTGCAGAAACAAAAGGATTAGGGTGAGAGGATTTCTTGGTGATCATTCCAGAGTTTGCGACCGAAGACTCATTGAGAACCTTCTGCATTCCAGGAAGGCCTTGCAAACCCATCTTTTCCGGAAATCTTTACCAATTTGGCCAAATCCTCAACCTGAACCGTGGGTACATCATATTGCATTTCATCAAGGGAGGCCGGGGGTAGGCACAGTGTTCCAGGACAACAACCATCCCACCTTTTACCGGGACCCACCAGAATTTCATTACTAGATCTTACCTTGGGATCGGCACGGGCCCTGAGGAATGAAGCCTCAGGCTTACTGTGAATCATGCACTCTTTTTCCGGGTGTCTTCCAATTTCCCATCCTTCCACTCCAACGCATGCCCTGCTGTCCCCACCACTATGCAGTTCTTCCTGCATGCACGATTGAACAAAACGCTGCACTTTGCACACATTGCATACGGCCACTGTAACCGGGGCTTATTGTAGCATGGCACTATATTCTGACTTTCTAAACAGGGCACATTTAATGACAACACATATAACTATGGCACCTGCTTTCTTTACAGGATACATGGTAATCATGACCCCTTAGTGCCACATGTGTTGTATCCTGGCACTAAATGCGTCACTCTTACCCGGTCACTGAACCATGGCCACTAAATTGCGGGTTACTGAAATTGATTGCCCAGAGTATTTTTGGGCAGTGGTATTAATCTCACAGGTGATATTATCTTTATTTTAGGTACCTGTTTTTCCCACCGACCATATCATTTATTGTAATGTTTGAACTCCACAGAGAGTTAAAGTAAAGTAATTTACGTGTGTGGTTTTGTCTCCACGACATAGTCCCTCTACAGCAGGGTTGGCCAACTCCAGGCCTCGAGGGCCGGATACATTTGGTTTTCAGGATACCCCACATTAATATTCATGAGATACATTTTCATGCAATGATTCTAAATGTATGCACATTTTCTCTCATGAATATTAATGAGGGATATCCCAAAAATCTGTCAGGATCCCAGACCTCGAGGCCTGGAGCTGGACAACCCTGCTCGAGAGCCATCCCAACCCCTGGCTCCATCACCTTCTCAATCTCCTCTGAACTGAATTCCAGGACGTCGTAGGCCCCAATGCGGTCCATGGTGGCACGAAGCTTTTCGTAGTCTTCCCCACGCTGCATCTGGGTGTTGATATGCTGCAGGAAGTGCTCCACAGAGGACGTCTGAGAACACCCAGAGGTGGAGAGTGTGAGACAGTAGTGACGAAAGAGAGAGATGGGGAGAGACGGAGGGGGGGGAGATGGAGGGGAGAGAAAGAACAGAATTAGAATCTCATCACGCTCAACAAAAGCACTCGGCTTACCTCAAACCTTTCGCATTGGTACAATGACCCAGCCAAATTGGCTCCTGTCGAGAGAGAGCGTAAGTTACAGGTTCGAATCCCAGCAGAGCTCACTGTGTCTTGAGCCCTTGAGAGGTCATTAAGACCAGGACCACTGTTTTAGACAAGAGCTTGCGAAATTCAAGTGATTAAATACAATTCAGTTATCGATAAACACTGTAGTTATGCCCATCATTAATATCATCAACACATCCTCAATGGACTTCAGCAAACACAGAAAGACACGTTTGTGTAGCACTGTGGGACTGACTGGCATCCTTGCATCGGGGTCGATGAAGGGGAAATGTGGGCATCCCACATAGCAATTGTCCACAGGCACAGATCAAAGCTCAGCCTGGGTTATGGTGGCATCCCTGTGCTAAGAGCTGCAGAGCGTGTGTGTTGGAGACCACGTGAAAGATGTTTATTGTAGACACAGTGTGTGCTTTTTCCCCTTGTGCCATTACATTGAACCCCATCAGCATTGGCTTCCTTTTGCGATGGATATCCAGCTGTACAAAACCTACTTGGACATGGTTCCTTTGTGCCTCATGGATTTTCATCCTGTTGTGTTTGGAAGCACACTGTACTCCAGTGGACTGAGATAGATGACGCAAGGGTGCCCCCCCCCAACCGTGTGTAGAAGCCTGTACCACTAACCATGACTGCCAAAGCCGGCCAGCGCAGGCAGCACACTGCTACCCATTTGGCGTGTGCCTTCCGGCACATCACCTGTATGTTTGTGGCCATTGCAGCATATAATCCCTATTGGAAGGTGAAAGCTGCGAATGGGATTTGGGAACTTTGCCTTGCTGAGGTCTGGGGGGCTCTTATTGAGCAGCGTGCAGGTCTTCCAGGAGGCCCATCTGCACTCCATGGATGCCAGTGTTTATGCATGTACTGCATCCTTTCTCGCCCTGTGCGGCAGCCCCTGTGCCTCAGGGGCGGTGATGCACTCGAAATGCATGGATAACAAGGAGTAAAGGCATTTGCCTTCCCAGGAGCCCTTGGACACAGCTCCCGCGTATCCACCAGGCGGAAAGGGGCGTGAAATAAGGTTAAACAAGAGCATGGCAAGCTGTCCTGCCCCATCACACTGTCTCCCACCACAAGGCACGTTATGGGCAACAGCATCACTGTGTGTATCCCCCGAAGCCATAACCTCACGCAGGCATGAGGTGGTTGTGGCTCCCACCACCCCTCCCCCCCCCCCCCCCCCCCCGGCTAGTGAGCTGGTACAGGTTCTGCATTGCATGTGTACCCACCTCTGCACCCGACTAGAATTGGAATCACTTGTGTTCAAAACACACACATCCCATTTACTCCAGCCCTCGAGTGCAGAGTGTCTCCAGAAGTTAGGGGTCCTCCTCCAATGACACTCAGAGCACCGGTTCTTTTTACCAGTGGACCCTCAGGTGAATAGTTAAGCCTCTGAAGGTAGAGGGGAGGGGGGGGGCTTGGCTACTGTTTGTGTAGCCAAACAAACCACAAATCACGCCCAGAACTCCTTTCCTAACTTTCTCAAATATTGGCAGCCTGAAGAGCACAAAATCCAATTCACAAAGTGCCTTCATAGTCTGATCCCCAAAAAACATTGCCAGACAATGTGTGCAGCTGAACAGAGCCCTCTTCTGGATCAAGTCTCTGCCGCCTCCCATTGCGCCCTGCCTCTATGCTGTCTCTATCAAGAGTGCCATGGGGCCCTCTAAGCTAATCGTGTGCCCCTGTATCCCTTTGAACCAAACAGAGGTTACCCAGGGCTGCACCAAGAAGAACCTGGATCCAGCCGCATGTGTGGTTCTAGCAGGAGAACATTGAATATAATCCAACTCTGGACACATATGTTGTTTGCCCCAGGATCCCCCATCCTATGTCGCAATACTACAGGCAGATATTTTCCCCAAGGAAACCCCATTATATTCCAACTCAAGACTCTGGCAATGTGATTTGCCCTCGGTTATACTCCTTGTTACTAAGGTGATCTCGAAATGGGTGTCCACCACCACTGTGGCCATGAAGGCAACCCAGTCAGCAATATCTCATGCCATTGAGTTAGTTAAAGAGGATTCATGCTGTTTCTCGGGTACTATTAGGTCTGTTAACAATACACATCTGTTATCTGTCAATAGGGCCAGGATGCCCATCTGGGGGTGAACGTGTGCTCTACAAATGCACCTGTTATGTTATGGGATTGCACTGTGCACATTTCCAAAAACACATGGTGCTGTGACCACAGCAGGTACTCCATTCCTAATGGGGCAGATCCATCCCAGTGTATGCCAAAAGGGATCACACTCCTGACACCATAAAAAGGATCTATAGGGGTACACAGAGAGGTTCCTTCTATTTATCTTCCTATGAAGAAGCAAACAGTGACGCACCCACCTCAAGGGCCATGGTGAAAGTACTCCTGATTCGCCCCACTTTACTGTCAAATACTCTCTGCAGGATAATACAACATATATTTTTATAAATACTTTATCACAATCTGCATGCGTTTCCTAAATACGATCCAATGGAACATTAAAACAGCGTCTTTTCCTATTTTTCTGACAGCTGCTTGTCTATACACTCGCCCCCACTGGACTTGCCCAGCTTGTTAATCAGATATGCCAGCTGGAGGACTCGTGACATGCTGGTTCAGCATCTGTCCGGGTGGTTCTCAGGTGGTCAAGGATGGGTCTTTGGGGATCATAAAGGGATCATGCCGTGCTGGCTGTAGCCTTACTTTAAGTGGTATTTGTTTGGCCTCTCTCTCTCTCTCTCTCTCTCTCTCTCTCTCTCTCTCTCTCTCTCTCTCTCTCTCTCTCTCTCTCTCTCTCTCTCTCTCTCTCTGTCACATCAGGGAAGGTGAGCTCTTGCAATGATGTAGTTTTGGTTTCTTTGGTGGAGATTAGTTGGTTAAAGAGGATTCATGGTGTGTCTTATCCTGGATAATGTTATGGGCCTTTCATTTGTCTCTGGCTGACTGTGGTTTCTATTTGGGTGGTCTGATTGGTACAACAAGGATGTTACCAACCTATGCTGGAGTTTTTAGGTTTGTAACAGGGTCCTTAGTGGTCTTCTACCATGCTATGCAGATCCACCCTAGTGCCTGGGTATTCTCAGGCAACTCATTGGCTGGGTTGTTATGTGTTTAAGGACCCTTTTAAGGAAGCCCTTGCGGCATGTTACCATGCTCCATGTCATATCTGATGAGGTTCTATTATCTATAGATCCGCTTCACTTTGTCCACATGGGAGCTATTAACATTCTGTTTGTGGTTTGTCGAGTGATGCTCTCCAGTAGTCAAGAGTCGCTTCAGCTGGCATAGTTTCACTATGAGTGGTGGGGGGTGCCTTAAGAGTTTTCCCCTCCCTAAAATGTGTGTCTTCATGTGCTCTGGTGGTCTCTGTGTGGGTGGGACTCTCGGCGTGCCATTACTATTCTATTCAGCCTTCAGCCACCCTATTTTGGTTGGCTCCTCACGTGGTTGAGGGGTCTCTCTGGAGGTGTCATATTGAGGTAGGGCTCTTACCATGTTGTTCAGGGCCTCCCTGCTGGTAGGATCCTCAGTCCTCTTCAGGATTGCCTTCAGCAGCAAGGAGTATTTGGTGATCCTCTGGTGAGGTCTCATCAGCATGTCACTCAGGCGCAGGCGGTGTGATTGCTTGTGCTTCTCAACCCACTGAGAACAGAAAAACAGCGAGAAAGGTGAGCATGCACAACGGTGCTTCCGGCCAAGCTCTTCGGACCCTTGAGTAAGGCCTCAGAAGCTTTTCATGGACTAGCGTCAAAGACTGCATCACTTGAACATGGATTTCAACCAGCCAACGTGAGCCGACAATCGCTTACCATGCTGTCGTTACTCATCGAATGGCTGTAGTATTTAAACTTGAGGGGACCCTACCCTTCCCGGGGATTGTGTCTTTCTTCAAGGCACTGCCATCTTCTCTCAAACAATCCACTTCCATATTACCATGATCTTCCATGGGACCCAGTTCTTCTACTGGTACCGGGGTTCCTACCAGAAAACCAATATACCCCCGTAGTCCATCCACCCTGGGACCTGATCCTTCTTTAGGATTCAATCATACCACAGGGCCCTTTTCCCCCCAAATGTCCACTTCTCCAAAGGGAGCTTCGCATCACATCCATTTTTTCTCCACCTTCTTTTGCTATCTCTCCAATTCTCACTCCCCACTGAAAAGAACGAGACTTATCGCTTGACAATTGGCAACTTTCAGCAATGGCTCCATGCTTTTGTAGTCTGCTTCCAAATTCTGAACTTGGACTTAATCTATTCTCCCAAACCAATCGTGTGTGATCCACCCTTCTGCTCTCCGTTATCAACCCATCCTAAAAAAGAGAGTATTTGTGATCCATTCTTCTGAATGATATCACCCAAGTGCCCAAAAGAAGGAATAAAATCATTCAAAACCAACCCCCTATAGAAAGAGAACATTGTCAATTGATCCTTCTGTACCATGCACTAAACCCCGCAGAGAAGTAGAGCTCACCCGTAAACCATCCTTCCTTACCATGCAATACAAACATGCATCAGAGATGGGAACTTCTTTTAAGATCCATTATTCTGCACCAAGTGCCCACTCCCAGTGGAAGGGATGCTATTTCTGATCAATCCAGCTGTACAATACCAACCCACCCACCCTGCCCCAAGAGGTGGGACATTCTTCCTGTTATATTCATCTGAGGCAGACAACCAATTCATACCCTCTCTCCGTGGGTAGTCACATCATTCATGAGCCATCCTTCAGGACCCCACCCTCCATTGAAGGTGAACACCCAAGTGAAGGTGAGATCAGTCATAATTAAGGCCTCCAGTTTTCAGTTTTTACACATAAATACAGATGGAAATCAATCTGCTTTCTGTCTGTATTTATTTATAAAAATGGAAAAAACGGAAAAACAGGTCTTTCTGTCTGGTTCTCCATGATGTCAATCATGCGTCGTAGGCCAATTGCATTGCAGATTGGCAGCATGGCGACTACACAAGTTGTCTAAAAGTAGTATTTAAGTTTTTTAAATTGCTGACAGCATATATCTTAAGGCAGCAGCAGTCACAGGAGCAACCGTTTGTTGTTATGGAAAATCAATTGAGCTAGCATTTATTTCCTATATGGCTGCATATGTGCTTTAATAAATGCATTTTTTATTAGAATAAATGCAGAAAATACTGGTTCCGAATGATCTTTTTATATGACAATAAATAAACGTGAATAAATACTGGAAAAAAAGGCGAACAAATAAATATGCATAGATACAGACAGAAATGGCAGAAAAATAAATACCATAAAACCGGAAGCCTAATTCATAATACATCCTCCTGGACTATACCACCTCCTTGCCCCCTGCTCTCCCTATAAAATGGGAGATGAATAATGGTCCTTTCTACCTGAATATCTCACTAAGCGCCTTAGAGAAGACTCATTCATGTGTCATGGACCCTTCTGGGCCACCTTTGCAAACACTCTGGAGGAGTTGCGCTGGTCATTGGATACTCACCGACACAAAGACTCGGAAGAGCTCATTGTTTTTGTACTGGACTCGGGCGAATTCCATCTTCTTCTTCACCTCCAGGCAATAGTGGATGTAGGCACTGAAACGCTCGGGGAACTGCGGTGAGAGAATGGAGATAAGGGTAAAAGGGGTGATAGATTCATGAGCAAGTGAAAAGAGAAGGAAGAGGGGCAAAGAAGGGCAGTGGAGAGGGAGAGAGAGTAACAAAGAAGACAAAAGAGCAAGAAGATGAGAAGAGCGTGAGTGGATGCTCAACGATGTAGCATGGAGGACAAAGCGAACCGGAGGTGGGAGTGAGGAAGGTTACTAGGCAATGGTGGTAAGATCAATATGACAGCTAGAAAAGAGGTGTACAGAACACAATGAGAACGGAAGAACCATGGAGGGGCAGGCAGGTAGAGGTGCCATGAGGATGCAGCCCAAGGGTGGTTTGCGCATGTTCGATGGTGGTTGCTGGGTGGGCCTATGACCGTCTTCTTCTAGTTAATCTAGTTTGAGGCGCTCACTAGTTCAAACTCACTGCGCCCATCCCCCAGAAACCCCTACACCAGCCAGTTTATGTGTCTCTCAGTATCACAAGTATGAGACTCACCAAATGGAAGATCATTGTATATCCCTTTCCAGTGTCCTCAGACCTCAACTCTCTCTCGCTAACCTCACTGGCTGCCGCCACATTCCAAGCTCCCCACTACAAGGCTCACACTTCCCTGTTCCATTCTCCTCTAGCTGCAGGCAGGTTGCCTGGAAGCTCACTGGTGGCCCCCTCTCCTTTGCCCCAGGTGCAGACGCGCGGCTGAGAAGCTCACTTGCTGCCCTCTGTGCACTCCATCATCCCTGTCCAGACTCACCACCTGGAAGATCACGTAGTACCCTCTGCAAGCCCCCCACCACCAATGTACAGGTTTGTTGCCTGGCAGCTCACTCAGTCATCTCAGGTTCCAGACTCACTGGTGGCCCCTCCCTCAGCCCCTTCCCAAGCCACCTCTAGACTAAATATCTGGGCTCTCACCGGGGCCCCCCCTAAGTCATTACCGTTTGTCTCACTTTCTGAAAACGTACTGGTTGACCATGTCCCAAGCTCCTCCCCCTTTTAATTTAACCTAAACGAGTTGTACATAATAATTTTCCAATCACTCTTATTTACTGGTCCCTTTTTTTCCCAGACCCCCAATCTAGCAGCTCACTGGTGGCCCTCTCCCCCAGATTCAGTGTCTAGAAATCCAGTTTCCTTCTTCTCCAGCCCCTCAACCCCCCACAGAACAAGTCTCACCGTCTGGAAGCCGTCGTAGAAGCTCACTGGATCGAATGGTTGCCGGCTCCGCCGTGCCTGCTCCAGTACCGGGGATATGACTTCCTGCCAGAAGGAGCGATGTGCACGGATGATGTGGGGGATGTTGCTGAATAAATACTCCGGGTGGATCTGTGTGGGTTACAAAAGAAATGTTATAGATTTCCTCTTGGTTGTCATGAGATCACTTCACCAGCAGAGTGTGAGCAGGAGTACAGTGCCGCTTTGGGTCCAGAGAGATATTGAGGACGGTAATGGCAACCAGACCACATCGGCATTCCGATTTCCCAGCCCCGCCATGCCCCAGAACTCACTGTGGAATCAAACCCATCTTTGATCACACACTATTATTCTCCTTTGCCTTCCCCATCTTCATATTCGGATACTTTGTATGTACCTCAATGCCTCCTGTTGAATAGCCTCTGGATACATTTAGAACTTGATAACATTACTCCCTAGAACTTTCCCCACACCTCATTCTCTCCCATGACAGTGTTTGCTCGTCATCTGTAATTCTAGGCCTACCTCATATCTCCAAGGTATTGCATTCACCACTGCACCTTCTCTCCCACTCAACACCTCCCGACTACTCAGATCAAAGTCATTGCGGCTCTCATCCTCAGGTTTCTTGTGCAAACCTGTCACCATAGTGGTATCCTCCACCAGATTTTCAGCGATGCATCTTTTTTTTCCTTTTAGAGGCATTGTCCCCAGATCTGAACACACCTCCAAATGCGATCTCCAGAGCTGGACCAAGTACTCCAGATATGGGCTCCAGATGGGAACACACTGCTCAAGATCTAGGCTCCTCAGCTGGACACACGCCTCACGGCGTGGTTTCCATAGGTGGAATCAGTATTCCAGATATGATGGCAGAACTGGACTCAATCCTCTGGAGAGGTGGTCCTGTCAACTTCAGATGCTGCCTCCAGAAGTGTGCAATGCAGCGGGCATGGCCTCCCAAACTGAACACAATACCCAACTGGCCTCTTCTGACCAGGACCGGCTTCAGATGTGGCCTTCACGGTGCTTTTACAGCAGAGTCCGAGAGTGGCTTAGATTGGAGGTGCACAACGAAAAGTAAACTTGTTATTGCACTCTAGGGCACTTTTGGTTTTTAGAATGTTGCACTTGAGGCAGTTTGTTTATTGACCAAATGCTACTGAAACTTTGGCAAATGCTTGTGGGACTTGGTCATTCGAAGATTGTATTTGCTGTTTGGGGCTTCATCAATTGTTTTAACGTGTACACTAAGTGATTGACCTATGAAGTGATTGCATTTTTGAGAGAACTATTTTTGAAGCATGTTTTTTCTGTGTTTTGTATGTTTTCTATACTTGGAACTCGATTGCAAAATATGAATTTTTGGTGAAATTGTGGTCATGAAACTGAACAGTTATGTGTGATCATGAATTGCAAGTACATTGTGATAATATCGTAAAGGTCGATTTTTTTTTTTAAATAAATGTATCCATACAAAATAAAAGAAAACATTTTAAAAAGCAAGATGAGCAGGTGTAACACCACTTACCTCAGTAAGGAATTTGGCATCATGCAAGTTTATCAGCGTGCAGATCACGAGCTGCAAGAGAAGAGAAATGATTTGCAAAGTGGACTTTTCGTCAACAGACCGACTCTACTTTAAGAATAGGCTTGTAGCGGACACTATCCTACATCTGTAGCATAAGGTCTGGAAAGGGTTTTCTTCCAAGAGGAAGTCAGTAATATTTCCAGAGCCGGAATTTACACCCTTGAAACTGCACAGGAAAATGGGGCTTTCTTGGGTCAGCAGGGGTGGACTGGCCTTTAGGGAACTCTGGAGATTTCCCGGTGGGCCTCTGCACCCTGGGCCTCTTTTCTGTGGTATTTCCAAATTTTCTCATAGGAAAAGCATTGGGCTTGCTGAAAAAGTGTCATATAGGGCCACTTTCAACTTTATTTCCAGGGCCTCTTTCAGACCCAGTAATTATTTCCAGGGCCTCTTTTAGTTCCCAGTCCAGCCCTGTGGGTCAGCCAGTCACGGGGGACTTGTCCATTTGAACCATTGATCGCTAGTGATGAACATTCACCCACTCATCACCTCTCTGGGATCCTGGTGGACACGGAGGTGGGAAGGGTGTGTGTTTGGGGCACACAGCCAATATCTCCCTTCTCAATCCCTTTCCTAAATGTTCATCACTCACAGATCTGACCAGCTGTACCCACAGAGAAGGATCAAGGGAGGTAACTAGGGTAAGAATTGACCCACAAGGCGATCTTCTCGAGATGACCATTGGTAGAAGAACCAGGTGCATTTTCAGGCCATGCACGGCAGATCTGTGCACTTTTTGCTTTGGTCCACTAAAAGGTTGCACAGTTTACAAAATAATCAAATCTCTCATGGACCATCAACTGGAAAACTAAACTTTTGACAAAGCTCTACATTAAAGGAGGCTTGGGTCATCTGAATCGGTTTATTTTTGGGATACAAACAAAGCGACGTTGCTTTGAGCAGGGATCTGCAACCGGAATTCACCAGATCTTTTGGACTGGAACTCCAAGGGCTGATGGGAGTTGTAGTGCAAAACAGCTGTGGAGCCAAAGGTGGCAGATTACTGACTTCGGGTGATAGTGAAGACATTCAGGTAGACCTAGGGCACCGGGGTGCCCTTCCAGAAAGAACAGCAACTACAGCCAATCCGGGAGAGGCCGACTGATTTGGGAGGGGGGGGCAAAAGGGAGGCATAGCGCTGCTGGGGTGGGCGGTTCTTACATCAGTCATGATCCTCAGCTTCTTCATGTAGGACAGCTCCGTGCAGAGCAGCTCCCACACCGCCTCCTGCTGGTGGGAATACTTCCGGCTCATGTTCTGCAAGGGTAAAGAAGGAGAATTAACCTCTTGAGTGCCAGGCTATTATGCAAGTCTATGCAAAAAGGACGAGCATACTCGTCCTTGGCACTTAAACATTCACTAGAGTCAGAGGGTGCAGAAGCACTCCAGGAAGTGTTTGCAAAGTTACAAGCCTAGTAATAGGTGTCCAGTCATGTCTGCTCTGAGGCATCGCTATGTGTTGCTAGTTGTATCATTGTGCACCCGTGCACGCATGGGGCATCTGTAGCTGCACATGTGTCACTATGAGTGGGCGTACCTGTGTGTGCATCTGCTTTTCAGGGATATGTGTTTATATCTGCACGTCAGGCCTTGTATGGATATAGCTGCATATGCTGTCCTTTTTAGTTCAGACTATTAGGCGGCACTTGCACCACCTATAAGCCAAAACTATTGCATTAGAGTACAGATATGGGGAAATGGCAAAGGAGGAGAGGAAGGAGACAACGCTTCTACGTGCTGTTTGGGAATGTGCCCACCCGGCATGGACTGCCCATGGCCACGCTAAACCCTATGGCCATTCCCACCCATTTCCTGCCCCTCCCTGCCAAAAACACCTACTCATGGGATTCTTTTTGAGCTCGGTTTACTCAAGACTTACCATCAAACGTTGCACTAGAAGTGCCTGTCAGCGTTTTTTCAAGGCAGTCTTCTGAGAGTTGAACACTTAATTGGAGCTCTTAAGTTTTTAAGTCCTCTTAAAAACAAGCATTGGCAAAGCCAGCTGTTTTGGCTTGTGTAGAAGTATTAGGCATTTACCACTACGGCAGTGCCGGGCAAGTGCCTTTCCCATGCCTATACAAAAGCCCAAACTGGTGGCATTGCCAATGCTTGTTTTATCTTATTATAGCAGAGTGTAGGCCCTTTGGGATCTGCAAGGAAAAAGTGTGGGATTGATGGTGGGTTGGTAGGAGAAGAGCAGTGGCGTGTCCAGGGAGTGGCCTGGGGAGGCACGTGCTACCCCTGGAATCTGATTGGCCACCCCAGGTGCCACCCCATTATCCTAAACTATGATCATTATGTGTTTGCGCGCTCGTACTTCATGCCACCCCTGCATAAGTCAGTGTCACACTTGGGACATCCCAGTCAAAAGAGTCTGAACGGGCCCTTGGAGGGGAGACTGCTATTTGGTTGGTTCTGTGAGGCAGGCAGGGAGTTAAGCTCACCTGCACGTAGGCTTGTGCAGTGCTAGAGTTTTCACAGTGTCCTGCATGCCAGAGCCTGTTGCCAGCGTAGTGGGTGATGGTAGGGCGTGACTCGCGTGCCATTAAGTTGTCATAGGTTTTAGGTGTTTGTTAGGTCGTAACCCGTTGCCAGGGTGCTTGCTAATATAGGTGGCGTGATGAGATTGTAGACGTCAGTGGTAGCTTTTTGGGTGTAGAACTGTTGACGATGCATGGTTGGGTGGCGGTGACAGCTGGGAAAAACAGTCTGAGGCACTGTGGGTGCTGACATTATAACGAGGTCACAAGAATGCAGGGAGGCGGTGAGTAGCTGTAGATTATCATGGGGCAGGGAGATGAACAATAACATGTCAGTGAAAAGCTATTCATCACTCTTTGACAGTGTGGTGCTAACGTCGAGGACAACAAAGGCAGCGGCGCGGAACGTGCACGCTCTGTATGTTTATTGGACGTATTAAAGGAGTGAGATTTCTAACATGGGGTAGCTTCTGGGGAGAAGGGTCAGAGACTCAGGGCCATTTCAACTCAAAAGGTTGAAAGGCCCAGACGCCGTTCCTGGTGATGCATGTCGCTTTTAAGCGAAAATCCGGCTGATGTAGCACGTTATCGAGTTGCGTGGATGTGGTTTAGGGTACACGTCAGGCACGCAACGCCATTAAGCTGGCTGGCTTCACCCCTCCCCCCCACACCCCTGAAATTGGAGGTAAGGGGCGGGGCTTTTTGTCACTTAGGGGAGAGAAGCCTTTCCTAAAACCCGCGGCTTTAAAGTGTTACTGTGTTCGTGCAGAACGTAGCAAAACTTTAAAGATGCTAGTTGCGGGAAAGGCTTCCATCACTGCACTGCCTATCAACATACCAACAAGGTTATGTGCTCTATCATATCCGAGGGGAGGGGGCTGTTGTGCACACTTGCTTTTTGTTTGGCAGAGAGGCAAGGGAAGTCTTTTCTGAAACTAGCAGTGTGAAAGGGTGTTGCATGTTAGCTTATTATGTATGCATGTTCATGTTCATGTTAATGTTAATGTTAAAGGATATTTATACCACACATTATCACCACCGGAGTGGTCCCCTGGTGCTCTGGTGGCTCTGAAAAGGGAGAGGGCGGTGAGTTAGTGGGAATAAGCAGGAAAAGTGCAAGAGAGCAGTGATGTGCCGCCTCAATGGGGTGTTTTCCGGTCGATAGCCGTCGTATGCGTCTATGTGTGGTTTGTTTTGTTGTTGGAGTGTAGTGAAGTTAATGCGGATTGTTGTGTTATAGGATTGTGGTTTTGTTTGTTTAGAGTGTGAGAGGTGTATGGAGAGGGGGGACTTTGCTAGTGGTTGGTTAATTGGCATTGCTGCCTGGAGGTGAAATGCTAAACTTCCATATTCCCTCCAGGATGGGCGTGCGAACATCTCTGCACCTCCATCCAGATCCGGCACCGGCGCGAACATCTCTGCACCTCCATCCAGATCCGGCATCGGTGCGAACATCTCTGCACCTCCATCCAGATCCGGCATCGGTGCGAACATCTCTGCACCTCCATCCAGATCCGGCATCGGTCGACACCCACAGTCCCTTCCACACGTGACGTTCCACACATGATGCCCACCCACATTCATAACCGTGTCCAAGTTCGGGCCCCGCCCACCTTTGTCAAACCTGTCTGTATGTGGGGCAAGCAAGCGCAAGGATTGTGTATCTAATGTATGCATGAGTGTGTGTGAATGAGTGTATGATGTATGGGGGCTGGGTGTGTATGTAAATGAGTGAGCGTCAGGTCAATGGGTTGTTTAAATGAGTGAGTGAATGTGTAATTGTGTGTTTATCTATATGTGTGTGCACTTATGTGTAATGCTGGACCGAGGAGCTGATTCCGGCAGGTAGAGGGTTGGGGGGAGTGGTGGTTGGTAGGAGCGGGTCGGCTGGGGAAAGCGATAGGCTATATGGGCTCCCTGCCAGACAAGCCTGGGGGTAGAACAGAGGGACCGGAGCCTCTAAGTTTGCCCCACCCAGTTTCTAAAGTTGCCACAACCATAACCAGTTAGCCCCCCCCCTTCCCCCCGAAATGTAGGTTTTGTTGCACTCTGGATACACATTTGGGAGTTAAGTAAGTGCGAGTCAGAGAAAAGGTTACATACCTATCAGGAGACCGAGCAGCTGTCTTAGGAGGGTGGGTGAAATATTCACTAGCGAAGCGCAACTGGCATTTTACGCTTTGCAGATTGGCAAAATTCCGACCAATTTCGCCACTATGAGCGAAATTCTTTTTGTAGCTTAATTTGGCTTGCGAAACATAATTTTTTCAGCCAATTAGGGGAGGAGTGTCTTGTTTTTTGTAACCCAACGCCAGAATGTACAGCTCTCCGGCTAATGTGAAAAAACAGGGGGAAAAAGGTTTTATTTCCCTAAAAATTACGTGGGCCCCAAGGCCTGGGGGAATGGACACAAATGAACGCAAGAATCTCTCCCTCAGGGTCACATGATTTGTTGTGACCCTGTGAACTGGGGTGATGTAGGGGCACAAATTTGGTTGCCAACTTTTAATTGTCGCATAACTCACATTTTGAGTTTCGCTACACAGGCAGAAATTCCCACACCAAGCGAAGCGAGGGAGTCATACCATCCCTAGGTCGAAACACGTTTTAAAGTGCACGTAGCAGCAGGAATTGAAGCAGGTCTGAACGTAGGACATCACAGCAACAGTTGCCTAACCTGCTGTGTTGTCTTTGCGGCATTCTATTTTAGGATCCCCTACTTTTCGCATACGGCATGCAAACAGCATTGCCCCGTCAGAAACCCACCCACCTCCCAATCAAGGCTGAGGTGATGATGAGGGTCCTTCCCAACTTCAAGTTTGCAGCACTTGCTCATTTTGCATTTTGCATGCCAACACTTCATCAAGCCTGTGCCCAGCAGGTGACGAGCCATAATCTCTGCCAATGATTTAGGAGAATATTCATGGGGCAAAATGACATTACTGCCCCCGTTGTTCAAGGAGAACAGGCGCAATTGCCCCGTTTCCTCCCACATACTCGGCGTCAAATGATCGGGTGTGGTGAGATCATCTCCCTAGGTCAGCCGATTTCTTGAAGACCTGCCACATGCAGTCAAGATCTTTCAGGTGGTGGCACGTGGAAGGACCAGTTCGGGCACCTGGTGACATCAGCTGCTACTGAGTCTGTAAGCTCTATTTTGGGCACGGATCATGATAAGGCACGTCGAGCTACCCAAACCGACAAGCCGAGTATCACGATTATCCCGGTCTGGGAGTTCCTATTGGGCCACCTAATCCTGTTGAGTGAATGCAAACTAGAATTGAATGGAGAACCAGAGGTAGACCCAGGAAGAGGACACCCGATGCATTCAGGGCAACAAACAGGTGTTTCCTCCATTGAGGTGGCCACCATCTTGGCAGCCAGTGAAAGCAGATGCTCTCTTTAGAATTATTATTCAGTTTGTGAATATTGCGAGCGTGCACCGGCCGCAGTGGATGAGGGAGAGCCCAGATCTGGGGCGCCTTTCCAATCCTCCTACTGTGGTGGAGAAAAAATATATGCAAGGCCGCCGTCTGGTTGATGCGAGTGCCGGCATGCGACACACACACACGGGACCACAAGGACTTGTCACAGCGAGAGTCCAAGGCATGCGTGGGAATGATCTAATCATGAAGTCTGACTATTTATGGTGGGCTTCATGGCCCAAGGCCTGGCCTGGCCCAGCCACGCAAGCAATGAGCACCTCTTCAGGGCTCAGCCTGGCCCAGCCACGCAAGCAATGAGCACCTCTTCAGGGCTCAGCCTGCCCCAGCCACGCAAGCAATGAGCACCTCTTCAGGGCTCAGCCTGGCCCAGCCACGCAAGCAATGAGCACCTCTTCAGGGCTCAGCCTGGCCCAGCCACGCAAGCAATGAGCACCTCTTCAGGGCTCAGTCTGGCCCAGCCACGCAAGCAATGAGCACCTCTTCAGGGCTCAGCCTGGCCCAGCCACGCAAGCAATGGCCCAGCCACGCAAGCAATGAGCACCTCTTCAGGGCTCAGCCTGGCCCAGCCACGCAAGCAATGAGCACCTCTTCAGGGCTCAAATCAAGTGACCACGCGGGTGGACGGCATCCGCCCACTTTTTTGAGAGGCCGGATGCCTTCCCCTTGGGTGTTCAAGAAATTAAAACAATAAATTAGCAGTAACAATAGGTTGCAGGGCTGGCCGGGTTTCGACCCATGGACTGGAATCTAACCTTGGCCTCCAGCCTCTGAAACAACGCACTTAATTGCAAGACCGCGGCAATCGTAGATTGTACAGTCGTACAATGCCTCATTTTCTATACGGGCATGTTTTCTTAAAGGTTCTGAGACTTAAAACTTAAAAGGTGTGTGCATTTAAAACTTAAGCACAAGGTAATATGACCATCTGTTCCCCTGGCAAATGCTTTTTTTTGTCGTGTTTGTTTTCGTTTCAATCGCGATAAGACCAGCCTGAATCAAATGTGGATATTTCACGTGGACATTCCGTGACGTCACTTCCCCAGAGTCCAATGCTTATTTGTTTAAGGATCCCTAGAAGTGCAGTCATGCTACACCTCCAGCCTGGTCAGACATGTCTCATGCCTGTCATTCGCGGAGCTTTGTCGGGATCCTTTTGTGCTCTAGGGCGTGTAGAAACAACTAGGTGTTCAGACATTGTTAGATCTGGTTGTGTTGAAACAGAAACGAAAGTGAAAGATCGACTTACAGCTGTGAACACGACAGGAGCTCAGGAAGCTGACACATCGGGGGACCATGTAGACACAGGATTTAGTTTTCATTGTAAAATTAAGTGTACGTATCGATTCCATGGTTCTGCCTGTTCATATTGTAATCCGTGGCATGGTAAGGGGATGCGGTGTATGGGTTTCTAGTCACGTGTCTGATCCTTAGGCTATGCGTAGTGCGAGGGAAAGTTGTGAAGTAACTCATATGTCTCTTTATTTGTTTACCAGCAGTAGTCACAGCTCCTTCCTTCACACCCCCTGGCAATCCCTTCAACCATCCCTCACAGAACCTCCCCTAATTCCAATACCTAAACTACCACAACACACCCTCCCTCCCCCACACAACAAAGCATTAAAAAAAACCCGAAAAAAACAAACATGGCGAACTCCAAATATCATGTAACTTTGATAACCAAAAATACTGTAAAAGAGTCACTACAATAAACCAACTGCCATATAAAGAGCAAGATGGGGTGACATTTCTTTCCATAACATACTCTGGTCCGCCCAGGTGCTCTGCATGAGAGTCACTCCAATCAACATTCTATGCAATACAAATACAAAACAAGCCTGGTGTGACATATCATTTCATAGCATACTCTTTGCTCCACACAGGAGCTCCACGTACTCTACAACCCATGTCAGAAACATTAACCTTGTCATCCCTCTCACTTACGTTTCTTGCATCAGTGACACTATTAAACCTTCTATCAACATTCACTTCCCTCACCAACTCTCCCAGGTCATTTTCCATCCACACATCCATCGGCTTCCTCTTTAAACCGCTCAACTTCATCTGTTTCTCATTCCATCTCCATTTAATAAATCAGTCTATATTCCAAACTGTACAATCTTCAATTCTTTTTTTTAAAAAAAACTGTTTTTTATTATTTTTTTGATACAGTAAACAAAAACTCCCAACCCAGGCACACATGGCCCGACAACCCACCCCCCATCCCAACCAAAATAAAAAACCTGGGCGATGGATGCATACAGTGAGCCCCCCACCCCCCACTGAGGGTGCATACATGTGGACAGGAGGTAACAAGCAATTGTATAATAGACAAAGTAATGGTCATAGGTGGGAGAAGCAGTACAGCAAAATATCGTAATTCAGCTACAGCCATTTGTAAGTGCCCCGTTAGGTCTACCCGCTCAGGTCTGTATCGGTGTCCTCTATGTTCCCAGACATGTAGGATCTGAGGGGGGCCCAGCAGTCTAGGGGTCTGCCACTGGTCGGTAGTAATTTGGCATTCGCTGCTTCCCTCCGCTCACACATATTCATGCAATTTATCCATGCCTGGAAACTCAATGCTTTACCCCAAGCTCTAGCGATTAGTGACCTGCCCACCATTAATGCCATGCAAGAAACCTCCTTTCAGGTTCGGGCTATCTTCTATTGGGACCAGTAGCCATAATCCAGCCGAGTACTTCCGGAGAGTGGGGAGCATTTCCATTACCGTCCTTTCCACCACCTCCCAAAACCGCTGTACGTAGGGGCAGGCCCGAACCACATGCAAATATTCCCCCCATCCATATTGCATCTATTACATGAGCAGGATCTGTCTGGGTAAAATCGATAGAATAGTGGGCCTGATGCAGGAATTTAAAGTGGATCAGGCGTAGCTGGTTATTCGGGGAGAGGCCCCTTGTCTGCATGCAAATATGTTTCCATTGAGAGTCTGCAAGCTCCTTGCCCAATGCTTCCTCCCAATGGATTCTATAGTTGTGTATACAGGGGGATTTTAGGGATCTAATGATTTTATATATAGAGGAGACCAGCTTCCCATCATGTGTAGGTTGAGAAATATATTGAAGCAGTGGTGATGGGGAGGGTGCTCGTGGGTAATCAGGCCATTTAGATTGGAATATTGCTCGTAATCGGAAATATAACAGCATTGTGATTGAGTTCCAGTCTCCCCTCACCCTCAGCGCATCCCAGGTGATGAATCGTCCTTCTACTATGAGAACTCCTAGTGTGTAAACCCCCATGTTCTCAAAATGTTGATGGAAGATCTTCTCATGGGTGATCGGGACTCCTCTCAATGCATATATTGGAAGTCCGGGGGAGTGGCAGACCGCCACATCCACCACTCGTTCCAGATGTCCCCATGCTTTGCAGGTCATTTCCACTGTGTTGGATCTACCATTGATCCGCCAAATGAGGCCCCTCCCACACCAAGCCTCTCAGGTCATCCAGAAAACGTATAGCCTTTTCTATTATAGTGTGTGGTAGTGCAGGTGATGGGGACCACCACCACACAGAGTATTGGATCTGGCCAACTGTCTTAGAGATCACACAATCTGTTCACTGGAGAAGCCAAGATTATAACTCTGGTCTCCTGATTCCGCAGCTAGACTTATCCACTCAAATACATCTCTTGCCTGTCTGAGGTGCATCTCAAATTCACCGTCAATTTGTGTGAGGTAATATAGCATTGGGTTGTGCAGTGCACTATAATGTATTGGGTCAGATTTATATTGCAATCATATAACAATTCTTATGGTATTTTTTAACTCATTTCATTTGTATCCATTTCTATGACATTAATTTGCATGAGGTCATAAAGGTTAGGTGATGTCATTCCTAAAGCAACATCACTGTCTGTCAATCATTCCCTTGTTTCTCTTGCTTTTGCCAGTGCCACTCACTGACTTCAAGTTAACAAAATGCCAGAGGTAGTGGAATTGACATCAGAAATCCAATGATATCACAGAAAGTGACATCGCTAAAATGATTGGTGTATGATTAATACAATAACAAACATTAGTACCCGGCGAGAGAAAATCAGAATGCAACAAGCATTCTGATTGGCTCTCGCCAGGCCGTTACCTGTTTACCCAGGCCGTTTTATTTAATAAATGAAATAAAATAAATAAATATTGGGACAATGCGGTAGTTAATGGATGGCTGAAAACTAGATGGCCTTCTGTCCACTATAATACTGTGGCAATAAGCCCCGAGGTGGCGGGCCAATACCGCCCCAGGTAATGCGTGCGGGGCGAGTTATAGGCCCGAGTGAAGCCCCGCGGGCATTACCTGGGCCGGTATTGGCCCGCCACCTCGGGGCTTATTGCCACAGTATTATAGTGGACAGAAGGCCATCTAGTTTTCAGCCATCCATTAACTACCGCATTGTCCCAATATTTATTTATTTAATTTAATTTATTTATTTCATTTGATTGTACGCCCCAAACCCAAAGGGTATCACGGCGTAGTTTTACAAGAATACTTTCAGACTTATGGTTACATGAACACTTACAAACTTCTTGGTTACAATACATAATGTTTGCAGTCTTTATGTGCCAAGGGGCACACGCAGCAGAGCCATAACTCGTCAGGAATGGTGCATGCTATGACAGTACTGACTCATATAGCCTGTCACGGGCATCTTATATTTCTCAATGCCACGCCAGCCAGATATAGCCATAATGTGCTAAATACTGCCTCACACGTCAGGCACTACTATACAATGCTAAGTGAAACCTCACATACCCTCTAGTCCCATCTTATACCAGGTGAAGCCACATGCAACAAGCATAGCCATCACATGGAAGCTACAACTTCACCAATCCACCTGCTGTGATCATTGGCAAGTGCAGAATCAATTGCAAGATACTGCCATTGTATGTCAAGAAAGGCATGCTCTGGATGATTCATGATGCAACTCTTTTTTCTCAGTGCAAACTTACATGAATCATTTTTTGGAGAAGTCAAGGAACAAAGGTCCTGTGAATTAACGTGATTTGTACAGGATCACACATGTTGGTCAGGTGTAGAACCTGGGACTTGAGCCTATTACTCTGTCTCAAATGTACCCATAGGAGCATATTGCCTACCATTCCATCTTAGTTATTACACCAACACACTACGAGTTCTGCTTTGTGTTCTTTCATGAGAAGTCACATTGCTTTGTGTTTAATAAAGTGGATTTGTGAAGCAAAAAAAACACATTCTAAATGAATCTGAAAATATAAAAAGGCCTCTTTTTCGAAGCCTATTGAGTAAAACAAGTATGACTTTTAGGCCCTGATTCATGGAATTATTTGAGTGTAAAACGGGTACTTGCGTGCTATTCTGCCAGCAAATCCCCATTCGGTCCAATAGGGATTTGCGGGCAAAATGGCACGACAATCCCCGTTTTACACGCAAATAATTCCATGAATCAGGGCCTAGGTGGTCAATGCAGGATGAACACAGTTACTAGTGCTAATCACATATTTCACCGACCTATCCCAATCCATTTCTACACACAGGATAAAAAAGTTAAATTTACTAAATGTACAAAATGCTTTGCACCGTTTTCAATGAAGTGTCAGAATTGAGGTATAGCACATCACACAGGAGTAAACTGCAAGCACATAATTGGCACACACACCCCCGACCCACCTTATAATTATTCTGAAGATGTCATGGCAGTGTCGTTGTGGAAAATGTTTAGTTTCCTTGTGCAAATGGTGAAAGCTGTACGACTTCAGAAAATGTTTGTGGAGCCCACTGTACAAATAATAATCATTAAAAAAAAGACGAATGGGACCAAACACACAGAGTGCTAAAACCAAGGGAATTTATTTTGAGCAGACAGAATATTTTCTATGAGCAATACACCACTCATACATCTAGGTGTGAGAGCCAGTAGGCCACGGGTACCAAGAAGATGGCCAGGGTCAGCAGCTGGTACCCTTTGCTACCCCCAGATGATTTCCATGGTGCCACTGTGCTTGATTCTTGGAGTGTTGGAACCACACTGCCCAGTATGCACCCTTCTTTGGTTATCTCGTCTTGATCAGTGCAACTGCGCCAGGCATTTGTAGTGTTAGAACCAAAACCATGAGTAGATCACTAAGTTGTTTTGGGTTTGACACACAACATTGTTAGGCTCCGAGTTCTCTTTGTGTCGCCCATGCCACTGGGCTGCTCTTTTGAGTATTAACAGCGCGACTCCCAGTTGGCAATTCATCTTTGGCCCTCTTGGCTTTGTCAGCACCACTGGGCTGGTCTTTTGAGTGAAAGAAATCCCAGTGCGCAATTCATCCCCAGTTTACTTAGCGTTTACGCGCTACTGTGCTAGGGTGCCGAAGTGCTCGAACCACGTCCCCCCTTGGGCAATTGACCTTCACACTTTTTCAATTTTTTTTTTCAGTGTTTCCCTTCTTAACTCCTGTTCGTTGTCTCTCTGCTCCAAAGTCTTAGTGCGTTGCGTCTCGCTGGTATCGTGTCAGGGGCTCTCTCCATCGGCCACCTCCTCACTATTGCAGGTTTCCTGGGAATGGTTTGTCTTCCGAAACACACGGAATATCAACCCCAACAAAAATTGAGGTTGTCCTCCCCGCGATCTACCTGGAGTAAAATACTCTTCCAAGTAAATATGAAAAATATACCAAAAAACGTCTTTAGTTCCAAAAGTAAAGTTTTTGATTAGGAATCACAGTAAAATCACCCACCAACCCAAATATATATTTATTAAACAATATAGTTGAATTCCTAAAACAAGTTGAATTCTGTCATCTTCTGTAGACATAAACTCACCACTATGTCTACAGAAGATGCAAGAAATCAAGTAGTTGCTAGAAGTGTTATAGCGTGGAAACAACCATTTTCAAGAGGTTTTAGTCAGCGATTGAGACTGATATTTGACGATTACTTTCAGGCACCACCAGCTGAAAAGTATCAATAGCGTGAGTATATTTCCCAGAGGTGATATCGGTAAAGATTGAACCGTGAGTGTTTATGTGCCGTTATTATCACTCTAAAAGGACTAAAGGTGGTCATTAGGACTGATTGAGGATTTTGCCATTATCTTTTAAATACACTTGGCTGTTGAAGGATTCGGTTACACGCAAGTTGGTGCTTGAGCCTGCAAGTTCTTCATTGATGCTGATTTAGTTGTACAGACTTGGACATCAGTGACATAGAGGCAGTGTGCCTCTAGTGAAGAAATGGGTGGAAGGTCAGTATTTTGAGTAAATCCTGTAGCAATGGAAAATACTTACACATTAGAGAATAATTTTGACACATATCCTATTTATGTTTTGTTAGACAAGGGTTTATCTTCCCTGATGAAGATTGTAAATTAACAACACATTGGACACAATACAGATAAACAATTGGAATTGGCCGAGTTCAGGAAGCCTCTATTGTTGTAGTGCATCTACATTTTAGTAATACATGTTGATTAACTGTCAATCAATGTACAATGAATGCTGGAAATATGGCTTTATTCTTTCCAAAATAAATCTTAGTTTTAGGAATTCAATAATATTGGTTAAACAATGTATATTTGAGTTGGTGGATGTTATTACTGTGATTACGAATCTATGTTACTTTTCCAAAAGTTTTAGTAACCTTTGAGTAATAGTGAAATTTACTTTTGTAATTAAAGACGTTTTTAGTTATATTTTTCAAATTGTCTTGGGAGAGTATTTTACGCCAGGTAGAGTGTGAGTACAACCTCCATTTTTGTTGGGGTTCATTTTGTTTGTGTTTCAGTTTGTATATAGGGATTTGCCAAACCCTGATAAATTCCCATCACCAGATTTTAAAATGAATTTCATTAAAAAAATAGATTATTGAAATTTATAAAGGAAAACTGAGTACATCAAGATTTTTTGGGTTTTGAATGGTTTCTCGTCCCTCACTGTCAGTGTTTATCATCAGAACATCCATGCAACAGTCAACCATTTCTGATCCAATTATCATTCCCATTAAATGGAGCATTCTCTTGCATATGCAGAATGTCTTCTAATGTTCTGTACAGAGTCACCTCCTTCACTGTTGAACTGGTAAAAGATACACATCACTGCCCTCTAAAGTGGTTGCCAATTTTGCAGTCTGATTAGCAAAACTATTCCCACAGCTAATAGGATCATCCAGCGCATTGGTGGGAAGCATACTTAACGATAGCAATCTGCTCAGGCAGCATTATGGCATCTACACGGGCCAGTAAATACTTCTACAGGGGGGTACCAGTTGACTGCATGAAGCCTCTCTGTATCCAGACCTGACCAAATTTTGGGCTATGCCAAACCTGTATCGCAAATTGGTATAAACATCAATAGACTACTGAGGTGCCAATCTGCAGGCTTGTGTAGGACCACTAATTCTGGCGCCTGTGCTGACGTCATCTGGGACAGTTTACCACTCTCCATGTCCTCCCGGGTGGCACACACAATGTACCCTGTGACTACATGTCCACTCTGACTTTTAAAACACAAGCCGTCCATGAAATACTCAAGATCTGGTTCAGGCAGGGGTACATCGGAGAGGTCTGTATGGGGCCTCACCAGTTAGTCACTGACACACAGTCATGTGGGGGGAGAACCGTGTAGCTCTCCCTCCTGTGGGGTAGGCAACAAGAATACTGGATTCATAACAAAGCATCTAGTCAAAGTAATAGTTCAGAGTAGACAGTCCTTGGTAAGCTGGACTGCTGCCCAAAGGTCCCAGTCGCAACTCTCTGCCGTCTCTTTCGAGTTTCTCTGGGACTCTTCCCGTCTCTCCCTCTTGAGCGTACTGTCAATCTTTCTTTCTCTTCACTCAGAGGATTTTCACTTTCTCACTACCCCACTCTGGGGGTTTGCTCTTTCTTTCTCCTCACTATGGGGTGCTTCTCTTTCTCACTCCCTATGCTGGGGTCCTTCAGCTTCTCCACACTTTGGGGCATTTTCCACGTCTACATTCCTCTCTAGGGTTTCATCTGTCTCCCCATTCTGGGGCTTTTCATTTTCTCACTCCCCACTCTGGGGTACTTCTCTTTATCACTACCTGCTCTGGGGTTTCTTTGCTTCTACTCACCTCTGGGACATTTCTTCTTTCTCTCTCTTTTGCTCACCCCCCTCTCCTTTTGAGCCTGTTGAAGGCTCTTATGATCGGTTGAGCAAGGCAGGCTCCTCCAGGGGGCCGGTTCACTTGTTTCTCCTTATACGTCGAAGGAGTTTGGGCACAGGTAAGGTCAGTAGTCAGGTTAACTATTACTAAATTTTGAATGAGATCATGGTAAACACTGGTCCCTAGATACCCTACAAAGGAATTAGGAATAAGGCGAGAGGGACTATGACCTACATCGCTACTGAGGTCTCTGTTCCCTTGTAGAGGAGGTCCAAAATATGGCCTGCACTCCAGCCACCCATTTTGAAGTACCAGGAACGTTCACACTGAGATATGTGACATATGATGAACAAATAAACCAGCAGAGAGCCTAGTTAGGACTCTGCCCAGTGCCCATCAGAAGAGCAACACCTATTGAAGTGCCAATAAGCAGACAACCATGGACAGTAAGGTATCCATTGAGACAACCCTAACAGCAAATGACACGAAATAAAGATTGCTTAAACACTGTCCCAGAAGAAACTCAAAAGGCCTTAATTGAAGACACAAGAACCCGGACAGACTCACAGGTGAACGAACGACAACTAAAAGATGACACACAAAGACGAAATATCATGAATAAAGATATTGGGCCTCATTCCGAGTATGGCGGTAAGGGATAGCGGCCACCGGTAACGAGACCGGTGGCGGTATTCCCTTACCGCCATACTCTGAGTTCCCTCTGCGCCCTAGCCCTTAACGCCTGCTTTGAGCAGGTGTTAAAGTCGAGGGCGCAAAGGGGCCTGCAAGCCAATAACGGTGACCGTAATGAACAGTCACTGTTATTTGCATCTTCCCCATTCCCATTGAGCCCTATGGGGGCTCATTTGGGAATGGGGAAGAGCCTTGGTGAATGGGGAATCACCGCCCCGCCAACCTTGGAATGGGGCGGTGATTCCGCCATCCACCAAGGCGCTGCCGGTCCGGGTACGGCGTCAACCAAGGCGTTAATAGCGCCATTGGTTAGCGCCGTACTCGGAATGAGGCCCATTGTGAACTTAGAAGGAAGCACGATGTTGAAACATATAGAAACTTGTAACGCAAGAAGATAAGAAAACAGTGAGGCTTGCTATGCTTAGTAGAAGAATAGAGCAGCAATCACCAACCATATATCTACCTCAACGAAGCACACTATATAAGTGCGAGTCCACTTTATACAAAAGCAGAACTAACCCAGGTTACTAAGGGTCAAACAGAACAGGATTTGTATCCCAGCTAAAACAAGAGGAGACGGCGGAATCGAAACTCAGCAAAGAGCATTCCGTGCCTGGGAAATTGAGGTCAAATCAAGAGAGGGAGGCGGACAGTAACCTCAGAGAATCGAAACTTAAGAGCAGAGCAGCATGCCCCGTGAAGGTCGAGATAAGGAGGCCCAGGCAGGTGGCAGGCCAAAATGAGAAATAAATGCACAAATAGAAGGAAAACAAAGCAGATTCACGGTGTACTAACACGTGACTAGCCAAGCGCGAAGAGGCACCAACATCTGATATCACCCAAAACAGGAGATACCATAACTTTTCCTGACAAGAAGCTACAGTTTCGAGGCTGACCAAGCCAACTAATTGACACATAGCTATTCGAGTACTGATTGATGGAAGGGAGGCTGGGTGAATCTTGGGGCATCCTGCATCTGGGTGACCATTCTGCATGCTGCTAATTAAAGTGGAGAATTATGCTTGGGGTTATAGCCAACCCAATCACAATGGACCAAGTAACCAATGAGACGTCATACTTTTGGTAATGTCTACATGTGTAATGTTAGAGGGACGGGCATAGATACCCTCCTGATAAGGGTTAACCAATCCTCACACTCTGTTACCATATACAGATATAGCACCCATACTTAAGTTACCTTTTCCAACCAATAGAATTGCATGACAAAATTATGAGTGTTACACGTCAATGATGACGAATTTTGGGAATAACTGTTACTGTTTGAATGAAGATCATTGGGAGTTGAAGCGAGACGGGCTATCACATCACTGTTGATTTCCATGTTTCCCCATTTTTTGTACTTGTCATTAAACGGACTCCCCTTTGCCAAACCATTGAGTTGTCCTTATTGATAGGTGTTGGAGTAAGAAATACTGCACCCCTTCCACCTCAAGGTGTAGCTATCTTGTCGTAAAGTACTCGAGGGCAAGCTCTGACTCTATGGGCCGGTCAGGGGTCACTCCCTCTCCTGTACACTTGGTAGCAGAGGATGGTTGGAAACCATCGATTATTGATTATTGATAAAAATAAGACACCTATTGACCGTCGACACAAAGTAACTCTAGGTCCTCGGCAATATCACAAGTCCTTCACCATTCGGCTGAGTAGAATGTGAAGCTCCCCGTGGACAATGGTAGTGTAACTGACCAAAGACTGCAGTCGGGCCTGAAGGGAACTGTTTTAAAAACATATCTCTTCCCATTCTTACGGGCAGCTGATCGGATGAAAAACCTGAAGAAGGCGGTAACGGAGGTGGTGATCCCGAGGGTCCAGAGACGAACGGTGCTAACGGTGAGTGAAACAAAAAATGGAGTGCTTTGGCAAACGACGTGCGCCTTAGAACAAGTAATGGGAAAAGGTAATGGAGAGAGGAGGGGAAAAACAAAATAGTCAGAATTAGAGAAGACTGTGGGCCTCATTAGGACCCTGGCGCTAAGTGTTTAACGGCGCCGTAAAAGGCTGCGGCGCCGTTAAACACTTAGCGCCTTACTACGAGGTCCCTTTGCGGGACCCGACCTGAACGGCTGGTCTAGACCTGCCGTTAAAGTAGGGACCCGCAAAGGGACCTTGGTGCTAAGTACGGTACCGCAATTTGCGGTACCGTAATTAGCGCCTTCCCCATTCCCATAGAGCCCTATGGGGCGAAAATGGGAATGGGGAAGGGCAATGGTTCAATGGGGAATTACCGCCCCACCAACCTTGGAATGGGGTGGTAATTCCCCATTGAACCATGCCGGACCCATTACAACACCGGCACCAACCATGGTGCTAATAGCGCCATGGTTTAGCGCCGGTGTTGTAATGAGGGCCTGTATATATATATAAGGGGATAATGACTCGAGAATAATTGAACAAATAGAGAATACCGGGGTGGACACCCGAGAAGAGAGAAGATACCAGGGCGGACACCTGAGAAGTGAGAGGATACGCCTTATTCCTGCACTTTAATATAGCGGTCAGAAGAAACGTGAACCCAGAGTACCACATAATAGTGAACAATTAGGCTACCACCACAATTAAAGAAGTCGTGAAGGGGGTTTGTTTAAACTCCATGTAGGAGTAATGATTAGAGGCAGAGATATTTGTGTCCAGCTGGTGTCTGTCTAGTATGTTAAGTGTCTGTCCTATATGTTTTGTGTGGCATCATTTGTGAAATTATTCTTACAAAAACGGGTTGAAAAATTGTTGAACGATTCGATAATTGAGACTGAATCGCACCTGAACTAAATGTTTTTTGAGCAGAGTGGTGATATAAGAGATTTTTGTCTGGTGGAAATTTTGGTTTGGAGCTTGCAGTGTTTGGTGCTCACTCATATTGTTTCAAGGTGTTTTAATTACACAAAGTATTGACAACTGTTGTATAAGAGGAAAGAAAACAGATATCAACATGGAAGACATAACTCCATTAGCACACTTATCAAACAGTTGCCGAAACACGCACCCAAGCTAAAGAAGTATAGCACTGAATGGGTTAAAGGTACTGCGCACAAGATGTTTATGCCATTAGCACAAAATGGGTCTTTATCCAAAGCGGCCTTACAACACATGACAACATATTTGCACGTCACATATACAGGCAAAAAGCTAGAGAAACGTCTTGCTGTTCTAGAGCTTTGGAAGATGTTTGAACAAGCAAAAGAGAAAGAGCCGCCAGCAGATTGGATACTTAATGTATGCACAGAGGGGGGTGAGACGCTTACCGTGCCACCTGCCCCGCCTGAAACAGAAACCAAAGAGAGTAAGACTGAGGGACTCTATCCTTTAAGAGAACTTAAAGCAGTCACAGGGTACAGCAAACCCGCATATGAGTCACCTCATATAGTAGTGACGAAAATCAAGGGAAGATTAAGGACAAGAATCTTACCTCTGCAGTCCCGAGGGACAAGGGTAGACGTGATGATGAACAAAAGGATCAGGCACAGGCAAGTGCATCTCTCAACAAGGAGAGAGAGGGAAAGAAATGGAAAGGAAGTGAAGACAGAACTGATAAAATAGCATTCGCAAAAGACGAATGGATGGGAGGACAAATATTATTGAAACTCGATGTTAAAGGAAGTGATGACCTGAGACCTAAAGAGAGGTTAGATGAGGCACAGAGAAAGGAGAAGGAGTTAAGGGATGAAAGGATAAGTAGGAAAGATAGGCAAAGGCGAGAACAGTTATATCGCAAAGAGCAAGAAAAACTGCTCGATCGCAAACCAAGAGCAGCCTATGATTAAGACAGACAGAAACAGCAAAGGTTAGAAGAAGAGCAAAGGGTATGTGAAAAAAGGATAAGGAGACAAACAGATGAGGAAATTCGAAGGGCAGTTGAACTTAGAAATGAAAAGAGAAGGGAAGAAGATAGGGTCAGAGAAAAGACGAGGAAGCGCAAAGAATTTGATGACGATATCGAATGTAAGCGAAGACAGAGAGCACGCGATCTCAAATATTTGGAAAGGGAAGTTAAAAAATCCAATCCAGTTGTAGACTGGGAAGATATTGAAGAATTCTTTCCTGCATACGATTTAGTACTAGGCATGACAGGGCAAATATTGAAGATGACTTCGACACCAGAAGCATCGGGGAAACGATCAATAGAATATATGATGAAATGGGGCTAGAACAAATACCCCAAGGAGATGGGGAGGATGAGCGCTTGGAAAGCACTCAGCTATATGACACGGAGGATGTCACCCGAAGTAATGGGAGTAGGAAACTGTCCCTGGAGAGATTAGAAATCAGTCAAAATGATGATGACACAAGGAGTTGCGTGAATTGGGAACAAACAATGTCCGACTCCGAAGGGGAGGAGCATGAGGCAAATGAAGAAGGGAGACAGTGCTTAAGATGACTCCCAAGGGAAAGAGGGGGTACGATGGCCAGATGCTAGCAAGTCCACACCGAGGGCATCAGAGTATGCTGCATAGTCTGACCGGCATGAAGGAATACCCCATGGTCAGCGGGGGGTGTCGTCATCACCCTATGTAGACAGATTAAGGACATTGCCAGTTAGATGGCGATGCAGGAATATCACCCCTGCAATAGCAGGAGAGCTATGAGAGAAGATAAAGAGGGCTGTGCATTCCAATTTCCACTACTCGAAAAAGGGGGTGCAAGGACACAATATATTCCATGGCCACACATGGATCGAGAAAACCTGAAGAACAAGCTTCCAATGCTGACATCGGGAGCCAGAAAATGGATACATGATTTATTGAAAATGACACGAGGAAACACGCTAGCTATAGGGGACGTTAAAGGTCTCCTGATCACCATACTTGGTGAGAGAGCAGATGATGTGTGGACACGGGCAGGCTACCCTGGTGTAACCACAATGAACACTGTGCATGACAGAGCGCCATTTAACAACTGCAGAGCAGCAGTATGGAAAGCGCTACGAGTGCTTTACCCAGACACTTCCGATATGGGAGCTATAATGACTCAAAAAATGAAGGAGTCAGAAAATCCATTAATTTATATCCAGAATTTCCAAGACGTGTTGGTGCTCGAAACGCATGAATCTTGGATGAAATCAATACCTGTATTTTACCACATATTGTGCCAAGGGCTGCCAGAACCAGTGCAGAAACAGCTCAAGAAATTGGTAGGAGTTGAGGCTGAGGCTAAACCTTGGGCGGAAATACAGTTGACTGTCACACATTACTGTAGACTGTTGCAAGAAAAGAATCGGAAAAAAGAGGCGACTCGAAAGGGTGAGGAAGGAGCCATGCTAACTAACCCAGCTGAACAAAACATGCAGCAGGTGGTTAACCCACAACAGAATAACCAGGGTAACGTAGGATTTTACTCGAGGTGAAGAGGAGTTAGAGGAAGAGGATGGCATAGCAATCAGGGAGGTTTCCAAAATAATCAAGGAGGCTTTCAAAATGTGCAGAATGTTAATCCAGATATGTCAAATGGACAAATAATCTGACCACCGTCAGTATGTTGGCTGCGTGGAATGACAGGGCATTTGGTGCGCACGTGCAGAAGTCAAGACATGTTGCAGAATGGCCAAGGAATGGGAGCAGGCACAGCGAATCCGCCTGCAGTTTTACAACATGGCTTTGCACAGAATCACACGGTGCAACAGCAAGCGCCAGGAGTGCAGAAAGGTGCGCAACAAGGGGTGCAACCACAGAACATGGGGAATGTTTCACAAGGACAATCCCAACAGACACCGTTTCACGTGTCACACAGGATGAGCACAGGGCAGGTCCAGAACCCTGGAAGGGGAAGCAACACTGGGAATGGAGAAAATCTGCAAGTGCACAGTGGGCCAAACTTATATAGAAACTAGGGCAGCTCACTGGGAACCCTGATGTGCTCTATCCTATCAGTGACACCAGACCCTCATAGGGAACCTAGGGTGGATGTTGTTATAGGGGGTAAAGAATATTCCTTCCTAGTGGACACGGGTGCAACATGCTCATGCATATGTGAAGGCAAGTTTTCCTTGTCCGGCGAAGCCATAGATACTCAGAGTTTTACAGGAGCTCACAGTGGAGTTCCCTTTACAGATGCTCTCCCAGTTTCCATAGGAGAGTGCAAAATGAATGTACCTTTATTGTATTCATGGCAGACCCCAGTAAACATTGTGGGTCGAGACTTGATGACAAAATTGAACATGACAATTTAGTTCACGGAGGAGGTCCTGGTATGCTCCACTCCAGGTATGCACTATTCAAATGTATGCAAAATGATTAGAGCATACTCAGGACACATAGCCATGAGGGCCATACCCTTGGAGCCAGAGGTTTTCGCATATGGCATACGTGCGCTTATGGCAGGATTGCCAGGCCTTGCAGACAGAACCATGAGAACCCCTGATGAGTTTCTATTCAGACCAAGAATACCTATGCATGAGGAGGGGGGACAAGTGTTTCCCTTGATGATACAAACTGCAGCAGTGCGAGGGAAAGTAGCATTGGTTGACGGATACGATGATGAAGGCAGACAATGGTGCTCGATCATCGACATCGAAGAAGGGTATCGAGTGACTGATGTCACCGATGACGATCTGTTTGAAGAACAATCAGACACAGAAGAGACAAGGTTGGAACTGAGTCTCGTATTTTGGGTAAAAATGATCAAAAGAGAAGTGCCCCAAAGAATGATGTTGGCACTGAAACTCCTGGAATGTTTTGATGAGGATATAACTGTCTCAGTGTTGAAGTAACTGTCTCAGTGTGGACTACAGGACCCTATGACGTAGGCCTCTTGAAGGGGGTGGGAGAAGTGAAAATTAAACGAAAGCCAGGAGCAATTTTGCAGAGAGTCCGACAATATCCCATGTCCCGAGAGGCAGATGAAGGGATTTTTAAGACAATCTCTGCGATGATGGACCAGGGCATCTTAGTGACGTCAGAATCACCATGTAATACGGCAGTTTATCCTGTCAAGAAATCAAAAGGGGGGGCTTGGCATTTAATCCAGGATTTACGAGCATTAAACGATATTGTTGAAGCCGAGTTCCCTTCAGTCCCTAATCCATCTACAATTCTATGTAATATACCCATCGAGGCAAAATATTTCACAGTGATTGAATTGAAAAATACCTTTTTCTCAATCCCGTTGCACCGTGACTGACAAGATCTGACGTCATTCACGTTCAGACAAATGAGTCTGAAAAGCACAAGGCTGCCACAGGGGTACTGTGAGTCCCCGTCCATTTTCAACAGAGTCCTGCAGATGGACCTAAGCAATATTGCATTAGAAAGTGTCGTCTTGCAGTATGTGGATGACATCCTAATCTGCAGTACCAAAGAAGAGCAATGCAGGCACGATTCTGTTCAGCTACTGACTATACTGGCTGAGAAATGATATAAGGTTGACAAGGAAAAGTTACAATTTTGTTAACAGGAAGTGCTGTACATATGCCAGCTGATCTCTCATGAAGGAAAGAAGGTGACCCCAGAAAGGGCTGAAGCAATATTGAACATGGCTAAGCCACACATGATAAAGCAAATGCAGAGCTTTCTAGGCCTGTACAACTACGTTAGGGCATGCATTTTCGATTGCAGCTCGTATACTAAGCCTTTACTTCAGGCCCTAAAGAAGGCCCAAGTGACAATGGAAAAAATGGAATGGTCTGAGGCGATGGAGAAAGGGTTTACTGAACTCAAGAGAGCGATTTGTATGTCTCCAGTTCTCGGAGTTCCCAATTATGCAGAGGAATTTTACCTGTTTTCACATACAGATGGCAGCGTTATGACGGCAGTGCTCGCTCAAAGGACGTCGTTGGGGTACAAGCCCTTAGCATATTACAACGGGAACCTGGACCCATTCATGAAGGGTCACTTCCCATGCGAACAAATTTTAGCTGCTGCAGCGTTCGCCATAGAGAAGGCGACAACCATTGTAAGCAGATGTTCCATGATGTTATACGTCGAGCATTCAATATTTGCCATTTTAGAGAAACCAAAGGGCACATTGACATCTCAGAGAGCTTCTGTTTATGGAGTGATCATATCAAATCCATCGATTAAAATAGTCCGATGTAAGATAGTGAACCCAGCTATGTTTATATCAGAGCCGGTCACTGAAGGAGAGCCGATACATGACTGCACGAATTATGAAGACTTCTATGATGAAATCCTCAGGGTGAAAGAAAATGCCTTGGCGAGAGGAGAGATTGTCTTTATTGACGGTTCTTAATGAATCGACCAAAGTAATGGACAAAGATACCCAGGCGTCGCTGAGATGAAACACACAGCGAATGGAGAATGTTGAGTACTTGTTAGTGCGAGAATACCATCTCACTACTCAGCACAGGCTGCAGAATTATTGGTGTTGATACTCGCCATTGAGAATCATGCAGACCAGGAAGCAAAGGTGTACAGTGACTCTGCCCTTGTGATGTCAACAGTGCATGCAGGATTAGTGCGCTGGAAAAGGAGGGGCTACCTCCGAGCTGACGGCATGCCAGTGCAGCACGCAGCCTTATTGGACAGGCTGATAAAGGCACTACAGCTCCCAATGGACATAGCAGTTGTGAAATGCGCCGCCCACACGAAAGGGACAGATTTTGTGTCACGCTAGGAATTACGCAACAGACACGGAAGCCAAGCGTATGGCATCCAAAAGTGAGACGGTTATGGAAGTGGAGTGCACCCATGAAAGGATGATGGTAGCATGAACCAAACCAGAAGCCTATAGCAATCTTGGGCAAACACAACTAATGTAACTCCAAGGGGAGGCACCACAGGAAGAGAAATACCTGTGTAGACGTCGAGGCTGTTCTTTAAACCCCTCTGACAGCTTGTGGTGACAAGACAGCACTGGTAAACCAGTAATGCCTGTAGCCCTACTAAAAATAGCGTTGGAACAGTTGCATTACCCGACAAAGGAGAATCTAGCAGCAACGCTCGCCGAAGACTGGTTTATACCGAATTTAGCTGAGCATGTTGCATTCTTTATGGTGAGCTGCATTCTGCCAGCAATTCACTGCTGGGCACACATTAAAAGTTATGAGGCGAGTCATCCCCAGGCCAAATGGGCCTTTTCAACACTTGCATGTCGATTACGTCGACATGATTCAAGTACTTAATTGTCGTGGTGTGTCCATTCTCTAGATGGATAGAAGCAGGTCAATGTACACACCCAAACTCTACCTGTGCTGCCAAATTCCTTGTGAGGGAAGTATTCCCTAGGTGGGGGGTGTGTGAAGTAATGAGATCAGATAATGGGGCTCATTTTGTGAATGCAGTCTTTGAGCAGATTAGCTTGCTGCTTGGTATAAAGCACAAGTTCTCGTCGGCGTATCATCCAGAAGTTAATGGGATCTGTGAGAGGCTCAACTAGCCTCTCACATGAAAGGAAAGGATAGCCAAGTTGAAGCTTACTCTAAAGAGGGGACGGTTGCACTGCCTTCCTCTGGTATTGTATGCTCTTCGGAACCAACCCGGCTCCGATCATCATCTTACGCCACAAGAGATAGCCACAGGAAGACGAATGCGCACTCCCCTGACACCCCGAGATAGAGCTAGATGTGATGCGCAGTCGACCAGGGAGATTCTGGCAACTGAAAGGCAAAACTATCTGAACTGCATGACATTTTGCCTTACTGTAATTTCAGACCAGCTGCAGTGACGACGAACATTGTGCAAGGCAGCGCAGGACACAGAAAAAGACAATACATCAGTCACAGCTCAGGGTCTACGTACTCCACTTGTCTTCCCTGGAGATACTGTTTTGGTGAGAAATTTCACAAGGAAAAAGTGGGATGAGCCAAGATTCAATGGACCATTCACAGTTGAAGACGTTACTCCATCCACAGTCAAGTTACAAGGGACAAGAGCGTGGATCTTCCAGGGTGATATCAAGCCATATGTCGGAGGAAACGCCCTGCCTGCACCCCACCGCGAAGAAACTACAAAGAGCGGGGAAGAACCACAGCACGTGCAGACGAGGTCCATGACGAGGAAGAAGGACGCATGACCAGCAAAGCAAATACAAAGAACCCTTTTGCAAGTTGTGGCTTAACTTGGACACTTCCTCTAAGCAAAAAAGGAGATAAGGACATAAAAAAGGACACTCTGTGCATCCTAGTTGCATTGTGAAGAAGAAAATTGCGCATATAAGCCACAACATGGTTTGCTGACACAAAATTTTGAACCAAATCACACCTAAGCCTTGATGAAGAAAAAGACTATAGCAAACATTGATCACAGATATTTACATTGGAAACAAACACAGCATCCCGATTTATCCAGAACCGAGACTTTGTTTGACAGCACTTATGGTGTCCCACAGTAGAGATATCAAAAGGACGTGGTCACATACTTCCACTTAGTGTTAAGATCCCACCCGTCACTGGTAGGGAGGCTCACCAGTGTCACAGACTTTCTTCAAGATCCTGACAATGAAAAGGTAATCAGACACCTGCTTACTATCATTGCCGAAGCATTCATCGTACTCCCCGAGTATGTTGAGAAGGACATAAATGCTTCCACCACAGGCGATACTAGATGAACTCATCAATACACTTTTCTTTCAAATAATCGAAGAGTGCCCATCTATTGTCGGAAGAACAACAGATACACTGACATTTCTTCAAGATCCAGCAAACACTGAACATTTGAGTCATCTGTTAAATAAAATTTGCATTTTGGTCGCACTCCACGCGACCAAACAGTGCAAACATTGTTCACGTCAAGGAAAGAACACATAATCCTGAATCTCAACAAAGACTGGACGAATGTCCCTATCACTAGAAGACAGCAGATTAGTGCACAGTGTCTTTTTCCGCATAGTTGCTGACTTTCCGGAATTAGTGGGGAGACCTATCGAAGTTGACATGCTCACATTCATCCGAGATCCAGCTAATATCGCACAGTTGGGAATGCTCTTGCATGGAATAAGTATCCAAGTGGATCTTTCAAATCATCAGAGAGATTATCTGAGGAGATTCTGAAGAAACCTTCCACCGAGGGACAGATCGGGGGAGCAGAATCAAGAACCTTATTTGTTATAATTGTTGTAATTTTTCTCTATCTCTTCATACTGACCTGTGTCCAACATGTCCTTAGGACTGAAGCAGATTAAAGGAGTGAACTGGGAACTCACACATGTTGAACATACACAGTAAAAGTGTCTCATGGAAAAGTAGTATTTTAATCTATTTTTCCCATAGTGTAGCATAGTGTAGCAAAGGAACTGTATTGTGTATCAAGAACAATTACTTCCCGCAAGAGGGGGGCACTTGTGAAGCACTTGACACTTTTTGACACAAAACTCGGAGAACGATAGTGAGTGGGGGAACAATAACATTGACATATGGCGAATGATCGAGATGGGGGCCCAGAGCAGTAACCTGGTCCTCCCACAAGTAGAGGGGCACCCTTGCTTCTCTGGAAGAAAATGCTGTTGCCTTACGTATCGAACTGTAATGTACTTATGTATTGTATTTATCATTATTTTACTGTCATTGACGATCAGAACTGCATTTTATATTGATGCACGAAGCGTTCCAATTTCAGTGCACCCACCTGATGATGTGCGCATGAAACCCACAAAAGCACCCAGACCTTACATAGTCATTCCAGTCCCGACAAAATCTGATGGTAAAGTAAATGAACTGGAAAGGAAAGTAATTAGCAGTGATACACACACACACTTGAGGTAATGAATAAAGAGAAAAGCTGGAGACAGGGTCAGCACGAGATGAATGAAAACAGAGCACTAACAACTAAACGCACACACACACTGAATGCACACGAACCAGGCCCGGTGGCAAGAACCACAGAACCTCAAACGAAAGCAGCAGAGAAGACGAGACTGCCTACCGGAAAAAGCTTTCACAGGAGATAGTGAGAAAAAATTAGAAGAATTAAGAGGAGAGCCAACAGAAGCAGTCCTGTCAGAAGCCCTAAAGAAAACAGCAGCATCCGCAGAAAGACTCTCCGTAAGCGCACAAATATTAGTAGACCTATTTCCACACCTGAGCAGAGTGAGAAAACAACAAGAGGAACTGAAGAACAGAACAACCGAAACTGTATTACCCAGCACGCATATTCCAATACAAGGGACAGGTACCAGGCCTATAATACAACCATATACCAGACCAGTGCTAGGCTGGTTGGCATGGGCTCTTGCACGCAGCAGAGAAAAAATGCACAAGGACCAGGAAAGAGCTGCCAGACTCTTGTCCGCTCAAATGGCGCAGATGAAGAAGCCTGCACCATGGACCAGAATACCTGAGAGCTTTCCCGCAAAGAAAAGCCATACAAATGCATTTAGGGATGTAGTTATAGCAAACTACAAGAGAACATTAAGGATCAAGAGAAGCATGCATGAAGATAATAATGAACTCAACGATTACCTGGACAGCACAGCACATCTACGGAACAACATTTGGTACCAACACATGAAAAGAAGTTGGAAGACGAACTTCAGAAGGAGAATGCTTCGTTTGTGCACTTCTACCGTATAGCATGGGGAAATCCAAGATCTTCGTGGCTGTAGAAATTGATGTCCTGACAGCACATTGCCTGTCATATGTAGCAATGTGCAACACCAGAGGCCAGTTCATGGGAAGGGATGCCTCATTGATATGGGCAACTGAGACAGATTACCTCGATGAAGATGATTATGTTCAGGACATTAAGACTAGAAACAGAGCTCATATTAGGAATCACGTGATCAGGTATGAAAATCCTGAAGTCAAAGGAGCAGGACCAAGATGGGAAGTAAACCCGAGACTGAACGTCCAAGGGAAAACTCTGGAAGAGGGTCAAATTTGGAAAAAACAGAGGCCAAATGTAGATTTGGGGAACAGTGCTTTCACCAAACGGATGGGAAGAAGGAGTGGTGATCTGCCAAGCATGGATGGTCCTTGGAGCCTGCAAGGAAGCAATAGAAAACTCAAAGAGATTGTGCAAACCACTATGGCCGGAACTCACAAGACTACTGACATTGGTCGAAGATACAGAGGAGGACCCCTGGAGATAGTGCCACTGTAAAGCCCAAAATTGTTCTTCAGGAACAATGGCACAAGGAAGATGGGAGAGAATCAGAACTGCGGACACATTTTTGAAGCTCCAGGAATGACTCATGGAACTGCAGTAATTATGGATCATTATTGGGCGTGTGGATCCAAAGCATACATCAGACTGCCGAAAAATTGGGGAGGCATATGCACGATAGTGAATGTCCACATTCCAGCACTAGTGATCCCGAAAGGTGACCTGAATATTGACAGTTTCCCAAAAGCAGATGCTCACCTGAGGAAGAGGAGATCTGTGAAACTGACAACTAGAGTGAAGAGAGAAAACTATTTCTCTGCCAACTCAGAAGAAGCATTTCATGCAATCCCATATGAGCACAGGCTGTTCAGCCTCACCTCATCAGTGTTCGTAACAATCCTTATGCCAAGATTCCAAGTTGGAGCGAATACCAAATGGTTGCAGATAACCAGCTGGGAATTACTGCAAACCATCAATTCGACAATAAAAGGATTCAACGCAATCAAAGAAGAGTTAAGAGCAATCCGACTGATGACTCTCCAGAAGAGATATGTACTTGACATGATCACAGCTATGGATGGAGGTGTTTGTGCAAAAATCGGAGAATCATGTTGCACATTTATACATTCTCACGACAAAGAAAACAGAACTTTAACAGAAGCCATAGGTATGCTGACAAACCTGCAGAACCACATGATCAATGAAACTGAAGTTGAAGATGACAGCTGGTTTGGATCACTGTTTTCATGGGTTCCACAATGGATGGCAGACACATTCAAGTTCCTAGGAGCCCTGCTAGTAATGATATTACTAGGATTTTGTGTCATCAAGATAATCATTTTGCAATTCCAGAAAACTGCAAAGAAAGACATAAGGATGAAAATCATGATTGATGTCAAACCAGGATGGAAGCCCAGAGATTTAACGATGATGAAATAAGAGACTTTGCGAAGGCAAGCAAACATGCACCAGAAGGTTTCTGTATCCCAGGAAACGCAGAAATGATGAAGGAAAATGGATCTATTGCAGAGCAAATGGACAATGCCAGCTAATGACATGGAACAAGGATGAACATGTGAAGACAGCGGGAAGCCTGAAAGGAGTGATAAAAATATGGACTCCAAAGAGACACTCCTTCACACCATCATGTACAAACCCAGAGGACGAAGAAGTAATGGATACAGAAGAACCAAGTAAGACAAATCTAAAGGAGGAAGCCCAAGTGGTCGATAAACCGACCAGAGGGGAGAGTGTAGAGGAGGTCCCAAATATGGCCTGCACTCCAGCCACTCATTTTGAAGTACCAAGAATGTTCACACCGAGATATGTGACGTATGATGAACAAATAAACCAGCAGAGAGCCACATTAGGACTCTGCCCAGTGCCCATCAGAAGAGCAACACCTATTGAAGTGCCAATAGCCAGACAACCATGGACAATAAGGTATCCATTGAGACACCCCTACCAGCAAATGACAGGAAATAAAGATTGGTTAAACACTGTCCCAGAAGAAACTCAAAAGGCCTTAATTGAAGACGAATGGTGAAGACACAAGGGCCCGGAAAGACTCACAGATGAACGAACAACAACCAAAAGATGACACACAAAGACGAAATATCATGAATAAGGATATCATGAACTTAGAAGGAAGCACAATGTTGAAACATATAGAAACTTAAACTGTCAAACAGGATGAAAATATTCAACCAGCTAACGCCTGTACATATGTTTGTAACGCAAGAAGCTAAGAAAACAGTGAGGCTTGCTATGCTTAGTAGAAGAATAGAGCGGCAAGCGCCAACAATATATCTACCTCAGCGAAGCACACTATATAAGTGCGAGTCCACTTTATACAAAAGCAGAACTCACCCAGGTTGCCAAGGTTGAAACAGGACAGGATTCGTATCCCAGCTAAAACAAGAGGAGACGGCAGAATCAAAACTCAGCAAAGAGCATTCTGTGCCTGGGAAATCGAGGTCAAATCAAGAGAGGGAGGCGGACAGTGACTTTGGAGAATCAAAACATAAGAGCAGAGCAGCCTGCCCTGTGAAGGTCGAGATAAGGAGGCCCAGGCAGGTGGCAGGCCAAAATTAGAAATAAATGCACAAATAGAAGGAAAACGAAGCAGATTCACGGTGTACTAACATGTGACTAGCCAAGCACGAAGAGGCACCAACATCTGATGTCACCCAAAACAGGAGATACCATAACTTTTCCTGACAAGACGGTACAGTTTCGAGGCCGACCACAGTCGAGCAGACCCTGTTTGATGGAAGGGAGGCTCGGTGAATCTTGGGGCATCCTGCCTCTGGGTGACCATTCTGCATGCTGCTAATTGAAGTGGAGATGTATGCTTGGGGTTATAGCCAACTCAATCACAATGGACCAAGTAATCCAGGGTCCTATAGCTAGTAGAAGCAATGAGACATCATACTTTTAGTGACGTCTACATGTGTAATGTTAGAGGGAAGGGCGTAGATGCCCTCCTGATAAGGGTTAACCAATCCTCACACTCCGTTAGCATATACAGATATAGCACCCATACTTAAGTTACCTTTTCCAACCAATAGAATTGCATGCCAAACTTATGAGTGTTACACGTCAATGATGACGAATTTTGGGTATAACTATTACTGTTTGAATGAAGATTGTTGGGAGTTGAAGCGAGACGGGTATCGCATCACTGTTGATTTCCATGTTTCCCCGTTTTTTCTAATTGTCATTAAACGGACTCCCCTTTGCCAAACCATTGAGTTGTCCTTATTGATTGGTGTTGGAGTAAGAAATCCTGCACCCCTTCCACCTCAAGGTGCAGCTATCTTGTCTTAAAGTACTCGAGGGTGAGCTCTGACTTTATGGGCTGGTCAGGGGTCACTCCCTCTCCTGTACACCCTAAGGGGGAGACACCGCCAGAGGGATACCACTTCCCTGTGTCCTAGGTAGTGGTGATCTTTGCCCTAGTCTGAAAGGTGGTGGCTCCCACTTGGAGAGAGGTGACTATCTCCCTGGATTCGTCACAGATGGCTCCTTCTCAGTCGGATCTACAACCATGTTTTATACCACTGTGATTTAGCAGAGGAGAGATATCTATCTGCATATCAGTCTGGTCCCACTGAGGGCAGTGCAGCACTGAAATGCCAGGCAATTCTATGAACAGGAGTACCATTAGCAACTCCAGACACGCTTGACAGACCTAGCTCAACTCATATGATTTCTCCTCTCCATAATATTCAATTGCTCGTGTGCCTTTGTAACTTTCCCACCAACTACTGTAACTTTCCCACCTGCTACTGCATTAAACAAAGCTGCCGGCCTCTCCCTCGTTCTGCACTACTCTAAAAACCTGAAAAATTAAGGTCCAGAGTCCCATATCTTTGGGCTCACTCATCTCTACACCTGCACCAAAAGAAAAGATGTGCCCTATGCACAAAGGGCATCTGATTTCAGATGCCCTTTTCTATCACCTTTTTACCCGTCCAACTCGGGGTGTCTATAAAAAGGAGCAGAAGGAATGTGATCAAGAAATGCAGGCTGAGCTGCCCCTTGTGGGGTGGTACCGACTCGAGCCTGATTTGCATATGATCTCTCCCCTTTCTGTAATGGCTTTGCAGGCTGGAAGAGCTATGGTCTGGAAGTTTGCCCAGAGCACTTGCCAGAGGTTAAGATTAATTCAAAACCTTTCAATCATGAGCTCTTTTTTTGCTATCTTTAGTGGTAGACAGCACATAGATAGTAGGGGTTACTGATCTCTCTTGGGATTCCATTGGCTAGAGAGGGAAATGCCCATGGGAGATGAGAGAGAGCAGAACGGCCTCTAGTGAGACCATCTTTAAATATTTGAATGAAAACCCTTGAACCACTTTTGAGAGCTGGTGTGTTCTTGAGGTGATATGTGACAACCTGTATACCTTCAAACAAAGTGTCAGGAAAGGGCCAATGTGTAGTGACTGGTTTTTCCAGTGTCCTCCACTTCCTGTGGCACACGTCAAAATCATATACTTATCTAAGCATCAAAAAATGAGTGGAAGGATGTGGCCAACCGAAAGGAAAAAACCCTATACTTTAGTCCTTAGCCTCCTGGTTACTGTGAGGAAACAGAGGGCGTCCTCACTTCTTTTCCCCTGTACCCTCATCTAAAGGTGGCCAGGGAAAGGCCATCGCTCTTGGATCCTGACCCTGGGGTGGATATGCGAGGGTGGTTCACCTTAGTGCAGGAGACTTGGGGAGTGGGGAGGAGACGTCCTTAGGTGAGAAGTGGCATCCCCCATTTCCTACCCCTAATAAACCTTCTATCCCTCAAACCTTTATTGGGTATTTTCAGTCCTTTCCCTGTTTTTCCCTTAAAATGTTCCCAAAGAAACTCCAGTTTGGTACTGGGATGAGGAAGAGACCAACTAGAGAGACATCATCACTTGTTAACACACACAACATGCATCAGTTGTGTACTGAGATGAGAGATGAGGAGGAGCCCATCAAGAGTAAAGCAGGACTTCCATTTCATCAGTGAGCGGTCTAGTACTTTTGAAGTAATCATGGTGGCGGGAGCTTTAAAAGCTGGAATCATTGTGGAAATGGTGTCAGCTGTGGAAGCAGGTCTATGGAGTGCTGGGTGGAACCAGACCTCTCCAGAGAAGCAGCGTGGCAATCGGAGCGACCCAGACTCTTTGGAAGATGCACAGCTTATGCAGCAGGAAGTGAAGCTGAGAGACACTGGAGGACGGTGGCAAACCATGAGAGGGAGATCGAGCAAAGCGGTCATCTGAATCCTGAGCAGCAACAGGTGCATCACTGGGTTTGCATAGCCGCAGAGAGACACTGGGAGACTAAGAGAGATCCTGCACGGGAAAGAGAGAACTCATGGCAGAAGAGGACCTTGCAGGAAAGCCGTAAGCTCCGACCGGTAAGTGTACAAAGAAGGGGGAACACCGAGCTGGCAGACGAACATGCAAAGTGAGCAATTAACATTGATTTGAACGGAAGCAAGCAATTTTGTGAATACCGATTTGAGTGAAAGCAAGTTTAAGCACTTTTGAATACCAATTGGAATAAAAGCAAGTTTTTTAAATATTGATCAGGGTGAATGAAAGTTTGTGAGTCTGCATGATACAAGGAACTGTATTATATGGGAAACCAAGCATTGTTTCGGGAGGATAGCTCAGGGCAATGCGCTCACCTTGCTAGCAAGACAATGCAGAGCAACAAAGGTTCGATCCCCAGGTCCAAGCGTAAAAATCTCTGGGTATTAAGCGTATTATAATTAACCAATTACAATTACAAAAAGCATTTGCAAAATCCAAGATAATTCGAGGAACTGTATGTAATAAGAAAACAAGCATTGGCAACAGCCAGTAGAATACAGGAAAGCGTAACAAGTGCATTGTGGCAAACCCAGCAATGGTACAATGTCAGGAGAGTGTGACATATGTGAATGAATCAAGCATCACTGTCAAGTTGAAGCAGTGGGTCAGTGTTGATGGGAAAGCATCACGTAAGATGTGTCAGTTGTGTGACCTGTAATGGATGGACTGTGTGGTCTAACAACTGCGCCTAGACCAAGTGCACCCCTGTATGGAAAAGCCACTAAAAACATCCACTAAGAAGCTTGTGTTTGAACTGCAAAGAGCTCTTATGTGATTTATGAAGTCAAGAACTACATATGTGAACAAGTGAACAGTAACAATATAAGACACGCTGGGAAGTGTCCCAGGGAATTGTGTTGTTTTGAAAAGCTGCAAGATGTTGAACCCTCGGAGAAGAGAACCCCTGTGGCTTATGAACTATTTTGAACTTGGGGAAGGGGAAGCTGATTACAAGCCAGGAGCTGGAAGAAGCTCTGAACTTTTATTTGAACACTACTTATTTTGATGCTGATAACATTGTATACAGTTAGACATGAGGGTAAGTACAGGTTTTGGACACAGACAGACATTTGCTTTGGACTTTCTGACACAGACTATCCTTAGTTTTCTTTAGGTAGGGAAATCCGACCTTAACATAGGGCAAGTTAGGCATTATTCCATCCTGCATTTTTAGTTAATAAAGGTTTGTAGACCAAACTTGAACCTGCGCTGTCTGTGTCTGCTTCATGATGCCTTCACACTACCCTATCCTATACCAGAAAATGTTCCACAGTGTGGCCTACAAAAGA